>NC_140181.1:44187207-44207207 GCF_963971535.1 Notolepis coatsorum | reverse complement strand
CTGGCGAGGACCCGTGCCACTGCCAGTCTCCTTTAACGTGGAGGGCCGCTGGGGAAACCGTGCCTCCACGCTGGCTCACACGACGGGGGAAGTGGTGCGTCTGCTGGATGAGGCCCATGCCGGTGGCAGATGGAGGCAGGATGGGACTCAGAGGGAACCTGGGCAGAGCTTGGAAGGCCGTCCAGGACTGGTCTGGTTTGGATGGGATGAAAGGCGAGGCCTGGTCCATATGCTGCACATCGCTAGGACTGATCACCACGAGGCGCACACAGACGCACTTCCTCTGTCACTGGAGGGAGTTGAACATGGCCGGAGAACACATGGCAACAGAAAACACTGTTGGAGCGAGTT
Organism: Notolepis coatsorum; assembly: GCF_963971535.1. Classification (NCBI taxonomy): domain Eukaryota; kingdom Metazoa; phylum Chordata; class Actinopteri; order Aulopiformes; family Paralepididae; genus Notolepis; species Notolepis coatsorum. Next base: position 44,206,856 of record NC_140181.1, on the reverse strand, counting down.
TTAATGTGGGGGGAAAGCGGTTCATTGCTTCGCCAGTCTGCCTCAGCTTCACCGTACAGGAGCACAACAGTCCATGTAGAAAATGCCTCCATTTGGAACAGCAGTAGGCTTGGGCGGTATGACGGTATTACGGTATATCAGGATATTTCGAAATCCCGCCGGTATGATTCTCAATACCGTGACGTCACAGACTGTGCGCCAAATCTGTAGTGCACAGCACGCGCCAGCAGAGGGCAGGGCAGGGCAGTCTGTCTGTCCCTCTCTCAGTCAGAGCTCAGCAGAGCCACACGTGTGTTCCTGTTTTGAAATAGGACTCGGTTTGGGTAAGTAAGTTATGTTATGTTGCTGGGATATAAGATATGATGGGATATAAGATATGAATGCTGGGAGTGTATGTTTGGTAAACCGTTCCAGTTCGACTGTGTGTGTGCGTATTGGCTTCGCGATTCACTACATGGGTTTAACGGCTTAAGCTGGGTTTTGATTATCACTTAATCAATGCAGAATACATTTTATGCGTCTGTATGTGTAGTTGTGTACTACTGTCGTGAGTTTTGTGACTCACATTGGTCTAATTTCAGCCTCCGTTATACGTTATTTGTTCCGTATGACTCGTTTTATATCTGTGTCTCGAACGTGCGCACTGTTTTTTTTTTTTTTAACTTACTGGCAACACGGGTTGCTATGGAATTTAGGTTAGAGGTTGAAGAAAGTGCACTTTTAGGTTGAAAGAACGGCCCTAATGTCAACATATTTCAATATAAGCGTTATGTATGGTGATAACGAGTATATTGCTAACTTAGCTCCGCTCCCACCCCCCCCCCCCCCCCCCCCCCCCCCGCTGATGAAAATGAAAGTCATACCGTCATAATACCCATACCGGGGTATTATGTCAGCAAGGTATGACGGTATGAAAAAAATTATACCGCCCAAGCCTAAACAGCAGTTAAGATCCATGGGGGGGAAAGGTCATTATCTTCCCTAAAGCTTTGGGACGAACATCGACTTGAAAAGCTTCCCTCATCAAGTGGAGTTGATGAAGCCGACGCCTCGAGGGAGAGGCGTGTCGGCTGAGCTGCGGGTGCCCTAGTTTCGCACCCGGCTATAATGAACCCTGTGGGCCTTCCAGCAGTTCACAGGGGCACCCCCCACCCACCCACTCCCCGCCGCCTCGCTTACCCAGACAAAGCCCTCCATCACCAACTCCACCTCTCCTCCCATCCCTCCATCGCTCCTCGCGCTCTGATCAATAGCTCCGACCTGCCGATCGATATGTCCACAAATCACTTCATTTTCTCTCTCTCTCTCTCTCTCTCTCTCTCTCTCTCTCTCTCTCTCTCTCTCTGTCTCTCTCTCTCTTTCTCTCTCTATCTCTCTTTTTGTACCCCTGGCTTCTCCCAGCTGAGAGAAAGAGAGAGAGAGAGAGATAGAGAGAGAGACAGAGAGAGAGATAGAGAGAGAGAGAGAGAGAGAGAGAGATACAGAGAGAGGGAGGGAGAGAGGGAGTGAGAGAAAGAGAGAGATAGTGGAAGGGGGAAGAACTAGAGCATCACTGTAAAATGTGACCTCCCCTCCCCTCCTCTCTACCTCCTTTATCCCCTCTTCTTCTTTTCATTCCCTCGTTCTCTCCTGCTGGCGCCACAGTCCTAAGAAAAGACTAAGGAGCAAAATAAACCCTATTAGAGAGCGCTCTGTATTTCAGCCCTGGTCTGGCTCCTTTTATAACCTGTCACCTGCACCCTCTCTCTTCTCTCTCTTTTTCTCTCCCTCCCTCCCTCTCTCTTTCTCTCTCTTTCTCCCCCTCTCTCCCCCCCCCCCCCCCCTCTCTCTCTCTATCTTAATAGCCCTGGAAGGTGAATGTAGCATAATTGTGTTATTTTCAGAAAATCAGAGCTGGGTTCTGGCTGACGATCCATCAAGCTGAACTTTCTCTGGAGGCGCCATGGAGGCCATAAAAGCATGCGCACACACACACACGCGCACACGTACACACACACACACACACACACACACACACACGCACACACAGTGGAGGAGGAGGTGGGGCAAAGAGCCTGATGTAGACTAGATTCACAAGATGCACAGTGCTTTTGTGCTTTTCATGTGTGCAGCTTTGTGATATATCTACTGGTGAGGTAGTGAGCGGGAAGGAGGAGGTGCGTGTGTGCGCATGGCACGCGCGTGTGTTGGGCGGGGAGCGGAGGTAATATGGAGCTGACTAGAAGAGCCATTAAGCTTTGTGTTCATTTGTCTTCATTTCCTCTCTTTGGAATGTTTAGTGTGACCCCCCCCCCCCCCCAGGGGTTTGACTATCAACAGCCGCACACACTCACTCACTCACTCACTCACACACACACACACACACACACACACACACACACACACACACAACACACACACACACACACACACACACACACACACACACACACACACACACACACACACACACACACACACACACACACACACACACACACACACACGCACGCAACTGGATTATATTACAAAACTACACTATATCTCACAGAGCCACACATTCATATGATCCCTGCCACCCACACAACCCATCCCTCCCCTCGCTTCCAGAATGTGTTTGATACTGTATGGGAACTGGGCAGGGCTGATCACATTACAGCACATTCCAGTCCTGACACGCCGTATAATACATGAAGAGTGAGTAGTGATGAGGCACAACACATGTTACAACAACACTATAACACATGTTACAACAACACTATAACACATGTGTTACAACAACACTATAACACATGTGTTACAACAACACTATAACACATGTGTTACAACAACACTATAACACATGGTGTTACAACAACACTAAGGCAACACATGTGTTGCAACAACACTAAGGCAACACATGGTGTTACAACAACACTAAGGCAACACATGTGTTACAACAACACTAAATCAACACATGTGTTGCAACAACACTAAGGCAACACATGTGTTACAACAACACTAAAGCAACACATGTGTTACAACAACACTAATGCAACACATGTGTTACAACAACACTAAAGCAACACATGGTGTTACAGCAACACTAAAGCAACACATGTGTTACAACAACACTAAAGCAACACATGGTGTTACAGCAACACTAAAGCAACACATGGTGTTACAACAACACTAAAGCAACACATGGTGTTACAACAACACTAAAGCAACACATGGTGTTACAACAACACTAAAGCAACACATGGTGTTACAGCAACACTAAAGCAACACATGGTGTTACAACAACACTAAAGCAACACATGGTGTTACAACAACACTAAAGCAACACATGGTGTTACAACAACACTAAAGCAACACATGTGTTACAACAACACTAAAGGCCTCTACATGCTACAGCAACTTCAAAGCAACTGCAACACAACATCAGCGCGATTTCAACGCGGTTGTTGCAGAGGGTCTTGTAGACTGTGTTGCGAGGATGTTGCGTACATCTCCTCAAAATCTAATCTAAACAACCGTTGCGTTGATATTGCGTAGCAGTGATTGGTTGGTTAGCGAATGGGGTGTCATAGAATAATATTGGTCCCGCAGAGAATACCATCCTCCATTGTTGTAGCCAGCCAGCGTTGATGCTAAATAATTAGCGTCACATAGCTGGCCTTTTTCTGAAAACCCAAGCACATATTGTTCCATAGCATACGCCTTCAGTTGATCATGACAAATCCTCTCTTACCTTGACGATTAAAAAGCCTCCATAATTTAGTAAATAAAGCTGTAGCCAGCCAGCTAGCATTGGTGCTATTCAAAATGCTATCCACATTAGCTACATAGCTAACCAACTAAATACAATGGTATCCTGAGGTAACGTTAAATACAACGTTTGCTAGGCCTAACAAAAATAATAGTTGGTTTCAGGTTGCCGACCGACCCTGCCGATTTAGGTGCGACCCAATATATTTTATGAGTTTTTAAAAAAAATTATTAAAAAAAAAAAAAAAAAAAAAAAAATCCGATTTTTTTTTTTTTAAGAATAAAGTTTCATAGAAATCTTAGTCAAACATTTAGTATTATGGATATTAAACATGCTGGCAGAGTACATGCATCCATGTTGTTGTGAACATTTTAATTAAATAAAGAAATTCCCTATCCATAGTCGCCATGGGAAAGAATAAAATAAAAAAATAAAATAAAATAAATTCCCTACCTACCCATGGCCAAACTGACAACCAACCTGAAACCAACTATTAATTTTGTTAGGCCCTAGTCGAAATGACTGGACACACACAGGGACAAGTTAAACATCAATCAATTAATTTATTCCAACAGGTAGTTTGAGCTGCATGTGAGCTGAGGTCTTTCTCTCCTCTCCATTGGAAACTAATGACATTACGTTAGCTCGAAAAGCACAGAAACGGGCGACAGAAGTTAAGCTGCTAGCAACAGACACTATAACACTTCCAGTCGGGGGATTTCAAAATAAAAGAGCGACGTCTAAAAGCACCTGAAATACTTTTTTTTTTATTTATCTAACGTTAACACGAACCTAAACTAACTTTAGATTAGTTTAGGTTCGTGTTAACGTTAGATAATGTACAAAATAAACGTATTTACGGTGCTTTTAGACGTCGCTCTTTTATTTTGAAATCCCCCGACCGGAAGTAAAAATATTGCTTCTTTTTCTGCTTGTTATCAATGGGTTGATTGAGAAGGGAAGTTTCATCTATCTAGGGACCTAGCTACATCCGGGGTACAATGTTGCATAGGCTGCTCGTCGATGTTGCAGAAGCATAAAGGCAGAGTGTCTGCAACACCGTTGCTTTGTCGATGTTGTGTTGCAGTTGCTTTGCAGTTTCTGTAGCATGCAGAGGCCTTAAGGCAACACATGTGTTACAGCAACACTAAAGCAACACATGATGTTACAGCAACATGGATAGGAAATAAAATGTAGAAATGCATGCAATACATAAATAAATATGAATCTCCATATATGAAATATAACATTTAGATAAGGTGCTACTGAGATGTTTTGGTGAGTTCTTTGTTTTTTTGTGGAAGTTGCCCTTCTTAAAAATGCATGAACATTCACTGATAATTGGTCTGTAGTGGAGTCTACAAGGTCTACATTGCCGGACCATGTAGAATCCGGACCTTGTAGACTGACATAATTCTGTGCATAGTTTAGTCTACACAGGCCATATTTCAAATAATCAAAATCTTACTTCATTCATCTTAAACATTCTTGATTTGGGGGATTGGTAGTTCCCATGAAATCTGAAGTTGTTCAAACGACAACAGCGATCCACCTTGAATTAAATCACACAGCCGAGTGAAACCTTGTTGGATGCGTCACAGTCACGAAAGGGGCTACTTAATTAATTAATCCAACCCACTTTATTTATAGAGCACATTTAAAAACAACAAAGTTTACGAAAGTGCTGTACAAGTCCCACAACATAAGATAAAAAAAAAAAAAATATTAAATTTTTTTTTTTTTCTCGAAGCTTCGAATTAAAATCGAAGCTCGGCCCCGAAGCTTCGATTGCCAAAAAAAGCTTCGAAGGTCAGCCCTAAACAACACTAAAGCAACACATGGTGTTACAACATCACTAAAGCAACACATGGTGTTTTACAACATCACTAAAGCAGGGAGGGAGGGGTGTGAGTGGTGTCAGAATATACAGCCTCCTGTCTGATATTCAAAACCATATCTAGGAGGTTATTGGGATGTTGGGGGGGGGGGGGGGGGTTCCTTGGAGAGAGATAGGAAACACCATTTAAATCTTAAAACGTTGGGCCGTATGCTTGTGTGTATGGGGCTTTTGCATTCAAGATCATTTGATTTTCTTTAAAGAACATAATATGAGATCTTCATGGCGGGTTGAAGGGGTGGTATGTGAATCTGTGGGGGGGGGGGGGGGGGGGGGTGAGGAGGAATTTCCAACCTGGCCTCCGTGACACCAATCTCCTTTCTATCTATCTATTCCTCACCACCTAATCCAATCCATGTTGCTTACTGAGATGCGCATTCACTCCTGACACACACACACACACTTCCTCTCTCTCTTTCACACCGTCCCCCTCTCTCTCTCTCTCTCTCTCTCTCTCGCTCTCTCTCTCTCTCTCTCTCTCTCTCTCTCTCTCTCTCTCTCTCTCACAAACACACAGTATACAATACACGCACATAAAGAAACCCAAATGCGAGAGAGGTTCAAAATGCTCTCTCATATGCATGGACAGAGACACACACACAGACACTTGTCTCCAATGTGTAGTATCCTTTAATGAAGCACCCTCCAAGGGGCCGTAGCACTGGGAGTGGAAGAGACTTGGGCTAATGATATCATTATGAAGAAATAGCGCAGGAAAAAATCTGTGTGTGTGTGTGTTTGTGTGTCTGCATATGAGAGTCTCTGTGTGTGTATCCACGCATGTGTGTGTGTGTGTGCGTGTGTGTGTGTGTGTGTGTGTGTGTGTGTGTGTGTGTGTGTGTGTGTGTGTGTGCGTGCGTGTGTGTGTGTGTGTGTACGTGTGTGCGGCGTGCATGTGCATTCCTGCCTGTATCCCAGTAGCAAGCTGTATGAGAGGGTTCATTGTAACTATAATGTGATAAGGTAAATTGGCACAGGACAGTGTAATGTGTCTACAGGACGGTCTCTTGTTTACTCCCCAGCTATATATATAGTCTATATAGCCAACCTGATTAGCAAGCTACACAATTAGCAGCATCAGGCTAGCGTGCGCTGGAGGCAGTTCCCCCAGTCTGAGTTTTGTGTGCTAGCACTTCCTGATTAGTGGACCGTTTCAGTAGAGTCCCAAAATATGATTTAGTAAGCAAAAATGTACTCCGTGTACGGCAAATGCCAAGATGATAAACAGCTTTTTAAAAGGTTTGATTCAGTGGGCATTAGGAGAAATATTAACCAGGAAATAGTCGAATAAATAGAAATAAATATCATCTGTGTACAGTTGTGCACTATTTTAACAACAAACCTGACACTAGACTTTGGTAAGTCGAAGGTGAATGTTGAAATTGTAATGCTTTGATATGCTGGCTGCAGTATGCAGTATCCAGAGTATTATGTATAGTACTTAATGTACTTAACAGTACAGTATGTAGGAGGAAGAGTCTGGGTCTGATACCAGGCTAAAATAGGTCTGATACCAGGCTAAAACAGGTCTGATAACAGGCTAAAACAGGTCTGATAACAGGCTAAAACAGGTCTGATACCAGGCTAAAACAGGTCTGATACCAGGCTAAAACAGGTCTGATACCAGGCTAAAACAGGTCTGATACCAGGCTAAAACAGGTCTGATACCAGGCTAAAACAGGTCTGATACCAGGCTAAAAGAGAACTTCCCCACTACTAAAATCTGATACCAAGAAACATACTAAATACTCTCAGAAATCAAAGCAGTGACATGACTTTATGCATGTCTAACACATAGAAGCATGTTAGATCTCTAATGGAGAACATTTATTATATTATTTCAATCATTGTGTTGTCCAATGACCCCAAACTGATTGTCTAAGTCTGTACTGTTCAGTAAAAGCAATGGATCAGATTGGTACTGGGTACTGGTTGATACTTAAAGGACTACTTCACCAAAAAACTATTCTGATTTACCACCATGCACCATGCAATGATGTAGATGAAAAATACCTAGTCTTATAGGGACTGCTACCTTATCATTTCATTGAGCTGTAATAATTCCCATTTAGTTGTGTTCTTTTCCGATCAGTGAAGTGTGTATGATATTTATTGTGTGTGTTTCTCTGTCCTCTCATATAATGTCTCTTCTTCTCACTTCATGCTGGACACTCTACAGCACTAGTCTATCTGCATCTCTCCTCACATTTACATTAAATTCCATGTGGACAACCTTGCCTCCAAGTGCAACAGAAGATTGGCTTCCTATACAGAAGCAGAACCAGCTTTCTTTTGATTAGTAGGAAGAGAGTTGTCGAAGCAGTTTTCTTATCAGTCCAGGGCCCTCATTTATCAACGTTGCGTACGCACAGCTATGTGCTTAACCCGTGCGTACGACCATTTCTAAGCAAAGTGTGGGATTTATCAATTTGAACGTGAACTTGACTTTGTGCTTATATTTACGCACAGCTCGGAGCATGCGTAACTGACGCCCCGTGGTAGAAGATCGTTACTGCAGACGGACGGCATTATGCGCTCCTCAGTTCATGCATTAGTTTCAATGCGGAATTAAGCTTTCGTGCATTACTCCCGACACTGGCGCGTGTTCTGTATGAACCGTAATTCATTATAGTTCATTGTGAAATAGCGACAGTAGTGTAATTATAACGGGCTCATGCGTGAACAAGAGGTTGGCTTGCTTGTTTGGCACGGGGGGCAGACGCAGAACACCCACCTCCAAAACGCCATTAAATATTGTTTCAAATAAAAAGCGACATACTATTATTTTGTGTTATGTTTCCAAATAAGATTGGCCACAACGAAATGCTTTCTACTTCAATTTGTTGGTTAGAATAGATTACCTCGCTCCGTTGAAACTTCACTGAGCTCCGCGCACAGACGTGATAATAATAATAACAACAACAATAATAATAATAGCTTCATTTTATATAGCGCCTTTCAAGAGACCCATGCAAGGTCACTCACTTTACATAGATAGGGGGGGTAAATAACAAAGTAATAAACATAGTGGACGACAGACTATGTAAATATGATGATGGGATTCAAGTTCACGTTTTTATTGATCACATAGGCAGGATATACATAGGCTACATGGCACGGTCCATCGTGATATTGTAGATGGATCGAGTAATAGACTGTTATTACTGTACCACCCATTGTGACAACAGCCTTGTGAGCTCCCGCACACAGACATGATGGAATTCAAGTTCATGTTTGTATTGATCACATAGGCATTCACACATGGCGTATAGGCTACATCATACATGGCAGTGAGATTCATTGTTCTTGTATATGCTCTCGTATTATTGTTTATATAGGCTACCCAATACTGACATCAAAATAGATTGTATGCCTCTAGAAATCATATGCAGCAGGTAGAAAATTTACGGAAAATCCGCTGCGATTTGGAATAAAATTGAGGAGAACTTTAATCCCTGGGTATTAATCAAACAAAACGGAAAAAGGCAGTCATATTCCAGCACGGTCTTTATTAGTGTTTGCGCTGCCCAGGCAGCAATGGTTAATAGATATCATATCCGACATCACCGTACGTGTACACGTCTGTCAGCCTGTCACGTATTTCTCCATAACACGCTTCCCTCGGTTAGTCCACTTTTCCACATTTCATGGGGGTGTTCCATTACCGTATATGGTTAATCGGGGCAGTTCTGGTATGCAAATACTTAAAACAGTGCACAAGCTCCAGCTTAGGATCAAAGTGATATTTATCAAGACAGGTGTGCGTAGGACCTGTGTACGCACGTATGATAAATCCAGTTTTTTTTGTACATGCACACATTCTAAATTCTGTGCTTACGTATGAAAATAGAACACTTTCTAAGAATTTTTGATAAATGAGGGCCCTGGACTATGCTGATGTCATTTATAGGCCTGCTGCAGCCTCAACCCTTAAATCCTTGCACTCTGTATGTCACTCTGCCCTCAGATCCCTCACTAATGAAAGATAAGACACTCATCACTGTGAGAAGGTTGGTTGGTCCTCACTGATGGAGAGAGGCACAACAAACACTGGTATTTGTTCATTTTTTAAGGCCCTTATTGGTAAGCTACCTTCTTATACTACATCATTATTGGAATGGAATGCTGGAACCTATGGAACCCGTTCTAGTGCCTGGCTGGTCCTTAAGGTCCCCTGAGTTTGTTCAGAACAGTGAATCTGCATTTTGTTATGACACCTCTAGCTCATGGAATGAACTCCAACAGTCCTTTTTTTGTTTATCCACTTTTTCTCCCATTTTCTATTTTTCTCCCATCCCAATTTCGTATCATCCAATTCAACCCTCTCCTGTCTCGAACGCTGTTTCTTGCCTCCCACAAGCCGGCTGCAATGTGGACTAAGTCATACATAGCACGAGTCCCCTCCGATACTCGAGGTAACAGCAGTCGCATTTTTTCACCTGCGCGGCGCGATCTTTCAGCGTCAGGGGTCTGCGCTTTGGAGGGGCGCCGCCCCCATCGCTTCCTGATTCTACTGCGCAGGCGCACCAACCGACCTGTAGGAGTCGCCCGATCCCCACCCATCAGTTTCCCACCCCCTAATACTGCCAATGTGTATTAGTACGGACGACCAGCTAAACTGAAAGCAATGTGGAGCGCTGGGCTCGAACAGGCGAACCCAGCGTCTCCAGTATTCGTGGTGAACGCCTTGCCCACTGCACCACGTAGCCGTCCGAACTCCAACAGTCCTTAAAGCTGAAGATTCTCTCCTCTGTTGCAGATCTTAAAACCTTGATCTCCAACCATCGTCAATCAAGTTGTACATGTTTTAATTATTATAATATTTTTTTTGATTTATTCTTTTGTATTTATTGCTTTATCCGGATAGGCCCGTCAGAGAGGAAGGATGGGAGAAGACGTGGGGGAAAGACATGCGGCAAAGGTCTCCGGGTCCGGGAGTCGAACCGGGATGTCCGCGGGCAGCTACGTGGTGCGCCACCCTGGTGCCCAAGTTGTACATGTTTTAATTGATTGTTATCCTTACTTGACTAATTGTTATGATTGTATGCGGTGTGATTTTATTTGCCTTTTTGTTTTGCTTAACTACTCTGTCTGTAGCATTGTCTTCCCGCAACCCCAATCACCAGCAAATTAATTTTAATTATATTCATAGGACCTATCTTACACCTAGGAAGCTATTTGCTATGGGACTGGTAACCGACTCTCGGTGCACTTTGTGCTCTCAAAGGGCCGCTGGCACTTATATGCATATGTATTGGGATTGCCCACCAGTGGCCCGCTTCTGGAGGTCAATAACGGACAAACTTTCAGATTTGTGTGGCTTAACTATCCCATTCACAGCTGTTACGCTACTCCTGAACGATATAACGACACTACCCGCGTCCGTACAACTAAAAAGGGTTGTCCTAGCGGGCGTCACAGCAGCGAAGAAGCTAATAGCATTGAGATGGAAGGAGCCTGAGAAACTCACAGTGATTGACTGGTCCCTAACACTGTTGGATGTGATTTATCTTGAGATATCCACGGCGCGGGTGATTGGGGTGGGGCAGGCTGGTATTGACCTGTGGTTTGCAACAGCTGAGAAGGTCAGGACCGCCGTGTGCGGCTGAGCGGGGTTGAGGTGCTTGTTCGGGGGAGTCCGGCGGTCTCGTGGGAGGGGGAGGAGGAAATGTCTTGTCTGTCTTGTCTTTTGTCTTGTCCTTCTTAACTTTAACTGGGGGAATTTTATTGGGGGGGAGCTATTTTGCTATTTCTTCACTGTTTGGGCACTTTTGCACGGTTCCTGTGAGTCTATGGAACACTCTGTAGGTTTTTGTTTTTCGAAAAGGTTCATTGTTTTGTATTTCTGGTCGGGTACTCAGGGGCAGCGTTTTTCTACCTCAGGATCTTAAGCCGTTTTGAGGCTGGGCTCCAACCACTGTGTGGCCTGGTGACAATTGCCACATTGTTATGCAGCTGGAAATCTCTGACATCACTGATATGCACGTTTTGAGATGACTCAGTATGGTGAGGGTGAGGGTTGTGAGGGGAATTGGAAGAGTGCGCCAATATGAGAATTAGAGACATAAGTCTTATTGATATAGAGCCACACGGCCGGGAATCGGTACTGAATACTGGGAAAGGCCAATTGTAAGATAGTACCCCTTAAAATTTTAAATGTTGTACTGTTTTTATAAATTGTTATTTCTTTTATTATTATTGTTCTGTTATCTCCCTGTGAAGTTCTGTGTATTGTTATTATGGTTATTGTATTGTGTTGTCTTGTTTTCATGTTAAGTAATAATAAAAAAAATTGATAAAAAAAATAACTACTCTGTCTGTATACACACTCGACATTACTGTAAATAAGGGAAACCTCAGTTGCCTTTCGAGTTTAAATAAAGGTTTAAAATGTTATTAAATATGCCCCTCTATCTCTCTCTCTCTCTCTCTAACACACATATACATACTGTCACAAAAGGAAACCCAAAAGCACACAGATTCATTATCTAAATTCTCTCTCACATGCATGGACAGAGTCACACAGTCATACACACAGACATCTCCAATGTGTAGTATCCTTTAATGAAGCACCCTCCAAGGGGCCGTATCACTAGGGAGTGGAAGAGACTTGGGCTAATGATATCATTAAAAAGAAATAGCGTGGGAAACAATCTGTGTGTGTGTTTGTGTTTGTGAGACAGTATGTGTGTTTGTGTGTAACAAAATGTCTGTGAACATATGAGCGTCTGTATGTGTGTGTGTGCGTGTGTGCGTGTGTGTGTGTGTGTGTGTGTGTGTGTATGTGTGTGTGTGTGTGTGTGTGTGTGCGTGCGTGCGTGCGTGCGTGTGTGTGTGTGTGTGTGCATTCATGCCTGTATCCCAGTAGCAAGCTGTATGAGAGGGTTCATTGTAACTATAATGTGATAACGTAAATAATAATAAACTTAATAATAATAATAATAATAATAATAATAATAATAATAAACGTAATAATAATAATAATAATAATAATAATAATAATAATAATAATAATAATAATAATAATAATAATAATAATAATAATAATAATAATAATAATAATAATAATAATAATAATATATTTGATTTGTAAGGCGCTTTATAGTTGTGGAGCAAATCTCAAAGCGCTACATTGTAAAAGAACATAAAAGCTAGCAAGAGAGTAAAAAAAAAGAGAATGCAAAATAAGCAAGACTACTAGTAAGGAGTAAAAAGAACACTAGAACTAGTAAAAGAGTAGAAAAACAACATAAAATAAGAAGGGCTAAAACTGGTAAAAGACCATAACATGTGTGGAGCTAAAACTAGATAAAGATCAACAAAATTCTGTATTAAAAATATGAGTTTTTAGGCCCTTTTTAAAAGTATCCACAGACTGTATGCTCTCAGGTGGTCAGGGAGAGCATTCCACAGACTGGGAGTGGATGAGCAGAAAGCCCGATCTCCCATGGTTGGGAGTTTGATCCTTGGGCGCTGGGTGTATATATATAGTCTATATAGCCAACCTGATTAGCAGCAAGCTACACAATTAGCAGCATCAGGCTAGCGTGCGCTGGAGGCAGTTCCCCCAGTCTGAGTGTTGTGTGCTAGCACTTCCTGATTAGTGGACCGTTTCAGTAGAGTCCCAAAATATGATTTAGTAAGCAAAAATGTACTCCGGCATCAGTGTACGGCAAATGCAAAGATGATAAAACAGCTTTTTAAAAGGTTGATTCAGTGGACAGGAAATAATCGAGTAAATAGAGAAAGATCATCTGTGTACAGTAATGCACTTAGTCTCCAGATTGAACACACACCTCGATGTCACTACTGTATGTCACTCTCCGAGTTGCTATTGAGATGGCGCTGCTACATCCGGCTGCCTCTCTGTGTGCTCCGATGAGACTGTGCTTACTTTTGTTAATATTTATAGTTTTAAGAGTTTTGTTTGTACCTACTGTTGGTGCATTTAATGTGTATGACCGTCAGTCACTCATCGACATTGGATTAAGGGAAATTTACCAACTGGATTGCTCTCTGGATCGGATAGCTGAACAACAACAATGGCCTGCTGAGATCTTGGGTAAAACAGGACCAGACATTGGCCCACGCAAGGAAGGGGGGAGACGGCGAGGAAGGAGAGCAGGCGTCCGAAACGCGTGTACCGGTTCCGCAACAGTAAGTGACTTCCGGGTAGGCCTGATTGGCCCCGACAGGCACGTGACGCGGCAAACTCAGGACGCGCAACGAGGCTGCTGAGAGCTGTCGCGCGGAAATAGGCTGTCTATTGCCATTCTCTAACACAAACTCTAACCTTAACCAGCTCCTTAACAGCGCCTAAACTTAACCGTTCTAACCTTAACCAACTCCGAAACAATGCCTAACCTTAACCTTAACCATGCCTAACCTTAACCATAGAAAGAATATTGCCATTCTCTAACACAAACTCTAACCTTAACCAGCTCCTTAACAGCGCCTAAACTTAACCGTTCTAACCTTAACCAACTCCGAAACAATGCCTAACCTTAACCTTAACCTTAACCATGCCTAACCTTAACCGGCGAAAGAATACACGTTAAAAAAAAAATCACGTTAAAAAAAAAAGATTTGATGGGATTCGAACTCACCAACAACGGACCGCAGGATCGCAGGACCGCTGCTCTGCGAGGTGAGCTATAGCGCCGAATGAGAGTCATGGCGTATTTGGACGGTTACGTAATTCCGTAAGGGCTCCGCGGAGCGTGCCGCGCGGCAGAGAAAGTTGCGCGTCACGTGCCTGTCGGGGCCAATCAGGCCTACCCCGGAAGTCACTTACTGTTGCGAAACAGCTACACGCGTCCGAAACAGACTGAGATCCAGGAGGCACAAAACGCCATTGCCCAACATATTGTTGGCCAATGTGCAATCAATCGAAAATAAACTGGACGACATCAGAGCACGGATTAAATTCCAAAGAGACATTAGTGTTGTCACGATACTGGAATTTCGACTTCGATACGATACCTTGAAAAGTATCGATACTTCGATACCATTTCGATACCAAAAATATATATATATATATATATATATATATATTTTTTTTATAAACAAATTTAGCTTTTGTTGCTGGTTGATTTTCCTCAGCTTCTATCTGGTACTATAAGAGAAGATAAATATAACACTTTTAAAACCCTTTGTTTATCTTTAGATCACACATTTAAAAATAACTGTTCATCTCACTTCAATCATTTTTATTGCAGATGCAGAACATGGTATTTTCTCAAGCAGACAGATGTAAACACTGTAATCTGTGTTGCATGTACCTGACAAACTGAACTGTTTGTATTACAGTTAGTAACAGTTTCGATTTTTATTTAAAGATAACGAGAGAGAGAGAGAGAGAGAGAGAGAGAGAGAGAGAGAGAGAGAGAGAGAGAGAGAGAGAGAGGTAGAGAGAGCGAGAGAGGGGTAGAGAGAGAGAGAGAGAGAGAGAGAGAGAGAGAGAGAGGCTATGCTCGGAGCATTTTAGTAACGTTACATTTTCAACAAGATTGCTGCTATTTAAACACTTCATGGAAACGGGGTAACGTTAACCTTATGTCGACTGTAGTATTGTATGACCTCGACATAACGTTTAAACGTTAACGTTACTCCGTTTCCATGCAGTAATTATAAAAGTGCCAGCTAAGCTAAGGGAGCTAACGGCTAGGAGTAGCTAACGTTAGCTGATAGCTGCCTGTAACGTTACTAACAACTTATCAGCTGTTCATATTATGCGCCATCAGTAGACAACGTATCATGTATTAAACTAGAGTTAAAGGATAACTCCACTTTTTTTTTAAATTAGCTTATTTAACATCTTCCCTGGAGTTAGACAAGAAGATGCATACCTTTTTTGTCTCTGTGCGTGCATTTTAGCTTTGGGAATAGACGCTCCGTTAGCATAGCTTAGCTTCATCACTGGAAGTGGGGGAGGACAGTAGCCTTACAGTGCCTTACAGTGTATTGCAAGGTCTGACATTGACCAAACTTGATATGCATGACCTTGGTGGGCTCTAGGTCAACTCCTGAAAAGGGGGTCAATGTCAGACCTTGCAATCAAAAGTTAGGGGCGCACTGAAATTATGGCAAGGGTTATTAGCCCCCTAACTTTTGATTGCAAAGTCTGACATTGACCCCCTTTTCAGGAGTTGACCTAGAGCCCACCAAGGTCATGCATATCAAGTTTGGTCAATGTCAGACCTTGCAATACACTGTAAGGCACTGTAAGGCTACTGTCCTCCCCCACTTCCAGTGATGAAGCTAAGCTATGCTAACGGAGCGTCTATTCCCAAAGCTAACATGCACGCACAGAGACAAAAAAGGTATGCATCTTCTTGTCTAACTCCAGGGAAGATGTTAAATAAGCTAATTTAAAAAAAAAGTGGAGTTATCCTTTAATGGTTTAATGCTTCAGTCACAGTGACGTTGAAAGAGCAGCTGTCACGAACCTCTCATTTCTTTATGGAGATCCGCGTTGGCACTGATCTGTAACACCGCTTGCAAATAGCATTGGGGCATCTTCTTTAGCTTGTCCTTCGTTGTTTACTTTAAGCCCGAAGTACCTCCAAACAGCACTTCTGCTGTTTTCTTTATCCACAAGCACAAGTTGCGGAGGCTCTGCATTTGCCATCTTCAGCTAAAATGTTTGTCGGCTCTGTGATGGGGAGGGCTGGAGGAGCCGGAGGGGCAAGCGTGCTCTGAACAGCGTGTCAACAACTTGCGGTAGAACACTCGCCAGCTGGTACCGATACTGCAGAAAGTATCGGTATTTCGGGAAATGAGTATCGAAACCATTTTAAATATTCATTTAATAGCGCTAATCTGAGAAAAGTGTTGCCAAATTTCTATCAGCATGTGACTTGTTCCACCAGAGGCGGGAATATCCTAGACCATTGCTACTCGCAATTTAAGAACGGGTACAAGCCTCAAGCTGCTAGTCCTTTCGGCAAATCAGATCATGACGCCATCTTCCTTTTACCGCAGTATAAACAAAGTCTCAAGCGCGCCCCTGTAGTAACGCGAGAGGTTAAACGCTGGACTGTGGAGTCAGAGGTGACGTCGCTCCAGGCTGCACTTGAAAGTACAGAATGGAGTGTGTTCCGCGACAACACAGACAATTAGGGATGCACCGTAATTTCGGTGGCCGAAGACTTTCGGCCGAAAATGACCAAAAATGGCCTTTCGGCTTTCGGCCGAAAGAGTTTTTTCACCGAAAATATGTCACCAAAACAGAAACAACCTGTAACCTAACGCGTGTTGTTGTGATGATGTCGCGCTGTCGGGAGTCGCGCTGTTTCTATGTAAACTCTGCGCGCAACGCGTCCAATAAATGCGTCTTTAACATGCTTTTATATCCTTATTTACTATATGCCCGTCGCGGTTAATCACTGAGTGATCTAATATGCATATTATTCAGAGCGAGAGGGGGGGGGGGATTGTGTTTCTCACATTGACGCTGTCTGTCTGTCGCGCGTCTACTGTGCCGAGTCAAGCGAGCACATTCAGCTGGGGACTAGAAAGGTGCGCTCAGTAGAGCACAGATGTCCGCTGCACAGCCAGAGAAAAGATGGAATTAATGTACTGTATGCATTCAGAAGTGCTGAATAAATGTTTTATGGACCCATAATAGTGATTATTTATTATTTAAGTTAAGTTTAGCCATAATCATATATTTTTCCATAATCATAATGTTCCACAACATTGGTAAAAAAAAATCTATTCTATGAATCATTTTCGGCCTTTCGGTTTTCGGCCAACTGTTTTCTATTTTCGGTATCGGTTTCGGCCAAGAATTTCCCATTCGGTGCATCCCTACAGACAATATTAATGACTACACGGAAACAGTGCTAGACTTTGTTTGTACTTTGGTAGAAGAAACAATCCCCTCTATCACAATTAGAGTTTACCCAAACCAAAAGCCCTCGGTAGACAAATCCGTCCGTGAGGCTCTGAAAGCGTGCACCTCAGCATACAATGCCGGGCTTGTGACAGGCAACATGAATGAACACAAGGAGGTGAGATACAACATAAGGAGGACAGTAATAGAGGCAAAACGGCGCTACAGGGATAAAATTTAACTTCAGTATGAACAGGCTGACTCTAGAGGTATGTGGCAGGGCCTCAGAACGATGACAGATTACAAAGGCACCTCCCTCAAGCTGAACAGTGACATCTCATTGGCAAATGATCTCAATACCTTCTATGCAAGGTTTGAGGCTGTGAATAACAACACCAGCCTACAAACCACTGCAATGGAGGGGGGGGGGGGGGGGTCTGCTGATGGAGACTCAGTGTTCAGGGTAACAGAACATGAGGTGAGGAGGACCTTTAAGAAAGTGAATATCAGGAAGGCAGCAGAACCGGACGGTATCCCCGGCCACGTCCTAAAAGTCTGTGCCGACCAACTGGCCCCGGTATTCACTGATATATTTAACCTGTCCTTAGAACAGGCTGTCATCCCCACCTGTCCACCATTATCCCTGTACCCAAAAAATCCAAGCCCGCTTGCCTCAACGACTACCGCCCTGTAGCTCTCACCTCCATAGCCATGAAGTGCTTTGAGAAGCTAGTGAAGGGCTACATCTGTTCCTCCCTCCCCATCAACCTGGACCCCCTGCAATGTGCATATCACCCCAACAGGTCCACGGAGGACGCCATAGCCCATGTGCTGCACACAGCAGCATCACACCTGGAAAAGAGGCAGGGGAACTATGTGAGAATGCTATTCATCGACTACAGCTCAGCATTCAATACCATAGTCCCCTCCAAACTCATAGCCAAGCTCAGGGACCTGGGCTTGAACTATGACCTCTGCCAGTGGGTCTTGGACTTCCTGACGGGCAGACCCCAGGTGGTGAGAGCAGGCAACTGCACCTCCTCATCCATCACTCTCAACATAGGGGCCTCCCAGGGCTGTGTTCTGAGTCCGCTCCTCTACTCCCTGTACACACATGACTGTGTGGCACAGCGGAACAACAACACAATCATCAAATTAGCTGACGACACAGTAGTGGTGGGCCTGATCTCTGCAAACGACGAGAGGGCCTACCTGGAAGAGGTAAAGGTTCTAGCGGGATGGTGTCAAGAGAACAGCCTCTCCCTGAACGTCAGCAAAACAAAAGAGATGATTGTGGACTTTAGGAGGTCGGGGGTCAGGGACTACAGCCCCCTCAGCATCGACGGGGCACCGGTTGAGAGAGTGAACAGTTTTAAGTACCTCGGAGTCCACATATCCGAGGACTTGACATGGACCACACACATTGACAGTGCACGGCAACGCCTCTACTTCCTTAGGCGCCTAAGGAAGTTCCAAGTGAGTCAGAAGATCCTTAAGAACTTCTACTCATGCACAATAGAGAGCATCCTGACTGGCAATATCACCTCCTGGTTTGGGAATAGCACTGCACAAGACTGCAGCAGACTACAGAGAGTGGCCCGTTCAGCCGAACGCACAATTGGAGGGGGGCTTCCCACTCTCCAAGACATTTACAACAAGCGCTGCATGGGTAAGGCTAAGAGAATAATCAAAGACCCCAGCCACCCAAACAACTGCCTCTTTGAACTGCTGCGGTCAGGCAAGCGATACCGGAGTCTCATGGCAAGCACAGAGAGACTCAGAAGGAGCTTCTATCCCCAGGCCATCAGGATGCTCAATGAACAATAACACTATGTAACAAACCATCAAATATACCCACAGCACACACATCCACACGTACACACTCACTTTAAATAAACAACTCACTGTAGCACCCACTTTACTCTCTTAACACTTAACACACTTTATATTATTGGTAAGCTATTGTATATTGTATTGTTGTAACTCAGTTACCTTATCTACTCTGCATTGTATATACTGTATATATAATATATATATGTATATATTGAACCATTTTGTTTTGTTCACACTTGTTTACGTACTTGACTATTTTATACTATATTTTTATTTTATCTAGCACACTCTCAGGAGCAAAACAGAAAGAAGCATTTCATACAAAGTATTCTGTATTTCTGTATGACAACTAA
>NC_140181.1:44172207-44184707 GCF_963971535.1 Notolepis coatsorum | reverse complement strand
TATTAAGATTCAACTTTCAAGTTTATGTCTAGTAACGTTCTGGTTCCTGAGACCCACAGATCTCAATTGAATTGAATCTCAATCTAATTATTATTATTATGATATATGTGGTGGTGTAGTAATTTGGTAAATATTTGGTAATTTCTCAGAATGTGTTTGTTTTGTGAGCGATAATAATAATAACTTCTAGCAGCGGCGGATCAATTTAACAAGAGTAGAGGGGGGGGGTGCATACTGAATGAATGTAGAGTGTGGGATATTTGTGGATATCCTGATGAAGAATGTCTCAGTCAACCGAGGCTTGGATAATAACAAGGTTTATTAACCAAACAGATAGAATACATAGAGAGAATGGCTGAGGCTCTCGCCCCAGGTGATCAGCTGAAATTACCCAGGTAAGACCTTGATTGTGGTCGGGAAGAGCCCTTTATAGTTCAACAAAGGGGGTGTGTGGTCCCATTTGATAGGTCAGATGGGGGGGAGGGGGTACAGGTTTGGGGGACACAGGGGAGGGGGGTGTCTTATTCCACAGAGAGGGGGGGGGGCACAGGTAAAGGGAACACAGGGAGGGGGATATATTTACATGAGGACATAATTATACCACAATACTCACTTTTCTTTCTTATAATGTGGGTGAGATTAATGTATAATATACCAGGATTGTTTGGAACAGGTAAAAGTGGGGATAATAGTTTAAAATAGAATTATTTACATACATGATTAATAGAATTATTTACATACATGATTCATGACATGATCGACTGGACTGCGGTCTGTGTTATTTTGATATCAGCGATGTGGGAATAGATATCACCCTTTTCTTTTATTAATCGCTTAAAATACCTATATCAATGAGTGGTCCTCATCTCTGATATCAAACAACAATTAACATAATCATTAGAAGCTATCGCTGTGCAAATATCTTGGCATACCTTCAGTCGTTCATGTCGTGACTCTGGGGAGCTAATGTGATCATTGTGCATACAGGCATCGTAATAAACCAATTAAATACATGCACTGTCTGTGTGGTCAGAGTGCACAGGGTGAAAAAACAAAATTGTGTTCATAATTATTAGGAATCGGATTTACACATAAGGCTACTGTGTACAAAAACATTTTAACAACCGTTAACCTGGTGGTTAATAAAACTAACATGATTGATTATGGGAAACTGTTCAAAAATATATATATATATTTTTGCACGTTTTATGATGATTCTTGATGAAATTACTTAGGATCCAGTTGTATTTACCCTGAGTTTGAGTGTCACGTTCATCTGTGATTGCCTCAGTTTTGTTGGTCTTTACTTAGAATCAGGCAATTTTCTCCATTTCTTCTCTATAAATGAGGAGATAAAACGTCTTATGCATCGCTTCTGTATGTAATTCTAGTGCATCACCATATAGGTGCAAAACAACGTTACATGTCCTCTTCCATGAGAGAATAAAACAACTGATTCTTTCTTGTCTGACAATACAATTTTGTAACCTAAGTAATTCAAATGTGATGTAATGTGATCATGTGGTCACTTCTTCCTTCAGCAATACATTTTAGCTCATTATTACTAACCATTGTTAATGCTTTCTCATTGATTTCTTTTCATCACATCCCTAGTTCATCGTTTTGCAGATACATACAATTGTGTGAAAAGTTTCCTTCTTGTGAAGGTATTAATCTGAATGATGTTGCGTCGTTGTTGACAAGGTGTTCTCTGTCTGTCGTGTGGCAGGGCCAAACAGTAACACATAAAAATTAAATAAATACATACAATAGACATTACCTTAGTGGCTAATGTGTCAAAATAAAATTGAAAACCATTAACCTAGTGGTTAATATAAAAGGTGATTATGATAATCGTTATGCATTGTTCTGTGGTGCATACTATCAATGTTGAACACAAACTTGGTGTCTTGGAACAATCCAACTGGTTCTGCCCTGTTTAACAATACCTTTTTGTAATGTGACTCTGTGATCATTTCTCATTGTCATTATAAAATTGGTTAATGCAATCTTACTGATTGTATTTCATCATATTCCTAGTCAATAATTTTCCAGATACATATGAACTCTGTGAAACAGTTCTTGTTTGTGAATCTGACAGTTGCTGTGAAGTGTTGATCATCTGTTCTCGGTCTGTCGTGTGGCAGGGCCAATACATACATAACAATGTGGACAATGTGTGTTCAGAAGTATCTTGTTCTACAGGTCTCTGATGATGTCTCTTCTTGACGATGCAGTCGGGAACATTCACTGGTCGTCGTTCATTCAGAGGGGGCCTACAGGAGGTCGCCGTCCGCTCCCTGTGTACCTTGTCAAGGGTCACCGGTAGCAGTCAACTATAGTGGTCTTTTCCTGCAGCCTATGTTGTTCTCCATCACCACCACATGTGTTGTGCTGGTTTCGCTGTCCTCTCCTCGTCAATGCGGTACCACTTGATGGAGGGCGAGGGCCCGCCGGTGTAGTGGCTAGTCAGTAGGACGCTCTTTTTCACACGGATGACAATCTTGTCATGGGAATCCACCTTGATGGTCGGGGACTTGGTTCCCATCTGCAGGTGATGGGTTTGGTCTGCAGTGCCGGGGTGGAGGCTGTCAAAAGGTTGATCTCCTCTTCGTCAGTGTCTCCTTGGTCAGTCTCCTTCGTGGTCCCCTGCTCCACTTTCTTGGGGATGTCTGTGGGCTGGGTTGGATGGTTCTCCCACGGTTGTTGTCGTCGCCTCTGGTTGTCAATTTTCTTTATGTGTCCCGCTGTGATTAGCTTGTTAATCTCAGCGCGGTACACAGTCTCTTGAGCGGGGTCTCTGGCTAGGCGCCGCTCTGTGTTCAATAGATACCGCTCCGTCGCTTCTTTTGGGGCGTGGAAGGTGGGCATACCCTCTCGCCTCAAGAGTGGAGTTGCGTATCTCATCACTCCATTGACTTTGACTCTCTTTGTCCCTTGCTCGAGGAGTGCTATGGCGTAAATGTCTTCCTTGGAACGAATGTCTTTCTTTTCGTTCTAAAAGGGCATTGTCTCTAGTGTCCATAGCCTCTCGACATGCTGTAGGAGGGAGGTGTCTTCTTCTGTCACTCTGGAGTGGAGGCAGCTAGTGGCTGCTGTTCGGTTAAGAGACTTAGCGAGGGGGCCTTGTAATGTCCATCCTAGGCGGATCTCGACTGCTGCAGGACAGCCTCTGGGCCTTCGTGGTTCAGGTCGCGCGTCGTCTCACTCGTCCTGTCCTCTCACCAATTCGTGATCTGAGGGTGATAAACACTGCCTTAGAAAACTCCTCACATAAATGATTCAACGCCTTTCTGCTAAAGTGGAAAATCATTTTGGGATTAATTCAATTCATAGTAAATAAAATCACTTAATTGACAATAGGAAATGCAAACCAATTGCATTAGCAGTGATAACTTACGTCAAGAAGGTCACATTCACTACAATTTTATCAGATCTTGTGTCTAACTAGATCTTACAGCATTAGGCTTTAAATAAAATTTGTAAATGAATGGCCAAAGTCTTGAATCAGATAAAATAGCTATTTTTCTTCATAGTCTGTGATGTCAAATTTTAATTTGATCTTACCTCAGGATGCGTTGGCTGTACCTCAGGATACTTACCTCGCCACGACTTCTCTGGCGTTCTTCACATCTCAGTGTGGCTCATCATGGCATAGGGGGGGAAAAAAACATAAAATCTAGACAGCCAGTTAATTTTTGCATGAAAAACAATCATTTGTTTTGTCATCTACGTTTTAACTAACCTTACTGTCATGCATTTGTCCTAATAAACTAACCTACACTGTAGCACTCAACACGAATAAAACTAATCTACACTGTGGCACTCAACACTTTGATGACCATTGTTACTCAGCTGATAGAGGTGTGCCTTGCCTGATGTCCTGTCGTACAGAACCTGTGAGTCGCTTTGGATAAAAGTGTCAGCTAAATGATCAATGTTGTTGATATCTTGTACATTTAGATAATTGTGCTGCAATTTTGGTGGTTGATAATTTTTGCAATCATGGAAAGTATTAGTTGTTAAAAGAATAGTCTAAGGAAAGTCATGCATGTTATTGGTTATAAACAGAGAATAGAAGGAGGGGATTGTAAGTAGTTGTTTTCATCATTAATCTTTCATCTCGGGCACTTCTCTAATTCATGTGTCTTTTGAAAAGAGATGATGAAAACGACTGGTTAGTTATTGTTAGTATGGGAGTTAGGTAGATTTTCATAACTGCAAATTCATCACCGGTGTCTAATTCATGTTACTTAAGTGGTTCTCTGTTGGTCCACCAAGTCTGTGGTCAGAGTGTAGGCATACCCTGTGGGTTTCAAGTGCCCATCCAATGGTGTCTGCTATCGTCGTCTCTAGGTGTGGTCAGAGTCCTCTCTAGGCATTTGCATTGTTTTGTCTCCCAAGTGCCCACTCTGAAGAAATTTACATGTGGGTATTTGGATGCAGATTTGTTCCAAATGGTCAATCGATTGTCTCTCAGCTCTGCACTGTCTCTCGGTTGACATGCAAATTGTTGGATTTTCTGTCTTTTGTGATACAATTTGGGTGTAGTCATTCACTGTTTTGCATCTCGCCTCAGAGCCAGATCTGTAAATACAAACACATGTTAATTTTCCACTCTTTTCTAAAACCTGGGTGAATCCTCTTTGACTGTCTGTGTGCTCAACAAACATTAGCTAGATCTCATCCATCCCGTTCTTGGATGTAATGATAGTGTTATCATTTAACAATCATATCGCATATGTACACAAGCATATGAATGTGGACCCACACATTTTGAATCATGTTTAAAAATGTCTTACAATGGAAAGGGCTAGTTATCTTTCATTGGTTCTTTAGATAAACACATTAACTCAAGTGAATATAACCTAAACATCTTACTTTTAAACATAATCTATGTTGTTTGTGTTCCAAGTTTTCAACATTGAAAGCTTATAAAGTCTAATCTAACGCTGTTTATGTGGACTACAATTCCTGTACTGCCATATATTGGGAACCGGAAGTGTTTGTTTAGCTCCCATGGTCAGTATGACCGGTACGCCCACAGATGTATTATAATTCTGAAACAGACATTGTAATTAGCTTTATGTGACTTATAATGTGTAAATTAAAGCACATAAACACTCAAGTGATCTGAGATAGTTGTAATTTGCTTTAACTGATAGTTGTGTATATGTACAGTTTCTACGTCAAATGACTCCCTTTTCTTGACTCCTTTTGTATCACAAAAAGTACTGAATTTGCTAATCTGGTATGTCATAAATGTACAGATGTAGCAGTACTGACTATCTGTCTGTCATGTATGTCATAATATGTTCTGATAAATTGAAAATGGGGGACCCTGATGTAAACAAATCTGGTATTGAAAATGGGGGACCCTGATGTAAACAAGACTAAAGTCTCTCTCTGGTCTGCATCCCCTTAACAATTGTGTATTGAGCTGTGCTGTATTGTACCCATTCTGCAATCTGTTAATAAAGTTTTCAATCAATCAATGCATCTATATTTATGATTTTTATACTCACCGGGGACAGCTGTTGTGTTGGGTTGGATCCGTTACGTGTCGTCAGCAACCCGCATCTCGCCACCTCAACTCAACATTTTCCAATAGCAGCGCGCACATACATATACAAATAAAACATATACTACACGTGGATTTCACGCACCCTTGGCCTTGGGTACATTACACTTTACGTTCGCTTATGGATAGTTTAATATAAAATAATCACTTCACGGCGCGCATAGCGTGACGTCATCGCTCCATGCGACGTTCGTGCGTTCTCATTCGCCTCGGAAATAACGCTTTGCAATTCATACAGTATTTTTCCAACGAGCTCTCAATAGCCTGGAATTCCTAAACCAGCGTTTTGTTACCGAATGAACGCGCCTGTGCATATGTGAAACGTAAACAAACTGAAACGATAAAACTATACTTCCCCAAATGGTTGTTCCCGTGGGCCGGTTTAGTTGATTTAGGAAATTACTATGCTAGTTTGTCGCGTGAACTGCACTTCAATGTTATTCTCTATAACGGTACTAGTCTCTCAATGCTCGGCGCACGCAAATACAAACGAGACTTTAAACAGACAAAACAACAATAATACATATAAGTTAACGTGTGTGTATGTCTGACTGTATTGGATCGCTTGTTCGTTTAGTCGGCCAGCATCTGCTGCGACAAGGCATTTATCCCTTGATATATAACTACACATCGTTATTAAAATCATAACGACCGAACCTGACTTCGAAATTTACCAGCGATATATTAGATTATATATACCTTTTAATCACACTCACGGTCCCTTCGACCTGCGACTCGTTAAATGTACATTCACGTACTCCCGAGACAGGTCATCTTCCCGCTATCTGTATAATCAATTGGAATTCAATCCAAATACATCGTTTTCAGGAATGGAAGATATTGTGGGTTTAGTTTGAGGTTGAAACAATGAATATTATGACGCTACTCTGGTAATTAATAGGTTCCAATAGAGTAGCGTTTTCCATGGATATCACATCATAATAAGCCCACGCTTCTTGCCTTGTTGCCTATATTTTAGCCTGCATCAGCTAGACTTGGGTTAGCAAACCAACAACCGATTATTTTGTGCCCTAACTTTCGGTTTGGCAACAGCCAAATCCGGGAATAGCACAGACAACCCATCCTTTCAGAACATCTGTCCAGATAAGGACCCAGGTACACGCGTTTCCCCGGTACGATTCTCAATACAGATCAGATATATTAATGCACATTATTCTCACTCAGCCATGATCTCAATATTTGACAACATTCTGTAATATTCACCTGGCACAGAGAAAAGCGGGAAGTTTTTTAATTCCTTTCCATAAATGTTTGGTCGACCAGTCTATATACTCACTTTTCTCTGTATAGATGAAACGATACAGCATGCCGGGAGGACGCAAAAAGTCCGTCACAAGTTCGTAGACGCCAATTGTGGGATATTTGTGGATATCCTGATGAAGAATGTCTCAGTCAACCGAGGCTTGGATAATAACAAGGTTTATTAACCAAACAGATAGAATACATAGAGAGAATGGCTGAGGCTCTCGCCCCAGGTGATCAGCTGAAATTACCCAGGTAAGACCTTGATTGTGGTCGGGAAGAGCCCTTTATAGTTCAACAAAGGGGGTGTGTGGTCCCATTTGATAGGTCAGATGGGGGGGAGGGGGTACAGGTTTGGGGGACACAGGGGAGGGGGGTGTCTTATTCCACAGAGAGGGGGGGGGGCACAGGTAAAGGGAACACAGGGAGGGGGATATATTTACATGAGGACATAATTATACCACAAGAGGAAACACTTGATCACACACACACACACACACACACACACACACACACACACACACACACACACACACACACACACACACACACACACACACACACACACACACACACACACACACACACACACACACACACACACACACACACACACACACACACACACACACACACACACACACACACACACACACACACACACACACACACACACATAAATCAATACATGGACGTGACCGGGCTCACAAATGCCGGCTGACTTGTGTGCACGTCTACATTAAGCTTCCGCTAAACACTTGTGCAAACATTGTGTCTCTCAAAGGGAAGGGATGGAACAGGAGTCAGACACACACCACGACATGCATGGATCTGCCCGTTGACAGCTGCACACCAAGAACTGCTCCTAGAAGACAGGCTGGTGAGGAGCAGACCGTTGGTTTGGAGGGGGGGGGGGGGGTACTCTCAGGTGCAATAGCTAAATCTAATATTGATAGCAAGGACACACACCAGTGAAATAGATGTGAAGCGATCTGGTCTTACGCAAAGTGCATTGCCTGTGAGCAGCTATAAAATAGCCAGCTATTTTCATTTTAGTTTTAGTCTTAGTCATGTCAAATGCTCCTTTTTCGTTTTCAGCATAATTTAGTCACCTTCATTTATTTTCCGTTTAGTCGGTTTTAGTCAACTAAAGGTCTGAGTATTTTAGTCTTTGTTTAGTCTCGATTTAGTCTTTTTGTAGTGATGAATTGAAAATGGGGGACTCTGATGTAAACAAGACAAACGTCTTTCTCTGGTCTGCATCCCCTTAACAATTGTATGTATTGAGCCGTACTGTATTGTACCCATTCTACAATCTGTTAATAAAGTTTTCAATCAATCAATCAATCAATCATGCGTTACTGTGAAATTAACTATTTAGTTACTTAAAAAAAAAATTCAGCACTGTTTGATGAACGTTGATACTCAGCTATAAGAGTTTCTCTCTTGTCGTACAGAACTTTCGATAAAAGCGTCAGCTAAATGACTAAATGTAAATGTATGGTCCCCGGCTGTATATGTAACACCACACTAGCTACATATCACAGCTCTATATGTAGTGCTGCTTTACGCTAGCTACATATCCCAGCTTTATATGTAGCGCTATGCTACGCTAGCTACATATCCCAGCTTTATATGTAGCGCTATGCTACGCTAGCTACATATCCCAGCTTTATATGTAGCGCTATGCTACGCTAGCTACATATCCCAGCTTTATATGTAGCGCTATGCTACGCTATCTACATTTCACAGCCAGGCAAATTATCGTATAGTGAGATAGGGCTGGGCGATATGGCCTCTAAATGATATCGCAATTTTTTTTGGTCATATCACGATACACGATATATATCGCAATATTTCGACATTTCCTCTAAAGCACTTAAAATGCTTGATTTAACCCTTTGATGCATACAGTCACGCCAATGACGATTATAATAGTCCCTGCAACATATTGCATTATTAAACCATGAAGATGCTTTCAAAAATAATTAAATGAAAATGAAAGAGTAGTCTGACACACTAATTAAAAAACATTTTTTATATAAAAACTCTTGGGTGCCTAAGACTTTTGCACAGTACTGTGTTTTCTATCCACTTTAGCCAAACACACACACATACACACTACTGTGAGAAAATAATAATCACACACAAAGCGATAATGGCTTATAGCAGACTTAATGATTTTAGAATATTTCAGATAATGAAATGAAATGTTTATATCATCAACTATCCAGTTAGTATTTATACTGTAACGTTTGGCTACTTTAAATCATTGAACGTAGAGAGAGAGAGAGAGAGAGAGAGAGAGAGAGAGAGAGAGAGAGAGACCCCCCCCCCCCCAGGGTTTTGTTTTAGGTTTGCGTTTTGAGCGTCTAAATTGATGTAGTTGATGATCACACTAGAATGTCAACACATGAACAGTTGAACACACGGAGATGGAAACTGGATGCCCGATATAAAGAAACGAATAGCCAATAAATGTGAAGTTATCTTTGAACCTCTGTTGTCAAGCCTTGTCAATATAACTCCCCCCCTTTCCTCACTAATGGAACTGGTGTCGTGGAGTCCGCTTTGAGCGTTTCCAGGGATAGCGGCTAACGGCTAACGTTAGTTAGCTCAGCCTAGTTATGGGCAGTGTTGGGCAAGTTACTTTTAAAAAGTAACTAGTTACAGTTACTAGTTACTTCTTCCAAAACTAAATTACTTACTCAGTTACAAATTATAAAAGTAACTAGTTACTTCAGAAAGTAACTATTGCGTTACTTTCAAATAATTTGTTGTACATAAACAACATACACAAATCTAAACTATTTTAATGTTGCTGTGGGACAAAGTGAGACTAGCCTCCAATCAAATGCCATGTATGTAGATATTATAATTACTATGTTTATATAGTGGATCATACAAATACAATAGATGTTTTGCCCCTCAACAGGCCACAACTGGGCAACATTGAATTATGCTTGTTAAGCACTATACCAAAAACAAATAACAAATATATACTGATTGATTGAACATTTTAATTAACAGATTGCAGAATGGGTACAATACAGTACGGCTCAATACACACAATTGTTAAGGGGATGCAGATCAGAGAAAGACTTTCGTCTTGTTTACATCAGGGTCCCCCATTTTCAATTCATGACATTTATGACATACACAACATACAGATATAAGAATCTAATCTAATCATCTAAAAAAATCTAATCATGACATTTAAGACATGCATGACATACATACAGATACTATATTGAGCACCTGTCCTGAAGACTGTGCTATTAAACCAGGAAGTGCAGCACTATGTCAGCAGAATAGAGCCTCCACTACTGCAGTGCCCTGCGCTGCAACACAACGAACAGTTGTTGACTGCTCGCTTGTGTTGTTCGTTGGATTCGTTTTGGATTATTTGGGCTTCCCAAACAAACTAGCAAAGCGTACACAGACCCGCGGTCTCACGTTGACTGAACTCGCTTGTGGGTTCGCTGTGTGTCAGACTCTGGAATGCTTTTGAACACCCGCCCACCTCTACCTCTGATTGGCTTACCATGACATTTTACTCAACCTCAGCCAATCGCGCGCTGCCCACTTTAACCAAGGAAGAACATATTGCCTCTTGGCGCAGAGATCTGTCTGATGAAAAGAACAGATTCAATCATAGTAACGCGCATCATTTTTTGGCAGTAACGGTAACAGCGTTATTAAGATTGGAAGAGTAATGCGTTAGATTACTCGTTACTGAAAAAACTAACGCCGTTAGTAAGGCCGTTACTTATAACGCCGTTATTCGCATCACTGGTTATGGGATAACTAGTTAGCTTAGTTAGCAGCTAACATTAGCCCATTGCTCGTGTCAATTAAATTGCATGTCATTGAAGGACCGCGCTGGTCTGTGTCTATAATGAAATGAGAGGAAAGCTCTGCGCTAAAGCAAGTCTAATCGCAGCCGCAGCGGCTTAATGACGTGACAACATATACTCGATGTTCACGATATAGTAATTGACTACATCTAGGCCTGTCACGATAACACATTTTGCTGGGCGATTAATTGTCCCAGAAAATATTGCGATAAGCGATATTATTGCGGTTTTGAGAGATTTTTTTTTTGAGAAATGTATTTCCCAAAAGTTTTCAATTAACCTTTTTATTTATTTTTACTAACATAATAATAGCATAATAATGCAAGGAAGCCGTTTCAAAGTGCAATAAACCTTTATTTAACATTGGAAGATATTTTAAATATCCTAAATAAAAAAATGCTCAGTTTGATTGTTTATTATAAAACAAACTGAAACTGGAAACAAGCCCTCTGTCTGGCTTTTTGTATCATCCTTTTAACATGTACATTTATTATTAATGTACCTTGCGGTATCATGTACAAAATGTTAATAAAGTATGAGGAAAAAACTGTGGAAACGTAATAAATAAAAAGGCAGTGAAACAATAATCAAATAAACACCAAAATATATACTATCTCTATTGGAATGGAGACTTCAGCACAGGATAAACTAGGGATGGGCAAAAATAATCCAGATCGATTGATCACATGATGTACTCGAGTACTCGTGGAGGAAAACGCTGTACAAAATAAACATCTTTTCCGGTTTTAGACTTTTATTTTGAAACCCACCCACCGGTCCGGAGCGGAAGTATTGTTGTTATTATCCTAGCAGAACGTATTGAGCGGACAACTTGTCTCGTCCGGTTCTGTGTTTTTGAGCTAATGATAAAACAAATGTTGAGATTGTTGGTGAACAACTAACTTTAGGTTAGTTTTAACGTTAGCTACTAACGTTAGATGCAGCTACTACAGGCAATCAACGATGAGGAGGAAGCGTCAAAGCCGTATATAATAGAATAGTAGCCCTGTGGTGCGTAGGCACGACTCGAAACGACCTGTTATAATAAATTAATTCATGTTTAACTTGTCCCCGTGTCCAGTCCTTTGACTAGCCCCACCCGTTCATTGTAAACAATGATGCATGTAATTGTATTAACGTTATTCTGTGTTGTAGCTAGCTATGCTATACGTTGTATTTCGTTTGTTAGCTATTTAGCTAATGTTGATAGCATCAACGCTAGATCTTTAATCTTTATTTAGCAGTCCAGTTTCTCCGGGCAGTAGCGAGTAACTACTTGGGTCTAAAAATAGCTACACTACAAAGAACACTACTTGGTTAAAAGGAGCAACACTATTGAGAAATGTAGTTAAGCTATGTGGCGTTGCTAGTGCCCCACGGAGCTCCCGTGCTGTACTCTGTAGTAAGGCCAGCGGCCCCCCACACGGAGAGTGACTGACAAGGGGTACTGGTTCCGCCTCATTAAAACAAACGCGCAAATAGCAATTAATCGCGCCCGTCAAAATCATTGCATTCATTTTAATTATTGCGCCGAAAATAACTACATCTCATGTAGAACAAACCGCAATACATCGAGTATACTCGATATATCGCCCAGCCCTATAGTGAGATGAACGTAAGATCCCCCGGGCGTGACGGTACAGTATGTTGTGTAATTTAATTTTTACAGCATTCTATATTACCTACACATGAAATCCGGGTCCACTTGTTTGTCAAATATGCACCATGGTCCAACTTTCTTTCTGGAAGCTGATAGAACGTAATAAAACATAAGTCACATTCTAATCAAGATGTGGGCG
>NC_140181.1:44162207-44167207 GCF_963971535.1 Notolepis coatsorum | reverse complement strand
GTCATTCATTGTGTGACACCCGCCCTCAATCTGCAGCCTGTCATGTGGTAGCACTCCCTCACAGCTTTTAGCCATCTATACATACTCTCTCTCTCTCTCTCATTCTCTCTCTCAATCTCTCCTCTCTCTCTCTCTCTCTCTCTCTCTCTCTCTCTCCCCCTCCCCCCTGGCTTTTCATTTCTCCCATCATACAATGTGTTACGAGATGGAAAAGGAACTCTCACATTGACACTCATTAAAATGTACTAGGTGCCACGCCTCGCTGTCCAGCCCCTGCACGCTTGACTAACACACACACACACACACACACACACACACACACACACACACACACACACACACACACACACATATATACACACACTTAGGTGGCCTTAAGCATGCTCGCTGAAGCATGCTATCCCCCCCCCCCCCCCCCTGAAGTAATGAGTGACTGTTCCACTGCACGGTACCAGCTCAACTGGACTCGCTCTTGGTACCAGGTTCTTCGTTTTCCACTGCAATGTAACTGGACGTCAGAGCGACACTGCATGGAACTGCCACGCAAACTCACTTCATCAGTCGCCCCGACTGCTTCTTCTGGTCTACGCGGTTCTCTGGCACCTGTTTAATACCATAATGAACCTTGTGTTGTCATTGATATACCTAATGCATTAAAACACCCCCCCCCCCAGCAAATCTCTTAGTTACATCAATATTGTGCTGTCAGAACAGTCTTATGGTTAAGTGGCAGGTTAAGTATTTAATGTTTGCTATTATTGTCCATTAGCAGCCATCTTGTTTAGCCAAATAGCGAACATTGGAAATACTTCACCTATCATCACAACCCTGCTTAGCTACACCATGATGTTGTCACTAAGAGATTCACTGAAGACATGTTCGTGCATAGAACACTAGATTCATTTATCAACTTCTAATACCATTTTCATGTGAGCAGCATTTCCTGGTTGATAAGAAGATGAAGGGGCTGTGTCGTTACAAGTGACTATTTTCTCTGACCAATCAGTGGTCTGCAGCGTTTTCACGTCACCTTTTGGTATCACCTCAGTTCATGTGAACCTCAACGCAGATGATACCAAAAAGGTACCAGGTGCTATCCACAACGTTTTCCCAATGGAAAACCCCAAAAATGTGAGTTGTGTCGAGTCGAGTCGGTACTATGTGGTGAAAAAGTGGCTATAGCTAACGGTACTGAGACCAGCTCCAACCTGGCCGAGTGCGTCGAAGGTCAAAGGTTAGACCGGTCCATTCTGGCTCAGACATATAGGGGTTAATGTGGAAAGGTGGTTATGAATAGTGCATGAGTAGTGGTGGTGGGCGTAGGTTAAACATCGCCATGGAAACAGATGATCTCAAGCTGGGTGTGTTTTCTTCCCTGTCGGGGTCGGGCCGGTGCTGTGACTGACCAGCTGGGTGAAGGGTGGGGGTTGTTGGACGATGAGGCGTGTGTGTGGGGGCGCTGCTGGTCGGGGTTTTAATTCATATTCATGTTTTAAGCAGAGACAGACAAACGTATTTGTATTATGCAGTGACATGTTTGGATGTGTAGTCTGGATAGGGGCTTTCTGAGAAGAGGGGAGGGAGGGAGTGAGAGAGAGAGAGAGAGAGAGAGAGAGAGAGAGAGAGAGAGAGAGAGAGAGAGAGAGAGAGAGAGAGAGAGAGAGAGAGAGAGAGAGAGGTGGGGGGTTGGGTCATTTAGTGAGGTTGGACCAACGAGTTGCATTAGATTATAGTAGCTAGGACGCCTGGCTTGCTTTGTACTGTCTGTATGTCTGTCTGACTGACTGACTGACTGACTGACTGTCTACGCGTTCTTGTTGATGCCCGTTTAATTAAGTTGGAATTGTATTGCAATGCCTCACAACGGAGATAGCCAGACACCCACCCAGACACTCTCAATGAGGAAGTAATTTACAAACCACACCGACACATAATTTGTCCGTCCTACTAAACTGTAGTTAATGGCCACACTATAAATAAGAAGAAGAAGAAAAGGGAGATTACCTTATCTTCAATTGACACAAGGCAACCAGAATGCGTCTTTTCTGCACATCCCTCCTAGATACACACAGTCGCCCTCACATTGTGCCTTTCAGAGAGAGAGGTCACTCAGGCTGGGTCGTCCACAGCACACTGCCCTTGAAGTGGTTTTAGGGTGCCTTGCTCATGGACACTTTGGACGTAGATATAATAGCAGCCATCCTCCAGTCACCAGCTCACAGATAGAATACAGTGGTGCCAGGAATGCAACCTGTATCTTCTTTTTTTTTTGTCAAGATAAAGAATGTTCAAATAGACCCTGATCCAGTTTTAATAATATTGGTGATATCAGATCTTTTGGTTACTGGTCAGCCTGTCCCTCTAGTCCATCCTATAATATCACCCCAATACAATACCAATCAGAGTTGTAGAACAATAAATCTGTCTGAATGAGACGGCTGGTGTCAGCAACGGGAGGTCTCCATGTCTTTCTACTGTGGTGTTCTGATGTTCCGTCTTTCCGGCATGTTCCAAGCGGGGCTTAATAACCACCTAGGAGTTTTTGGCCCGCACTACTAAGCGGTTGCTAATGACACCGTCGACACTCCACATAGCCGCCTGTCATCCAGAGCTAGTCATTAGACCAATGGGAAGCCGGCCCAGACTACCCCCCCCCCCCCCCCCCCCCCCCCACATCACCATTGGTCGACATGGACAGGAAGCATGGAAGGGAACAGACTGCCCCCGGTGCAGCTTATTTGTATGACATAATGCTGTAACCTTCCTCAGAATTCTGTTTTGGAATTCTAGAACATTCCACGATCAGTACCAAAATTACTGGTAAACAGGAAAGGAAAACACTGCATTTTCGCCATGGGCAGAAAACAAAGGAGCCGGATTTTCAGGTCCCCCCCCCCCCCCCCCCCCCCAAAATGGAACGATATTATATCATCATTATACATGTTCAGTTCTCAAAATTCTAACCACAATGGTTCAATCGTACACCCCAAAAGGAATGAAGACGAATATCTCTCAACAGACCTCAGAAATCCCAATCCATTTGGCTCCACCCCCTGATTCCAAATGTTCCTATATACTGTACGTTACTATGGAGACTGTGTATTATTTTGAAATAGAAAAAAATGCGGATTAGCTCGGAACATTTCTTGGCATCTGCTTAAAACTATGAATAATAACACGGCTGTTATCCGGTTTGCTTGATCCAGCTGAAGAACCCCGCCGGGACACGGCTGTTCCACGGCACAACAAAAGGGGTGAAATGATGAAATGTATACAATAATTATTTTCCTTCAACAAATATCTTTAGTTGGGCCATCAGTGGCGTGGGAATGGCGGTCTCCCAGGATGTCTCTGGGAAGTAACTTTTTTTGGCGGTGTGTGTTTTATACACCGTTTTAAGCAGATTTATCTAAGAAGAAATGTTTCAAGCTGATCCAATGTTTTATATTGCAATAATGTCTCCATAATAAAGTAGAGGAGCTAGGGAGCGAGGCCAAGCATACACCAACATGAACCACAACAAAGACTCCTAACATAAGATGTCATCAAGATATCAAACCTGATGCTCTTCATAAACAACAAATATATATATAGATAGAGTATATATATAAAAAAATAATTACGCAAGCTATATTCAAATCATTTCAGTTTGATTTCCGAGCCAGAAAATGTCAGCAAGAAAACTGTCTCCACAGTCACCTTGACCGGTTTTAATAATTCAGTCTCTTATGGAGCCAGTGTTTCCTCCGCCATGGGCATTAGTGGGCTGCGGAGGCAGTGCTGCACACTGTGTCTCGTTACAAGACGTCATGCTGACAGACAGCGTGCAAGACGTCAGCTTCTCCTGCAGGAAATGTGTTGAATTGGGTTATTATCACCCAGTTTAAGAGAACAGGC
The DNA here is from genome assembly GCF_963971535.1 of Notolepis coatsorum. Lineage (NCBI taxonomy): Eukaryota > Metazoa > Chordata > Actinopteri > Aulopiformes > Paralepididae > Notolepis > Notolepis coatsorum. Next base: position 44,163,310 of record NC_140181.1, on the reverse strand, counting down.
TGAACTGAGAACTACGCCAACCCTATCACGGACGACAAATTGGCTGCTGGAGGAAGGGAGAGTGCCACGAGAAAAAGCACCAGTGACCTGCACACACGCACACACACACACACACACACACACACACACACACACACACACACACACACACACACACACACACACACACACACACACACACACCACACCACACCTCCAATCCTTCTCTCTTTTTCTCAGTTTTTCCTCATTTCTCTTCCTCTTTTTCGCTCGCTCACTCTCCTCCCCATCCTCTCTCTAGTCTCTCTCTCTCTCTCATTCTTCATCTCTCTCCTCTTTCTTCATCTCTCTCCTCTTTTCTCTCTCTTTCATCATCTCTCTCTCTCTACTTCATCTCTCTCCTCTCTCTTTCTTCATCTATCCTCTCTTCTCTCTTTTTCTTCATCTTTCTCTCCTCTTCCTCTTTCTTCATCTCTCCTCTCTTCTCTCTCTTTCTTCATATCTCTCCTCTCTTCCTTCATCTCTCCTCTCTCTTTCGTTATCTCTCTCCTCTATCTCTTTCTTCATCTCTCTCCTCTCTCTTTCTTCATCTCTATCCTCTCTTATCTATCTTTCTTCATCTCTCTCTCCTCTCTCTTCTCTCTTTCTTTCATCTCTCCTCTCTTCTCTCTCTTTTGTCATCTCTCTCCTCTCTTTCTTCATCTCTCTCCTCTCTCTCTTTCTTCATCTCTCTCTCCTCTCTCTTTCGTCATCTCTCTCTCCTCTCTCTTTCTTCATCTCTCCTCTCTCTTTTGTCATCTCTCTCTCCTCTCTCTCTTTCTTCACCTCTCCTCTCTTTCTCTTTCGTCCTGTCTCTCCTCTCTCTTTCTTCATCTCTCTCCTCTCTCTTTCGTCATCTCTCTCTTTCGTCCTGTTTCTCCTCTCTTTCTTCATCTCTCTCTACTCTCTCTTTCTTCATCTCTTCTCTCTTTCATCATCTCTCTCATTCTTCATCTCTCTCCTCTTTCTTCATCTCTCTCCTCTTTTCTCTCTCTTTCATCATCTCTCTCGCTCTTACTTCATCTCTCTCGCCCTTACTTCATCTCTCTCCTCTCCCTTTCTTCATCTATCCTCTCTTCTCTCTT
>NC_140181.1:44144707-44157207 GCF_963971535.1 Notolepis coatsorum | reverse complement strand
TGTCAGAACAACTTGAGTGCGCTCGCTCTGACACTGGTTGTAAATAGTTATGAGTGTTGTATGTGCCTCCCTCTATTGTAAATAGTTCATATGTGTGTTGTCACTACTGTAATTGTAAATAAGTTAATTTATGTGTTGTAATAAACCTAATTTATGTTAGGTTTATCGTTTAATTTCAGCTCAGTAGGGGTGTAACGATGCATCGATTAATCGAAATGCATCGATTCTAATGGGACGATTCAACTGTAGTATGGACCATGTATGGACCACAATGGAAACAAGCCTTGGCTTTATTGTGTTTTATCCATTTTTGACCAGCGTTGTTGACACTGTTATTGTCTTGTCTTTTAAAATGTTTTTTTGTCCTACGATTTGTGTCAAAATAAAGTATTCAATCAATTCAATTCAAAACTGCATCGATTTGAAAATGTTAGAATCGATTATAATCTAAATGAATCGAAATAAATAAGAATATATATATATATATTATTTTTGTATGTTTTTCTTTTTGTGTGTATTGTTTTTATTGACCTATAGTCCATTTATGCTGAGTGAATCAGTTCCCCCAGCCACATTTGTGTATTCAAATTTTTTGGGGGAATTAACTGATAGAAAATGAATAGAAAATGAATCGAATCGAATCGAATCGTGGTCAAATGAAGAGATGTCATGATGCATTGAATCGTTGCCTGAAGAATCGTAATCGAAATGAATCCCTGTGAGGTTGCATCGTTATACCCCTACAGCTCAGTGTAGAGAAATGCACAGATACTAACAACCGCCTTACTGCGCGGTAGGGATGGGTACCTTTCACATTTGAACCGATACGGTACCAGTACCTGTGAATCGATACCGGACCCAACGGTACCTTTTTTTCTGTACTTTAGTCTCAAGAAATTTTATTTACCTACCTCAGTCATGAAAAAAAAATCCAAACTTCAAATAACTACAATTTCGACAGTTTTCGGCTTGCCATTGCTCCGACTGCTTTGTTGTTGAATCAAGTCAAATCCTAGGTAAGCATATATTGTGCGTGTGAACGTTGGTGGCAGGAGGAAGGGAGGGGGGAGCCCCGCGGTCCAGGGCTCTTTTCATTCTCGCACGAGGAAGGATAATAATGATGATCTAGCATTGATTTCAGGAAGATTCGATAATCAGGCGAAAAATGGCAACGTGTTTTGTGTATTCCACTAAGGGCTATTATCGCGTCTTTTCCTGGGATTACTAGAAATCACCAAAACTATACTCGTATTCAAAACAGTATAAAACGGAAATGTACCAATGAAAAAACAATCCGTTTTGTACATGTTGACTGGAAGCAACTCGGGTGTATTAGACCCATACAGTAGCTATAATTTAAGATATATTTTAAGGCGAGACACTGCAGGTGAATAATCAAATATACTTTTTTTGTTGATTTTGAGATTTTGTTATATTTTGCTTCCTAAACATGTCTTCTATGAAACTAGTGACAATAAAACGTCAATAACACACATTTAGTTGTTTATTTTACTTCATTTTGCCTTATTGCATCCATAAATATGCACATATTTAATGGGGAAGTGCCTCATTTGCATATATAAACATAAATTTCTGAAAACTTGCAATATATTTTTTCTTAGTTTATATGTACATAACAAACTGCGAAAGTTTCATAGTGATATCTATTAAAAATGTGTTTGCCTATTAGGGGGTACTACACTATACTACACTGTTTGTTGCCTGTGTGTAGTTCTGTTCAGTTCAATAACATCATTATTATTATTATTCAGTTATCAGGCATGTGTTTAGGTTGTCTATTACTAATGGTTTGATTAGGTATTGTGTTTGTAAATATCTGTTTAAAAAAAAAGTATGGCATTTTACAATACAGAACTTTGAAGGCGTTTTCCCAAAAATGAGTTTTAAGAGTTTTTCCTCATACTCTGAGCCAGAAATCTCCACTTCAGTAGCACTCACATACACCAAACCTTCCAGTTCTATTCATATCTATGTTCTGAAGGTATTTACAGAAGGGTTTGTTGATATCGCATTCATACCCTGATTTATATCACATTTTATTCCTAAAAACATGGCGAAATATGGAATTTTACCATAAAAATGGACTGAATGGAGTATTTTCTGATTTATGGAGTGATAAAAAGAGATATCCAAAATCCCCTCTGTAATAACATTTGGCTCTAATATGTCAACAAAATGAAACTATAATTTTGAAAATGGCTTTATCCATTCTGTCCTGGAATTATATGCAAATTAGTGCATATTTAAGTAGATCATGCCTCATTTGCATATTTAAACATACAATTTCAGAAAACTTGTAATACAAAAAAGTCTTGTCTTAATATAAGTAATCAACTGGGGAAGTTTCATTGTGATATCTATTAGTTACTTTTTTACCCTATTCACCTGTAGTGTCTCCCCTTAAGCACTCGCAAATCTCGCAGTCCCCCCATTGATTAAAACGGTGGCGTTCTAGCGCCATCTCGTGGATTAAGCTACGGCACTGCATGAGTTAATTATGAACATACACAACCTCTTTTATATTGAATTATGAATGTTCACAACATTGATTGTATCCAATTATGAATGTACACAACCTATATTATCTTGAATTATGAATGTACACAACCTCTACACTAGTCTATAATTATGAATGTACTAGTGCATTCTAATTAATTACAGGATTTGTAATTAATTAATCTAATTAATCACATTTTAATCGCATAACCATTTTAGGCCTGATATTTTATATTCTATAATCATATTTCAAATTGCATGTGTCCGGATGGCAGAATTCAGTACTGTATCTACAAAACCTTCTGTTTAATCATCTTCCCTTTATTCACTTGCTTAGATTTTTCAGGTCTGGTCAATTTTAGCATGGTGTTATTCACAGTCAATTTTTTTTTTTTTTTATAAAGAATTGAATTGATATTCTCATTTGGTTCATTACAATTTACTCAAGCCTAGTAACAGACACAGTATTTCTGACACTGGGAATAGAATCAGATATCAAGAACATGCAAATGTGAGTGAGGATGTGAGTGAGGATGTGAGTGAGCCCTTTTTTTTTTTTTGCCAGGCCATTGTTTCTAGTTGTGGCGGCGGCGCAGCGCGATAGTTAGATAACCTAGGTGGGTGGGGAACAACCAGGATTTCACTGTCTGCGACAGAGTTGGAGAACTATCTGACTCTCTCCCTCACGCGGATCACACACACAATGGAGCCGTGCTGCCGCTTGTGATTGGTGGAGGCGGGACCAGGCGATACAACTGATTGACAGCGGAGGCGGCGAATGGAATGGCAGACGGCACTCAGATGCAGAATAACAGCCAGGCAATGAGCCAGGTAGTGAGGGACTCGGGAGAGATACAGTAGAGCGAAAGTCAATTAACGTTGATGTCAAGATGGACAGTGGAAGAAAGAGAAAGGGTGGAGGAGAGAGGGATAAAACAAAGAAAAAGAAAGGCCCTTACAGGAGAGAGTGGTTAACTGTATTATAATAGTAAATAGAAAAATATGTTGTGCTCTTGCTTTTTTCTTTTTGAAGGTGGAGAGAGTAGCATTGCTAGTGCCACAACAGTTTTATTTGAGGTCCATAACAGTACATTGTACTAAGCAATTGTTGGCTCATTAGTTTGTGATTCAAATGCACTAAAATTCACCAGAATGCAGGAAATTAAGTCTTTGTAACAAAAAATTTCCTGGTGGGGGACCCCCAGACCCCCGCTTAAAAAGTGGCCTGATTGGGGCTATATTTCGCGCTATATCTCCCGGTATGAATTATTTCCCCAGTCCGGCCCTGTGTGTGTGTGTGTGTGTGTGTGTGTGTGTGTGTGTGTGTGTGTGTGTGTGTGTGTGTGTGTGTGTGCGTGCGTGCGTGCGTGCGTGCGTGCGTGTGTGTGCGTGCGTGCGTGCGTGTGTGTGTCCCCGCTATCGCTAATGTAGTCAGATGCATAATGATGGGGGGAGAAAGCAAAACACAGAACGAAAGGGATACAAATTTCTCAGCGTGGGTGTGTGTGTGTGTGTGTGTGTGTGTGCATTCCTGGGTCTATCATCTCTCTGTGCTCACATTAGAATGCTTTAATAGCAGGCTGGAGTGGTGCAACAGGCCCTGCTAAAAGTCACAGCCCTGACATAACTGGCCCTGACTGGCTGTTAGTGATGTTAAGCTGTTCCACATAGAGAAGGTGTTTCAGTAGGAAATGGGGTTTGTCTATGTTTAGGTTTGTCGCCAAAAGGTTTGGCCAGAAGCAGAATGTTTCCCCTGGAACAAAGGGGGGAGGATTCTGTTATGGCGAGACGTGTGTACGGGTGTAACTTCTGTTGTTTGTGTCCTGTCCTCAGAAAACAAGTAGTAATTAGGTAATAGTAGTTACAGTAAGAGTAGGTTCAGATTAGTGTTGTCAAAATAAAATATCGAAAAAATCGATACATATCGATTCTGAATATTTAAAACGGTTTCAATACTAATTTCCCGAAATATCGATATTTAATTATTCATAATAAAAAATAAAAAAAATAAATTATTTTTTTGTATAAGGAAGTTGCATTGTTCATTTCCATACCTGTAATAGTACAGTAGTCCACACACACACACACACACACAGATGTGCATTCAGTTAAGTCGGAATATGACTGTAATACAAACAGTTCAGTTTGTCAGGTACATGCAACACAGATTACAGTGTTTACATCTGTCTGCTTGAGAAAATACCATGTTCTGCAATAAAAATTATTGAAGTGAGATGAACAGTTATTTTTAAATGTGTGATCTAAAGATAAACAAAGGGTTTTAAAAGTGTTATATTTATCTTCTCTTATAGTACCAGAGAGAAGCTGAGGAGAATCAACCAGCAACAAAAGCAATTTTTTATTTATTTTTTAAGATTGAACCTTTTTCCCTGTGGTATCGAAAAATGGTATCGTATATCGATACTTTTCAAGGTATCGTATCGAAGTTCGAAATTCGTGACAACACTAGTTCAGATACAAGGTGAAGAGGAACAGCTGCTTAGTGCCGTTAGTCTCTCAAAAGCAGCATTGTTGACATTTACAAAAACAGGACTTATTCAATATCTGAAGGCTACAAAGCATTGCTAGCAGCATTTATCGTATTCGTTATGAAGATATACCAAGATTATCACGGCAGGCGAATTTCTGGCTCAAGTGGCAACATTTTCAACCAGAACGAAGCTGTGTCTGGTCGCCGCCGTTCACATCTTCCCATTGACTGCGTCTGCATTCGCACCGCCTGTACATTTACACTCGAGTTGTATTTCAACGTACTGTAATAGTGAGATTAACCTAGTTTTATGGGGACCCACTTGGCTGCCTTCAAAGACAACTGAAGTCCCCGGACCCCCACTTTGAGAAGCACGTCATCACATTTGAATTCACCGCGGTATCAATGCATTTACGTTCTCCATAAGGTCTGCCGGGACCCAGTTACACACACTGCTACATGCAAAGCCTATTCTGTGCTTATCAGAGGTACAGCGAAGGATATCTGGTGAGCGCTGGGAAGAGGATGGATATCAAATACCTTCTGCTCAGGTTTAGCTTTATGGTGCATCCTTTTACAAACACACACACCTGCTTGTTTACCTGCTGAGGCCATTTCATACAGTGTGCCGATGCATACTAACGACACACAAAGTGAGTGAGTGAGGAGAGAGAGAGAGAGAGAGAGAGAGAGAGAGAGAGAGAGAGAGAGAGAGAGAGAGAGAGAGAGAGAGAGAGTGTCCCTGGGGCTAGTCTAATATCTCTATATCATATCTCATCTTATGCACAAGGAGCAGCATGAGACACTGTGACCAATCCCACACTGCCTCAGGATAGCGGGCAAATCCGTGTGTGTGTGTGTGTGTGTGTGTGTGTGTGTGTGTGTGTGTGTGTGTGTGTGTGTGTGTGTGTGTGTGTGTGTGTGTGTGTGTGCGTGCGTGTGTGTGTGTGTGTGTGTTTGTGTATGTGTGAGTACTTCAGTATTTGCCCTTCCGCCCTCAATGTCGCTGTGTCTCTCTCCCTCTCTCCCCCCCTCTCCCTCTCCCCCCCCTCTCTCTCTCTCTCTCTCTCTCCCTCTCTCCCCCCCTCTCCCTCTCCCCCCCTCTCTCTCTCTCTCTCCCTCTCTCCCCCCCTCTCCCTCTCCCCCCCCTCTCTCTCTCTCTCTCCCTCTCTCCCCCCCTCTCCCTCTCTCCCCCCCCTCTCTCTCTCTCTCAGAGGGAGGGAGGAGGCAGCTTCCCTGACATTTCAAACAGCTAGAAGCCCCAGTCGCTCAGGAGAGATAGACCAACACAGAACACAGATAGAAACACTGAAAGAGAACAATAATCCCTAATAAATAAAATAGAATAAAATAAAATAGATGGGCACTTCAAACCGCAGACAGGACAGATTCCCATTACTGTCCCTTAATGTGAAGGAGGGGGGGTTTAAAAGTGATTGTATTGTAGGGAGGAATCAGATGAAAAACAGCAGGGTGTTGAAGTAATTTACAATCTCGTTATCCACCCCGCCTGGCCCCCATCCACCCCCACCCCGCCTGGCCCCCCATCCACCCCCACCCCGCCCTGCCCCCCATCCACCCCCACGTTGCCCTGCCCCCCATCCACCCCCACCCGGCCCTGCCCCCCATCCACCCCCACCCGGCCGCGTGTAGCTTTATGCCAAGCAAGCAGTGCAAAAATTTACCGTAGTGGCATGCAGTAATGCGCCTTTCATTTTCGCGGAAATAGGCTGTCTATTGCCATTCTCTTTGACAAACTCTAACCTTAACCAGCTCCTTAACAGCGCCTAAACTTAACCGTTCTAACCTTAACCAACTCCGAAACAATGCCTAACCTTAACCTTAACCATAGAAATTATATTGCCATTCTCTTTGACAAACTCTAACCTTAACCAGCTCCTTAACAGCGCCTAAACTTAACCGTTCTAACCTTAACCAACTCCGAAACAATGCCTAACCTTAATCGGCGAAAGAATACACGTTAAAAAAAAATCACGTTAAAAAATATTTTCGATGGGATTCGAACTCGCCAGCAAACAAGCCATAGGATCCACAGCCATGTGTCCTAGCCAATTGAGCTATTTGTTGGATACTGAATAAGGGGCGGTGACTTATATATATTGAGCTCCGCTCGTGTCGCATGCGCGGGCACCTCGCGCGAGCACGCCGGCGCACGCACGCACCTGAGCGAGCACGCCGCCGCCGGTGCACGCACGGTAGCATTTGTCTGAAAAGAAGGGCGCTTTACCGCACTAGCGTGCGGTGACGAATGCGGAAGCATTTTTGCACTGCTTGCTTGGCATTAACGTACAGGCCACCCGGCCATGCCCCCCATCCACCCCCACCCCGCCCTGCCCCCCATCCACCCCCACCCGGCCATGCCCCCCATCCACCCCCACCCCGCCCTGCCCCCCATCCACCCCCACCCGGCCATGCCCCCCATCCACCCCCACGTTGCCCTGCCCCCCATCCACCCCCACCCGGCCCTGCCCCCATCCACCCCCACCCGGCCATGCCCCCCATCCACCCCCACCCCGCCCTGCCCCCCATCCACCCCCACCCGGCCATGCCCCCCATCCACCCCCACCCGGCCATGCCCCCCATCCACCCCCACCCCGCCCTGCCCCCCATCCACCCCCACCCGGCCATGCCCCCCATCCACCCCCACCCCGCCCTGCCCCCCATCCACCCCCACCCGGCCCTGCCCCCCATCCACCCCCACCCGGCCATGCCCCCCATCCACCCCCACCCCGCCCTGCCCCCCATCCACCCCCACCCCGCCCCCCATCCACCCCCACCCGGCCCTGCCCTGCCCCCCATCCACCCCGCCCTGCCCCCCATCCACCCCCACCCCGCCCCCCATCCACCCCCACCCGGCCCTGCCCCCATCCACCCCCACCCGGCCCTGCCCCCATCCACCCCCACCCCGCCTGGCCCCCATCCACCCCCACCCGGCCCTGCCCTGCCCCCATCCACCCCCACCCCGCCCCCCATCCACCCCCACCCGGCCCTGCCCCCATCCACCCCCACCCCGCCTGGCCCCCATCCACCCCCACCCGGCCCTGCCCCCCATCCACCCCGCCCTGCCCCCATCCACCCCCACCCCGCCCTGCCCCCCATCCACCCCGCCCTGCCCCCATCCACCCCCACCCCGCCCTGCCCCCCATCCACCCCGCCCTGCCCCCCATCCACCCCCACCCCGCCTGGCCCCCATCCACCCCCACCCGGCCCTGCCCCCCATCCACCCCGCCCTGCCCCCATCCACCCCCACCCCGCCCTGCCCCCCATCCACCCCGCCCTGCCCCCCATCCACCCCCACCCCGCCTGGCCCCCAGAGACGTCTCATTTTCACATGGTGGAAAATAAAGGTCTACTCTTCCGAAGTGGATTTTAAGAAATGTGTTTTTCTGTCTTTCTGAACCTCCACTCCCAATGTGTCAAAAGTCCTCTCTGACGTCTAGAGAGAGAGGGGGGGGGGGGGGGGGGGTGCTCTCAGCTCAGTTTGAGTTCCCCCGTTTTAGCTCGACTGTCACCGAATCTCCGTCTTGAAGTTGAGAGTCCTGACAGGCGCTCTGGAGAGAGTCGAGGGTGTCGTTAGCACTCTCTCCGAGATGAAAACACTGGTGAGATGGAGAGAGTTTTGGATGTTGACGTCCTGTTGAGTGTGTGATGGTGTGTGTGTGTGTGTGTGTGTGTGTGTGTGTGTGTGTGTTATGTGTGTGTGTGTGTGTGTGTGTGTGTGTGTGTGTGTGTGTGTGTGTGTGTGTGTGTGTGTGTGTGTGTGTGTGTGTGTGTGTGTGTGTGTGTGTGTGTGTGTGTGTGAGTAGTCTGTAGAATGCTGTGTTGACAGTAGCAGACGGCTAGCGTGGTAGCTGTGGCAGTGTGTGTGTGTTATTTATTGGTAAATGATGAGACGTAGCAATATTCACAAATATGTTTTTTTATATCTTTAATAAGTGCTCCTGGAGAAAAAGGAGTATCATATTATCTGTATACAGGGGAGGGAAATTAGCTGCTTCTACCGGGACCTTCTACCTGTCCTGGTGAAACACGTCTCAGAGGCTGTTTCATTGCATTTACATTTTACATTTACATTTAGTCATTTAGCTGACGCTTTTATCCAAAGCGACTTACAAGTTCTGTACGACAAGTCATCAGGAAGGGCACAACTCTATCAGCTGAGCAACAATGTTCATCAAAGTGTTGCGTGTTACAGTGTAGGTTAGTTTATTAGGACAAGTGCATGACAGTAAGGTTAGTTAGGGTTAGATATTTTTTTTTATTTACATTTTTATTTCAGATAATGGTTGAAGAAGTGCGTCTTTAGTCGACGGCGAAAGATTGGACGGGTTTCGGCTGTCCTGACTCCTAACTGGGGTTTATGGTCCAATTTCATTGGAGGAGAATTGGGGACATAATAAGAACTAGACTTTTATACATTTTACGTTCTGTATTTCTTTCCCAGGGTTATTTGTTACACCAATAATACCATAATACCAATTTCCAGGGTTAATTTTTAATGAACTTTCAGATGTGCTTTTGCCTCAAAGACTAGTTAAACAGCATTGTGTGTGTGTGTGTGTGTGTGTGTGTGTGTGTGTGTGTGTGTGTGTGTGTGTGTGTGTGTGTGTGTGTGTGTGTGTGTGTGTGTGTGTGTGTGTGTGTGTGTGTGTGTGTGTGTGTGTGTGTGTGTGTGTGTGTGCGTGTGTGTGTGTGTGTCCAAGTGCCAGGGGGGTCTTTCCCCGATATCAAGGCTGATGAAGCCGGCCTGTTTTAACTAGATATCTTTATCTGTCTCACACACACACACACACACACACACACACACACACACACACACACACACACACACACACACACACACACACACACACACACACACACACACACACACACACACACACACACACACACACACACACACAGGCCCTACCCATGAGCTGACAAGCCCTTAGGCCATGGGCAGAGAAAAACGGGTGGTTAGGAGAGGAGAGGAGAGGAGAGGAGAGGAGAGGAGAGGAGAGGAGAGGAGGGTGGAAAGGTGGGGGATTATTAAAGGAGAAAAGGAGAGGATGGGGGCAGAGAGAGAGAAAGAGAGAGATTGGAGGGGAATTTAAATTCAGGTAAATTCCTACTGTGCGGACATAATGATATACATGATGGAGGTGGTTATATGTAGGTATATGTTCTGTGCGTGCGAGTGAGTGTGTAAATGTGTGATTGAATGTGTGTGTGTGTGTGTGTTTTACTCCGTCAAGTAGTTGACTAATTAATCGTTTTTGGAAAAGTTCCATCTCTGCTATGAAAATTATATTCACTTATATAATTATAATAATGCTTTTAGTTCATCAGAGGAGATAAAAAAAAAGAAAGAAAAAAAGGCCCTTCTTGCACAACTGCATTCATTTGCAGAAGGAATAATACTGTGAGAAACAACATTTTACAGACGTATCAATAAAAGTGACAAATAGATTATTCTTTTAGCAGAGTCGCCATGCGCTCAAGTTCTCAAGTTCTCAAGTTCTTTAATAGTTGTCATACAGAAGTACAGAATACTTTCATACAAAATGCTTCTTACTGTTACGCTCCAGAGACTGTGCTAGACAAGATAGTATCAAATAACATAATAACATAATATAGCATGAATTTAGAAGAAGAAAATGAGGTCACAGTTGTTCGGTATAGACATATGTACAATGTTCTGAGTTACCATATAATATACAATACACAACTATGCAGTGTACTAATGTACAGTACTATCTAGTGCAAAGCAGAAATGGGATGAGGTACAATTTTAGGTACAATTTACAGTAAGGTGTACGAGTTGTAGTGCAATCCTTCATCCATAAATATAAAGTGTGGGGAGTGGGTGCTACAGTGTGTTTGTTTAAAGTGGGTGTGTGCTATAAAGTGTGTGTAGTGGGTGCTGCAGTGTGTTTGTTTAAAGTGAGTGTGTGCGTGTGGATGTGTGTGCTATGTGTGTTTGGTGGTTGTTGTTGTGTAGTGTTCATTCATTGTTCGTTTAGCAGCCTGATGGCCTGGGGATAGAAGCTACTTCTGAGTCTTTCTGTGCTCGCCTTGAGACTCCTGTATCGCTTGCCTGACGGCAGCAGTTCAAAGAGGCAGTTGTTCGGGTGGCTCGAGTCCTTAGTAATTCTCTTAGCCTTCCCCTTGCAACGCTTGTAGTAAATGCTCAATAGGCCTCTGTGTGATAATGTCTATATTATCTAGACAAGCGTGACTCATCATTCATGAAGACTGAAAACGTGGGTTCAAATTAAGACTTTATTGAGTGATTCTGCACTGCTGTCTCAAAGCCTCCTTCTCTCCTCTCTGAGGTCAGGTCAGTCTCACAATACGGACTGTTACAGTAGATGATGGTCCTGCTACGTTTCTTAATCAATCAATCAATCAATCAATCAATCAATCAATCAATCTATCTGTCTGTCTGTCTGTCTGTCTGTCTGTCTGTCTGTCTGTCTGTCTGTCTGTCTGTCTGTCTGTCTGTCTGTCTGTCTATCGATCTATCTATCTATATGTCTATATGTCTATCTGTCTGTGTCTGTCTATTATATCTGTCTTCCAACACACATCCTATAGGGTGTATCTGTTCCTTCATTTCTCTCTTTTGCTACCCCCCCCCCCCCCCCCCCCCCCACACACACACACACATAGCAGAGGGTTTAGTCCTTATAGGTTAGTGAATTATTCCAGTCCCAAACACAGCAGCAGTCTATTTCACACACACATTACATTTACATTTAGTCATTTAGCTGACGCTTTTATCCAAAGCGACTTACATGTTCTGTACGACAAGCCATCAGGAAGAGCACAACTCTATCAGCTGAGCAACAATGTTCATCAAAGTGTTGAGTGCTACAGTGTAGGTTAGTTTATTAGGACAAGTGCATGACAGTACGGTTAGTTAGGGTTAGATTTTTTTTTTTTTTTTTTTTCAGATAATGGTTGAAGAAGTGCGTTTTTAGTCGACGGCGAAAGATTGGACGTGTTTCGGCTGTCCTGACTGGGGTGGGTAGTTCATTCCACCATTGTGGGGCAAGGACTGAGAATAGGCGACTTCTCTTTGATGACCCTCCCGGAGCTTGGATAGGAGTAGGTCTGAGGCGGCCAGAAGATGCAGAGAGTAGGGGTCTTGAGGGTGTGTAGTTAGATAGACGTAGACATACACACACACACAGCTTCAGTCATAACTAATGGATGACAAATAGACACACATGTGACATGATGCACTCCCACCCCCCCCCCCCCACACACACACACACGCACACAGCTACATGCACATACAAGCCATAATATATGTATTCCACATTCCCTTCAGACGCAAAAACACTCAGCCAGCCCAGTACGCTGTACACATTAGGGCATAGGTGTCAAACTCACGGCCCGCGGGCCAAATGCGGCCCGCCACGTCATTTGATGTAGCCCCCCAAGAGCTCTGGTAAAAAAATTTTTTTTTTTTTTTTTTTTTACA
>NC_140181.1:44121133-44144507 GCF_963971535.1 Notolepis coatsorum | reverse complement strand
CTTCAACAGATCCATATGTGTCCAGCTGTGACATTTATGCGCATGTGTGTGTGTGTGTGCGTGCGTGTGTGTGTGTGTGTTTTCATATAATGACTATATAGTGCCTTGCCTCAAAGTGAGTGAGTGAGTGAGTGAGTGAGTGATGAGTGAGTGAGTGAGTGAGTGAGTGAGTGAGTGAGTGAGTGAGTGAGTGAGTGAGTGAGTGAGTGAGTGAGTGTGGCTTAGGAAAGATAGTGTAAGAGTGTGCAGATAAGGGTAGATGTGTGTGTGTGTGTGTGTGTGTGTGTGTGTGTGTGTGTGTGTGTGTGTGTGTGTGTGTGTGTGTGTGTGTGTGTGTGTGTGTGTGTGTGTGTGTGTGTGTGTGTGTGTGTGTGAGTGCAGACAGGCTTTGCTCCACCTGGCGACAATGGAAATTGCTAATCTAACACTTGCTGTCCACATCCACCAACCAACACCCCCCTCCCCGCACACACTGATCCAGCTGGCTATATGAACCCATGGTGAGAGTGAAGGCCCTCCACATTATAATCATGGTCCTCTTCTCACATCATCATCTCTCTGTCTCTCTCACTCCATCATCATTTGAGCGGTGGAGACGGGCAGTTCTAACAGAGTTTCTATTTCAATCTATAGAATATGTCTGTGTGAAATTGATTCTATAACTCACTGCGGTTACAAATGAACCCCCCACCCAAATTCTCTATCTGAGAGAGGAAGAGAGAGAGAGAGAGAGAGAAAGGGGCAAAGAACGAGCGAGTTATTGAGACAGAAAGAGATGAAGAGAGAGAGACAGTCAGAGTGAGAGAATTATTGAGACAGAAAGAGATGAAGAGAGAGAGACAGAGTCAGAGTGAGAGAGAGTTATTGAGACAGAAAGAGATGAAGAGAGAGACAGTCAGAGTGAGAGAGAGTTATTGAGACAGAAAGAGATGAAGAGAGAGACAGTCAGAAGAGTGAGAGAGAGTTATTGAGACAGAAAGAGATGAAGAGAGAGAGACAGTCAGAGTGAGAGAGAGTTATTGAGACAGAAAGAGATGAAGAGAGAGAGACAGTCAGAGTGAGAGAGAGTTATTGAGACAGAAAGAGACGAAGAGAGAGAGACCAGTCAGAGTGAGAGAGAGTATTGAGACAGAAAGAGATGAAGAGAGAGAGACAGTCAGAGTGAGAGAGAGTTATTGAGACAGAAAGAGATGAAGAGAGAGAGACAGTCAGAGTGAGAGAGAGTTATTGAGACAGAAAGAGATGAAGAGAGAGAGACAGTCAGGGTGAGAGAGAGTTATTGAGACAGAAAGAGACGAAGAGAGAGAGACAGTCAGAGTGAGAGAGAGTTATTGAGACAGAAAGAGATGTAGAGAGAGAGACAGTCAGAGTGAGAGGGAGTTATTGAGACAGAAAGAGATGAAGAGAGAGAGACAGTCAGAGTGAGAGAGAGTTATTGAGACAGAAAGAGAGGAAGAGAGAGAGACAGTCAGAGTGAGAGAGAGTTATTGAGACAGAAAGAGATGAAGAGAGAGAGACAGTCAGAGTGAGAGAGAGTTATTGAGACAGAAAGAGACGAAGAGAGAGAGACAGTCAGAGTGAGAGAGAGTTATTGAGACAGAAAGAGATGAAGAGAGAGAGACAGTCAGAGTGAGAGAGAGTTATTGAGACAGAAAGAGATGAAGAGAGAGAGACAGTCAGAGTGAGAGAGAGTTATTGAGACAGAAAGAGATGAAGAGAGAGAGACAGTCAGAGTGAGAGAGAGTTATTGAGACAGAAAGAGAGGAAGAGAGAGAGACAGTCAGAGTGAGATAGTTATTGAGACAGAAAGAGATGAAGAGAGAGAGACAGTCAGAGTGAGAGAGAGTTATTGAGACAGAAAGAGATGAAGAGAGAGAGACAGAGTCAGAGTGAGAGAGAGTTATTGAGACAGAAAGAGATGAAGAGAGAGAGACAGTCAGAGTGAGAGAGAGTTATTGAGACAGAAAGAGATGAAGAGAGAGAGACAGTCAGAGTGAGAGAGAGTTATTGAGACAGAAAGAGATGAAGAGAGAGAGACAGTCAGAGTGAGAGAGAGTTATTGAGACAGAAAGAGATGAAGAGAGAGAGACAGTCAGAGTGAGAGAGAGTTATTGAGACAGAAAGAGACGAAGAGAGAGAGACAGTCAGAGTGAGAGAGAGTTATTGAGACAGAAAGAGATGAAGAGAGAGAGACAGTCAGAGTGAGAGAATTATTGAGACAGAAAGAGATGAAGAGAGAGAGACAGTCAGAGTGAGAGAGAGTTATTGAGACAGAAAGAGACGAAGAGAGAGAGACAGTCAGAGTGAGAGAGAGTTATTGAGACAGAAAGAGAGGAAGAGAGAGAGACAGTCAGAGTGAGAGAGATTTATTGAGACAGAAAGAGATGAAGAGAGAGAGACAGTCAGAGTGAGAGAGAGTTATTGAGACAGAAAGAGACAGAGAGACTTGCTTATGTTATTAATCATTTGCTTTGGCAACATGTACAAGTTGCGTCATGCCAATAAAGCCATTTGAATTGAATAGAGACAGAGTTAGAGTGAGTAGAGAGTCATTAAGAAGACAGAGATAGAGAAAAATGGTGATAGAGAGAAATGGAGAGAGAGAAAGAGAGATAGAGAGAGAGAGAGAGAGAGAGAGAGGTAGATAGAGAGAGAGAGAGAGAGAGAGGAGAGAGAGAGAGAGAGAGAGAGAGAGAGAGAGAGAGAGAGAGAGAGACTAGACACTGCCTTTTTGGTTCCTTTTAAACAAGATCTAATGCATCCTCTGGCCTAGAGGGACATCACCTTGTACATGATTGAAAAGCCCAGCAGGACTCATAATAGCCTGAGAGAAGGAGAGAGAGAGAGAGAGAGAGAGAAAGAGAGGAGAGAGAGAGAAAGATAGAGACAAAGAGAGAGAGAGAGAGAGAGAGAGAGAGAGAGAGAGAGAGAGAGAGAGAGGAGAGAGAGAGAGAGAGAGAGAGAGAGAGAGAGAGAGAGAGAGAGAGAGAGAGAGAGAGAGAGAGAGAGAGGAGTAGGGGGGGGGCAAGAGGACAGAGGAGGATGACACACAGCACAGGACCAGAACTGGAAAAAGAAAAGGACTGCATGATTTTTGGAGCAAACCGTGACAGAACGGCCCAGATGCCACTGCTGTTGTTTCCACACCGGTCTGACAGCCTGGTTAATGACCCTGTTTATAATCTGTGGATGACTGCGTAGCTATTTAGCCAAAGTTCCTCTGAAGACGCTCCCTGTCATTTAGAGAGAGAGAGAGAATCAAGGTGTTCCCCCCTTTGTCACATGCTCTCAACACCGGTGACGCTGATGGCTTGTCACAAATAGACGTGCGTGTGCGCGCAGTGTGCTAAATCAGCAAGCTAATAACCGTTGAAACACCTGTGTAGGTGTGGAAACTCTGTGACACGCCAAATGCGTCTCAACTTGTGAACACGGCACTGTCGACTTGCGAAGGCGCTCTCCGCGAGAGCTGTGAGAAAGAAAGAGATCAGCTGACACGTGGAGCACAACTCCAGCCGAGACAGTGAGGACACCAGACCGTTTTCACATCAGGCGTCTCTCCGGGAGACGAGAAACAGCTGTGAAATGGCACGTCCACAATAGGCCCTCTTCCCCAAAAAGGTCACAGGCTGTGGGCCTAATTAGCAATGCTTCTCGTGGGAAGTAAGAGCAGCAGCCCAGAGAAGCGGGGTACGGAGCCCCCCCCCCCCCCAACACACGCACACTCACCCTTCCAACGAGCAACTTTCAATTTAGGCTGATAACTGCTCAGAGCGAGAAGGGGGAGCGAAGCAGGGGGTTACCCATGCCAAGAGCCTTTTTCTCCTCCAAAAGGCACTTAATCGGGCTACTTTATCCCACAGTTCAAAGTAAATGTCAAGGCTTTGGAGGGAGATAGGAGTCTGTCTGGGGAGCTTGTGGATGAGGAGGTGAGGGGAGCGGAGGGGGGGTGGGTGTTGGGAGGAGGTACAGGTGCTTAGGAGGATTTTAGCTACTGAGATGTCCCTACTTGAGCCAGCGGGCACAGATAAGGCTGTCAAGGGGGCCCGTGTGCACTGGTTTTTTTGGGCACTTGTTTGCAACAAGGGCATTCAGTACAAAGACTGAGTATGACACTTGTTAATTCCCGCTCTGACTGTTGCAGGCGTTCAGTTCCTTGCAAGCATGCTGTTGACACCAACATCAACCCCTGCAAGCGACATCCAAACAACCTACGACTCAGAAACATCTGCACCTCTGCACACACACACACACACACACACACACACACACACACACGCACACACATACACACACACACACACACGCACACACACACACACACATAATCACAAGCAGGGTGCAATTTGAGAAAAGGTGGTACAATTGTTTTAATGTGGGCCTAGGCCATACAAAATATGTATCAATATAAAATGCACACATCATAAAATGATGCAACAGAAAGTCGTTCTCTGTTTAGGGTGATTGTTGTTTGTTTCCATTTTTCTAAATTGAGGGATTTGCCCTCAAGCACTTGCAAAGAGATAAAATTAACATATTCTCAATAGGGTGCTTTATGAAATATAATGCAATGGTTTGCTGCTACCTTTTCCTCATTTCATTTCCTCTCGATTTTGTGGGACGGTAAAGTAATAATACAATCATGTACGAATAAAGGTTTACGTAAAAGTATTTTGATTAATTAACCCATTTCTCAAAAGCACAGTAGGCTAAGTAGGTCAAATAGGCCAAATCGGCAGCCATTACTGCAGAACAAAACATAAATTGTAGGCTGCATCAATTTCTCTGCTCCGTTCACGCACAGGTCATGACGGGTCAGCCTCTCAGCGAAAGCCATGTGTGACAGAGCTGCTTAGGAAGAAGCAGACAAGATCGATATCCTTCAGTAGCAACTTCCCCGACAGTCGCTCCCATCTCCACCACTTCCCTTTGATGCCATAGAAGAGCACGTCTTCAGCTGCAGCGCAGAGGCCAATGAAACAAAGTGCCAAGCTGTACTCAAACTGCACCCAACAGAGAGAGGACACACTGGTGTTTAGAGAGAGAACACACTGGTGTTTAGAGAGAGAACACACTGGTGTTTAGAGAGAGAACACACTGGTGTTTAGAGAGAGAACACACTGGTGTTTAGAGAGAGAGAGAACACACTGGTGTTTAGAGAGAGAGAGAACACACTGGTGTTTAGAGAGAGAACACACTGGTGTTTAGAGAGAGAGAACACACTGGTGTTTAGAGAGAGAACACACTGGTGTTTAGAGAGAGAACACACTGGTGTTTAGAGAGAGAACACACTGGTGTTTAGAGAGAGAGAGAACACACTGGTGTTTAGAGAGAGAACACACTGGTGTTTAGAGAGAGAACACACTGGTGTTTAGAGAGAGAACACACTGGTGTTTAGAGAGAGAACACACTGGTGTTTAGAGAGAGAACACACTGGTGTTTAGAGAGAGAACACACTGGTGTTTAGAGAGAGAGAACACACTGGTGTTTAGAGAGAGAACACACTGGTGTTTAGAGAGAGAGAGAACACACTGGTGTTTAGAGAGAGAACACACTGGTGTTTAGAGAGAGAGAACACACTGGTGTTTAGAGAGAGAACACACTGGTGTTTAGAGAGAGAACACACTGGTGTTTAGAGAGAGAACACACTGGTGTTTAGAGAGAGAACACACTGGTGTTTAGAGAGAGGACACACTGGTGTTTAGAGAGAGAGAGAACACACTGGTGTTTAGAGAGAGAACACACTGGTGTTTAGAGAGAGAGAGAACACACTGGTGTTTAGAGAGAGAACACACTGGTGTTTAGAGAGAGAACACACTGGTGTTTAGAGAGAGAACACACTGGTGTTTAGAGAGAGAACACACTGGTGTTTAGAGAGAGAACACACTGGTGTTTAGAGAGAGAACACACTGGGATGCAGGGAGACGCTGGTGTTTAGGCTGCACAATTTTGAGAAATTCATGTATTTGATTTAATGCTAGAATGAACGATATTCTATATGCCCAGACAGGGGGGAATCATATCCCTGACAGCAATAAAAACGAATGACCAGAGGTACAGTAGGGAGGTGAAAAGCAGAGGTATAGAGAAATCCCCCTCATCCCCCATGACAAATCCTACCCTGCTAACAAGTATGTAGTGACAGATATGAGATATACTGTACATACAGTACAGGTCTGAAAATAGCAGAGTAGAGCAGTTCAGAGTAGAGCAGTTCAGAGTAGAGCAGTTCAGAGTAAAGCAGTTCAGAGTAGAGCAGTTCAGAGTAGAGCAGTTCAGAGTAGAGCAGTTCAGAGTAGAGCAGTTCAGAGTAGAGCAGTTCAGAGTAGAGCAGTTCAGAGTAGAGCAGTTCAGAGTAGAGCAGTTCAGAGTAGAGCAGTGCAGAGTAGAGCAGTTCAGAGTAGAGCAGTTCAGAGGCAGAGTAGAGCAGTTCAGAGGTAGAGCAGTTCAGAGTAGAGCAGTTCAGAGTAGAGCAGTGCAGAGGCAGAGTAGAGCAGTTCAGAGTAGAGCAGTTCTGAGTAGAGCAGTTCAGAGGCAGAGTAGAGCAGTTCAGAGGTAGAGTAGAGCAGTTCAGAGTAGAGCAGTTCAGAGTAGAGCAGTTCAGAGTAGAGCAGTTCAGAGGCAGAGTAGAGCAGTTCAGAGTAGAGCAGTTCTGAGTAGAGCAGTTCAGAGGCAGAGTAGAGCAGTTCAGAGTAGAGCAGTTCTGAGTAGAGCAGTTCAGAGGCAGAGTAGAGCAGTTCAGAGGCAGAGTAGAGCAGTTCAGAGTAGAGCAGTTCAGAGTAGAGCAGTTCAGAGTAGAGCAGTTCAGAGGTAGAGTAGAGCAGTTCAGAGTAGAGCAGTTCAGAGTAGAGCAGTTCAGAGGTAGAGTAGAGCAGTTCAGAGTAGAGCAGTTCAGAGTAGAGCAGTTCAGAGGCAGAGTAGAGCAGTTCAGAGGTAGAGTAGAGCAGTTCAGAGTAGAGCAGTTCAGAGGCAGAGTAGAGCAGTTCAGAGTAGAGCAGTTCAGAGTAGAGCAGTTCAGAGTAGAGCAGTTCAGAGGTAGAGTAGAGCAGTTCAGAGTACAGGAGAGAGTAGAGACTAGAGGGACTATAGTGTCTTCTGTGTTAGGGTTAAAGGACTATAGTGTCTTCTGTGTTAGGGTTAAAGGACTATAGTGTCTTCTGTGTTAGGGTTAAAGGACTATAGTGTCTTCTGTGTTAGGGTTAAAGGACTATAGTGTCTTCTGTGTTAGGGTTAAAGGACTATAGTGTCTTCTGTGTTAGGGTTAAATGACTATAGTGTCTTCTGTGTTAGGGTTAAAGGACTATAGTGTATTCTGTGTTAGGGTTAAAGGACTATAGTGTCTTCTGTGTTAGGGTTAAAGGACTATAGTGTCTTCTGTGTTAAGGCCTCTACATGCTACAGCAACTTCAAAGCAACTGCACCACAACATCGACAAAGCAACGGTGTTGCAGACACTCTACCTTTATGCTTCTGCAAAATCAACGCGCAGCCTATGTAACATTGTACCCCGTACGTAGCTAGGTTCCCTAGATAGATGACGCTTCCCTTCTCAACCAACCCATTGATAACAAGCAGAAAAATAAGCATAATTTTTACTTCCGGGCGGGGGGTTTCAAAATAAAAGAGCGAGTCTAAAAGCACCGTAAATACATTTATTTTTTACAATATCTAACGTTACACGAACCTAAACTAATCTAAAGTTAGTTTAGGTTCGTGTTAACGTTAGATAATGTACAAAATAAACGTATTTCCGGTGCTTTTAGTCGTCGCTCTTTTATTTTGAAATCCCCCGACCGGAAGTATTATAGTGTCTGTTGCTAGCAGCTTAACTTTTGTCAGCCGGTTCTGTGCTTTTTAACGTAACTTCATTAGTTTCCAATGGAGAGGAGAGAAAGACCTCGGCTCACATGCAGCTCAAACTACCTGTTGGAATAAATTAATTGATTGATGTTTAACTTGTCCCTGTGTGTGTCCAGTCATTTCGACTAGCAAACGTTGTATTTAACATTACCTCAGGATACCATTGTATTTAGTTGGTTAGCTATGTAGCTAATGTGTTTAGCATTTTGAATAGCACCAATGCTAGCTGGCTGGCTACAGCTTTATTTACTAAATTATGGAGGCTTTTTAATCGTCAAGGTAAGAGAGGATTTGTCATGATCAACTGAAGGCCTATGCTATGGAACAATATGTGCTTGGGTTTTCAGAAAAAGGCCAGTTATGACGCTAATTATTTAGCTAATATTGATAGCATAGCTTGCTGGCTACAACAATGGCGGATGGTATTCCTCGCTGCGGGAGTCGGACCAATATTATTCTATGACAGCCCCGCCCCCATTCACTACCAACCAATCACTGCTACGCAATACCAACGCAACGGGTGTTTAGATTAGATTTTGGAGACAGGTACACAACATCCTCGCAACACAGTCTACAAGTTGAAATCGTGCCGATGTTGTGTTGAAGTTGCTTTGAAGTTGCTGTAGCATGTAGAGGCCTTTAGGGTTAGGGTTAAAGGACTACAGTGTCTCTGTGTTGCACCAACGTACAGTTGTTGAGGAAGAGCAGCACGGCGAAGCCCAGGGTGGAGGTGGCCAGCAGGATCAGGCAGATGTTGCAGGGTATCATGAAGTAGCGGACCACCAGGGACACCTTGTGCTGGTACATGCGCTCCCGCTCTGGGGGCGACGGTGTGGGATAGTGGCACCCGCTCATGCTCCACTCCACAGAGCCCCTCCCCTCCAGCGCGGAGGAGATGATGGGCCGAGGAGGGTGGCGAGGGGTGCCCAAAGATCCGTTGGAGAAAATGACGACGGCGGGGAGGGGGGATGAGAATGAGAGAAGGAGGGGGGGGGTTAACTAAGAAGCGTAGTGGTCTGAGTTTCAGCTTCGCTCCCCGCTGTGTGCCGCGGCGGCGGGCCGGTGGCAGTTCCTTTCAGAAAATCGTGCCGGCAAGCTTTCAACGGTTTCCAGGCAACGCATTTCTGTAGTTAATAACATCCATTTGGGGGAAGAAAGGAGAGGTGCTGCCGGCACCTACAGCCCCCCACCTGTCCACACACTCTCCATTATACTTTGCACGCTGGGAGGAAAAAAATTATTGTGTTTGACTGTGTGTATGTGTGATTTATACTTACAGCGTGAGCATGTGTGTATATTGCATGTGAGTGGGCGATAAAAGTGTGTACTAATGTGAACTGGTGTATATGTGTGTCTAGGTGTGCGTGTTTAAAAAAAAAAAAAAAAAAAAGGAAGGAAGGAAGGAAGGGAAAAAAGTTAAGGATCCGTCTGGGAATAACTCCCACAGTAGAGAGAAGATAGAGCCGGTAAATCCATAGGAAGAATCCCCTCCTCTCTTCTCGGTGACCCTGGGTCGGTGATTACACAGCCCGGGATGGTGGTGTCTCCTCTTTTAATTTCCCTCCACCTGCCCGACTAAGGTCCGGCGCACACTGACAGCGCGTGTCAGAAGCGGTTCCCTGTGATGCGCGTGTCAGAGCGTCTCCGTTACCCTCCTGGTGGCTTCTGCTGAATGAGGCCGGGGAGCCCCGGAGCTAGCTCCACTTCTCTGGCTCCGCAGAGACATTCATTCGCCTCGCGTTCCTCTGACAAACACTTCCAGAGAGGCGAGAGAAGAAGAAGAAGAAAACACAACAACTGCTTCTTTGTATCCACTGGGCTGACTGGTCCGGGGGGGGGGGGGGGGGGAGTCAGCCAGAAGGGATGAAGAGATACATATATATACGGCTCTATGGTGCTGGGCACGGTGCCAACCTTGCTCCCCTGACGTCACCAGAGCAACTTGTGTATCTGCGTTAGCGTAATTAGCAGGGTGGCTGGTAAGTGGCTGGCCAGCGCTCGCTAAACCAAGTGCTCCCAGGGGCGCCACGGGCCGGGGGTTTTGTTTTCGCTGCTCCTCTCTCTTCTCCCGACCGCCTGCCGCTCCTCCTCGGGTCAATAACCTTCACTCCCGTCCACTCTTGGGAGTGGGTCAGGGGCCGCTCCCCGCTGTGCGCTGGGGTGAAAGCAGGTCAGGAAAAAAACAGGACAATGATTGCAGCCCCGTCTCCCCCCGCCCCCCTGTCCGACCTGTCGGCACGGGTCGCCCTTTCTACCCCCAGAACAGCCACGGGTAGAAACACTGAGACGAAGACAAAAAGACAGGAACGTGGACAGCTGCCAGAGGAGAAATCAACTAGGAGGCTTGAGGGATTTGTTTGCCTCTCTGTCCTTGTGTCAATCCCCGATGGGGCAATCTATACGGGTAGAGGGAAGGGCTCTCGTTCACCCCCTCTGTGCCCGTGTCAAGTTCCTTCAGCCTCTCGCCTCTCGGCTGAAAGGTCGCTCAATCTTTTCTCTCCCTTCTCGCGTTCCTTCTCTTTTATTTGCCTCCTCAAGACATCCACTCCTTCCTCCCCCCTTTGCTTTCCTCTCTCTCTTCCTACTCCAGCGGCGCTCCCCGTGCCCCGGCCGCTGCGCTCCTCCGGCCGCTCCTCCGAGGGGGACGGACCTGGTGCTCACCGGCGGCCAAAACAACAAACCAGTCTCTGAGTATTCATAGCGCCTGATCCCCCAGGCAGCAGGTAGCGGTCCCCGTGTCAGCGCTCTCACCGCCGCTCAGCCCCGGGAAGCGCGGAGCGAGAGAAGGCAGGAGGAAGAAGACCGCGGATGAGCTGCAGACACAGCCAGCCGGAGAGAACGATAGAGTGTGTGTGAGAGAGAGAGAGAGAGGAAGTAATGGGTGGGGGGGAAGCAAAGAGCTAAGCAGCTGACACTTGGTCCATCTTTGGCTTTTGTGGAGGGAAAAAAACAGACGGCTGGAGCTGAGCGGTCCACCCAAACAACCATCACTCTCTCCCGAGCGCTTCTCCCCTCAGCCTGAGGAGCGTGTAGGAGAAGACCAGCGGCGGAGGGAGAGAGAGCATGAGCGAGCGAGCGAGAGAGAGAGGGGGGGGGGGGGGTGAATGAGGGGCCGTCTCTAACAAAGGCAAAGGGGAGGGAGAGGCGGAGAAAGACGGAGGGTGGAGCGGGGTGGTGGTGGTGGTGGGGGGACGTGAGCGAAAATAAAAGGCTTTTAGGAATACTTGAGTCCTGCTGGAGTGGGGAGGAGGGGAGAGGGGCGCAGCAACAGTGCAGCAACACAAAAGGAGGGCTCGGTCTCGGAGACGTCAAGCAGCCGTGTTTATACCCCAGTCAGAAAGAGAAAGTCTCCCTATCCTGCCAGCGCTGGGGATTTACCACAAAAGATTTAATGAGGCAAAATGCGAGAATATAAAGCCCCTTGGAGAGGCCAAAAACTTAAACACATTAAAGTCAATCATCTATTGACTCGTTTTGCAAACAGACCTAATCTAATTTGCGTTTGACCAATTTGCACACACCAGCGTGTATATATATATACACACATCTCCCTGGCAGCGAGCCCGAGGAACACCCTCCTCATGCGTCCCACACCGGCAAGCCCGCATTCTATTCATTAAGCAGAGCCACACCGTGCACTTTCCCCTCCTGAGGTCACTTTCATGACACGGTCGCATTGATTCTTTTACCCGCCCCTCCCCCCATGTCAAATTAAAAAAATATATTTTTTTAATGGAGCTGGAAAATGATCTGAGGTAGGAGGTTCTGCATCTAATTCATAGCATGTAACTATAGTATGTGCATATTTTTTATTAAATGTTATTGCTCTTCTGATATGGATAATGAGGTCAAAATAGTGTGGGGTGGTCTCACTACGATTTACAAAAGACGGTGCGCCGATATCTACTTAGAGCGAATACAGTGACAGTGAGCGAGGAGCGAGAAGCAAGAAGCTATACAGAACATCAATTATTTATCTCTCTCTCTCTCTCTCTCTCTCTCTCTCTCTCTCTCTCTCTCTCTCTCTCTCTCTCTCTCTGTGTGACTGTCTCATTCACTCCCCCACCCTGCGCCTTACACATGGGTGCACACTGCACACACACACACACACACACACACACACACACACACACACACACAGAGAGAGACACACACACACACAGAGAGAGACACACACACAGACGCACACAAAAACACACTGATGCATACACTATGTGCAAACACACAAGAGAGGCATCGCTTGAGCACACACACAATTACATTGTCTGTCTTGTATAAACTGCCAGATATGCGACTAAAAGGATCTCTCTGTCAATCTCTGGTTGTTTCTAATACACATGAACACACACAGGAAGCATATGGATACGCACGCACGCACGCACGCAGACACACACACACACACACACACACACACACACACACACACACACACACACACACACACACACACACACACACACACACACACACACACACACACACACACACACACACACACACACACACACACACACACACACACACACACACACACACACACACACACACACACACACACACACACACACACACACACACATGGGTTGGTGATGTGGCCTGGTTCCTCCTAGTCATTTATCTCTTTAGACACCGTGTGGAGTCCTTGGCTGCTCCAGGCTCCAGGGGGGTAGAGGGCTGGAGGTGATCAGAGGGTCAGCAGTCTGCCAGGGCCAAGGTTCAAGCCCTCAACAACCCCTACTACCTCCTCACCCTGAGCTGTCCTACTCTACCCTCTCCAACCAACCCCCAGTCTACCTTAGTTCTGCTGCACATACATGGCTGATTGATGGATCCAACAGGAGAAGAAGCAGTTGTTTCCCTCTCTCTGCCATCACTATTTTGTTAAGAACTGTTGTTTCTCTCTCTCTCTTTCCCACCTCCGTCCGCCTCTCTCTCTCACTGCTGTACGTCATACAACACTGCTGTACTGTGTTCAAACCACAGATGTGGTAGTTCTGAGAGACATGCTAGATCTAGACAGTAGAGGGCGCCACAGAGACACCAAGATAACAACCACCTCCTCTCCTACAACTAATCCTCATACCTTCTCCTACTATTCCTCCTCCTCCTCTTCCTCCATCTCCTCCTTCTCATCCTCCTCCTCCTCTTCCTCCTCCGCTGCTGCTGCCACAACGACCCAAATAGAATCTTCAGTCAATATCAGACTGCTTTGATCCATTTTTAATGGCACTGATATCGCGCAAGGTTAACATCTCACTTCCGAGTGCTTTGAAATGGCAATTTCCATTAAGGAGCCAAAGGAGGTGCTTTCTTGTTTAACAGGCCAGAGTGGGTTGACATGGCGTGTGTATGTGTGTGTGTGTGTGTGTGTGTGTGTGTGTGTGTGTGTGTGTGTGTGTGTGTGTGTGTGTGTGTGTGTGTGTGTGTGTGTGTGTGTGTGTGTGTGTGTGTGTGTGTGTGTGTGTGTGTGTGTGTGTGTGTAGCGGCAGCCCGGTCTCTTGGCCAGTGGTTGATCTATGATAATTAGTTCTGGTTCTTAAACCGGTTCCGTTCAGGATTCTTGGAACCATGGTGCTGTCTAGTGACCCAGTCCACCAGTTTTTGATGATTATTTGACAATTATGCCTAGTTTCTGTTCAAGATCGGGAATTACCTAGTTGTTGAAGTGACTACGAGAGTAAATATTAACGTCATGCACTGAAATAACAAACGACCCACGACTGCATTGGGCTGCATATAGTGCTGCTAAATAGCCACAATGGTTTGGTGATGGATTCTGCCCTGTCTGAATCTAAGTGGAGAGGTTTTTTTATCCAGAGTAACTTGGTGATCCTTTTCTGTGTTTTATTAAATAATGATTTTCAGATTTCGAGAAATGGTATTTTCATGGAGAACAGTGCAGCTGCAACAGATAGCACTTTAGTGATAATTTTCTGTAATCCAAATAAATAAAAAATTATAAATCTCAAGGCCCCCCCTGGGGGGCGCGCCCCCCACTTTGAGAAACACTGGTTTAGAAACACTGTTTCTAAGTGGAGAGGTTGTTTAGTGTAACTACTGTCTGAATCTAAGTGGAGAGGTTGTTTAGTGTAACTACTGTCTGAATCTAAGTGGAGAGGTTGTTTAGTGTAACTACTGTCTGAATCTAAGTGGAGAGGTTGTTTAGTGTAACTACTGTCTGAATCTAAGTGGAGAGGTTGTTTAGTGTAACTACTGTCTGCATCTAAGTGGAGAGGTTGTTTAGTGTAACTACTGTCTGAATCTAAGTGGAGAGGTTGTTTAGTGTAACTACTGTCTGAATCTAAGTGGAGAGGTTGTTTAGTGTAACTAGGGCTGGGCGATATGGCTGGGCGATATGATAATGTTATAATATCACTTGATATAGATAATTATCGATATTGTTATCAGTATTAAAAAAATACTTTTTTATTTAATTTTTTTAACAACAAATTGTTTAGGTTGTTTAGTGTAACTACTTGGGGGAGAAATACTTGCTTTTGCCTTCTGGTAATGGACCACTGCATGCACCTTTTTCTTCAGACTTCTCCATTCTCTTTCCAACCATCAGAATGTGACACAGGCACTCGATTTGCAAGGAAAACATGCAATTTTTTTGGTTCCAGTTTCCGAAAAACTAATTATTTTTTGGTGGAAATGCTCCGAACGGTTCAAAATGTAGGTGGGCGAACCGGAACGGAACCCGTTCCCTGTCATGGAAAAGGGCTATATGAGAGGGAACAGTTGTTGGCCCACATGATAATACCTCCCTGCTGTAATGGGATGTAGATCGCTATCATGGCTGGGTGTTAACACCATTCGTCACCATTGAGTTTTCTGCAGTCAAAACATCCCTGTAACCAAACATCAAGGACCGTGAGAATAACTAGATGCATTCCCATCCCCATTATCAAGTCAGAAGTGGACTGTTTGGCATGCAAAGCTCACTCCATGGCCCATAGAAAAATAATTATATATATATATAAATACTAAAGTCTCTAAGAACAGGGGTGCTAGATAGGGTCACGGTTCGGGTCTCGGGATGTAAATTTCACAGAGACAGACAAGATAGGTCTTTGATTAGCAGACCTACATTCTAAAGTACTTCAGGAGTACAGGCTCTGACCTTTTGATAGAGGGACGTGCCGTGAATTTGGTGTGCATTTATTTTTTGGGGTCAACAAAAATCCACATTGAATAGTTTGGGCAGAGCAAACGCTGCATGCAGACCTGGTCGATAACGTCTATATATTCAAGGTTCTGACGGGTCCCAAGGACAAAGGGGCCGCAGTGAGTGAAAGTTGTCATTGTTTGTCAACCAGATGGTGAGGACAAGACGGAACTTACAGGACTTGTGCGGGACAAGGACACCAAGGAAGCCATGATTCAAGTAAAGTTATCTCATACGAACTGTTTTCTTACACTGATGAGACCAAAATAAAATCCACTTAAAGGAACACGCCAACATTATGGGAAATGCACTTACCGTCTTCTTCAGAGTCAGAGAAGAAGATACCAATTTCCTCTCTGTGCGTTCAGTAAAAAGATATCCGACTGCAAGCTAGCCTAGCTTATGCACAAATTAATGGAAGCAGATATGAACCACTAACCTAGCTTAAAACTCGGCTAGCTTCAAACGGGAGAGGTGTTTTTGACCAAGAGCTAGGCTAGTTAATTCGCTTCCATTAATTTGTGCTAAGCTAGGCTAGCTTGCAGCCGGATAGCTTTCTACTGAAAGGAAATTGGTATCTATCTTCTCGCCAGACTCTGGAGAAGACACTAATGTTGCCTTGTTCCTTCAAATGGAGCAGCTATACACCAGCACCCCATTCTTTCCATTTTGCCTTCAAAGTGGCAGCACTTGTCTTTCTCTCTAATGACATGAGAGTTAATCCTTTCCTGCTATCCACTGCTAATGAGATTTCGAATGGCGTTGATGAAAGGAATAAAGGCGTTTAAATCTTTTAGCAGGGATTTTCTAATTGCCTCTGCTGAGATCTCGTCTGGCACCGCCGTTCCCCAGTGCCGGACAACTGAGTACCTCATTTTTGTGCAGGTAATTCATCATATTATGATTCCTCAGGTTACCCCTCGTTTACATACCGCTGATGAGAAATTATAACGATGACACTCGGAATAAATGTCAGGTGGCGTAGCGGAGATTGCGCTCGTCACCAATGCAAGAGGCTGCGGTCTCGACTCCCGGAGTCAGCATTGCTTGAGGCTTGGGCTGATCGCTATACTAACCCGTTTGGCTGAGTTAGGGGGAGGGCAAGTCATGGCTGGGGATCTGGCGTTGTGGACAGCGACGCCTACAGGTCAGGTCTGGGCGCTTGCTCAGCGGAGGCAGGACTTGATGAAGGCAGCGTGACCTCCCACGCGTTACACTTCACCAATGAGAGTCCTCGCTGCCAGGTGAAAAAAGAGTCACTGGCTGTCGCCGCGCGTCTCAGAGGAAGCGTGCGGATGACTTCAGGGTTCCCTTGTACCGACCAGTAGGAGAACATGCGCACAACAAAACAAGTAGGGGAGGGGGGGAATTGGCACAACGACTAAAATTGGGACGGGGAGAAAACAGAGAAAAATCGGAGAAAGAGAGGATTAAAAAAGATTATTAAAAAAATAAACGTGTTCTAACTCCACCTCTCGTAAAGGGACGGGTCGGATATTTGGACATAAACACCTGCTAGTAGTTTAGTTAACGTGACACCATTAGCTTAACTCAAGGGTCCTGTGGTCTGTGTTCCGGCCCGGTTCTGAGTAAACCAGGAAGCTCCAGACGGGCTACAAACGGGGTTACAAAGGCAAATAAAAGTGTCAATCCGTACCATAACATGCAGTCAAAGGTTTTAACCATACACAACAGAAAACCACGGGCCTGGTGCATTTCCTACGCTTGATGCATGTTGAAACAAGCCCCAACGCATAGCTACTCAAGTTCAAGTTCAAGTTTCTTTAATAGTTGTCATACAGAAGTACAGAATACTTTTATACAAAATGCTTCTTACTGTTACGCTCCAGAGACTGTGCAAGACAAGATAAGTATGAAATAAAATAACATAGTATAGCATGTAAATTAGAAGTAAAAAATGAGGTCACAGTGTTCAGTATAGACATATGTACAATGTTCGATGCAGAATAGACGTAACTGAGTTACCATATAATATACAATATACTATGCAGTGTACTAATATACAATACTATATAGTGCAAAGCAGAAATGGGATGAGGTACAATTTAGGTACAATTTACAGTAGGCGTACGAGTTGTAGTGCAAATCCTTTATCAATAAATATAAAGTGTGTTTGTGTGATCTAAAGTGTGTGGAGTGGGTGCTGCAGTGTGTTGTTTGTTTAAGTGAGTGTGTGCGTGTGGGTGTGTGTGCTGTGTGCATTTGATGGTTGTTGCATAGTGTTTATTGTTCGTTGAGCAGCCTGATGGCCTGGGGATAGAAGCTTCGTCTGAGTCTTTCTGTGCTCGCCTTAAGACTCCGGTATCGCTTGCCTGACCGCAGCAGTTCAAAGAGGCAGTTGTTCGGGTGGCTGGAGTCCTTGATGATTCTCTTAGCCTTCCCCCTGCACCGCTTGTTGTAAATGTTCTGGAGGGTGGGAAGCCCCCCTCCAATTGTGCGTTCGGCTGAACGTGTCACTCTTTGTAGTCTGCTACGGTCTTGTGCAGTGCTATTCCCAAACCAGGAGGTGATGTTGCCAGTCAGGATGCTCTCTATTGTAGATGAGTAGAAGTTCCTAAGGATCTTCTGACTGACTTGGAACTTCCTTAGGCGCCTGAGGAAGTAGAGGCGTTGTCGTGCCTCATACTACTCTCAAGTTGCAACACATTTGGGTAGCGTTTTCTTCAAAGATAAAACCATTAAGACAATTATTTAGGTCTAAGTTCACTTGGACCTTAAGCCAGGAGTGTTGATATGGAAAGAACAGTCTGTTCCTATTTCTGATGTGATATTATGTCAAGTGTCAACATTTTAGTTAGCTAGACTAGATAGGTATTCAGATGCCGTCTCTCACAGGGAGAACGAATCTAGGAGAACCGAGGTTGTGTTGGACTTTGGGCGTCAGAAAGGGAGATAACCAAAGGAGAGGGTGATAACAAATGGGCATATTATGGCAGGGAGAGAGAGGATCTTGGTCTCTTTGGTATTTCACCTTGGAGGAGAGAGGGCTTTTTCTGTCACCTTCTTCGGTATCCAGCTCACACAAAGAGAACCTGAGAGCAACCTAATTGTAACCATTTTGCTGTTTATGCCAATAAACCTGTGTTATAAAGAGGACACCAGGAGCCTGTGTGTCATATAATATATATTATTCTCTCAAGGGGAGATTTCATTTGAGTGACTTTACTTCAACACCCAACAACACAACGCAGAGTCCATCCTGAAGGAAGACAGGATAAGTCATATTAAAGTCAACAAAATCGAACACTCTGAAGCATGGGGAATACGCGAGGCATGTGGTTTAAGACTTTTACCAGCATGTTATGTCACGTGTTGGTATCTTGACCCTGTTTGCTGCCTGTCTGAAGCTTCCTGGTTCGCTTGAAACCGGGGAGAGGGCCAGACCTTCATAGGACTCATGTGGCAGTGGATCAACTAAACTGCTAGCAAGTATTCCATGTCACTTAATGTCCAAAAATCCAAACCATCTCAAACCGTGCTGGTCAAAGCCATACATTCGGCCTTCATAGAGACATACGGCGGACATTAGAATGGTGTGTTGGGGGGCGGCTAGGTGGTGGGCAAGGCGCTCACCACCAATGCAGGAGACGCTGGGTTCGAGCCCAGCTCTCCGCATTGCTATCAGCTTGGCTGGTCGTTCATACTAATACAATTGGCAGTATTAGGGGGTGGGAAGCTGATGGGTGGGGATCGGACGTTGTGGACAGCGACTCCTACAGGTCGGTTGGTGCGCCTGCGCAGCAGAATCAGGAAGCGACGGGGGTGGCGTGCCCTCTAGGGCTGGGCGATATAACGATAACGATAAATATTGCGATATATTTTAATAATCGATATCGAATATCGAAATACAAAAAAAATCGAAAAATCGTTTTTTAATTTTTTTTTTTAATTTTTTTTACCTGCAACAGGGCAGTTTTAAAACCAGAGACAGTGGACAGACTTGTCTTTCTTGCCTGCAACTTAAAGTAATGGCTTTGCTTGTCCAAATGACAATACTGACCAAATTCAGATTTCCTTTTCTCTTGTCCATGTATTTTGTTTGCTTTCTAATTTAAAATACATTTTGAAACCGTCTGTACACAGTAGGCTATGTGTGCTAGCAGAACTAGACTCCAGTCACGAGTCACAGTGCACATGTGCGGTGGTTTGTCCACCAAAAAAGCGCCAAAAGATCGAAAATAAACTAGCAGAGCCAGAACTGTTCAACTCCTCTGGAGCCACAGCCAGCAGAGAAGCCGGTTTACTTTAGCTTTTAAACCAGCTGCAGCCTGAGAACTGGAGTGTGAGGGGATGTAACACTAAAGATGGCGGCAATGACAAAGAATTGCTGCAAAATAAACATACAGCTGTTGTTAAAAAAAAAAAAAAAAAAAAAAAACGTTTTTTTATTTTTTTTTGATTTTTTTTATACTTATAACAATTCGATAATTATCGATATCGAGAAATAAAATAAAATTATCATATCGTTATCGCGATATGATTTTTTTCCATATCGCCCAGCCCTAGTGCCCTCCCACGCAGACCCCCGACGCTGAGAGATTGCGCCGTGCAGGTGAAAAGATGCGACTGCTGCTTCCTCGAGTACCGGAGGGGGACACGTGATGTAAGGCTTAGTCCACATTGCAGCCGGCTTGTGGGAGGCATGGCCTAACAGCATTCGAGACAGGGGAGGGTAGAATTGGACGATACGAAAATTGGGATGGGAGAAAAATAGAAAATGGGAGAAAAAAAGTAGATAAAAAAAAAAAAAAAATGGTGTGTTGGGCTCCTCCGTGTGCATCGAGCCGCGGACACCTGTGGAGAGCGGCCCAGACACATCACCCACCGGGCGCGGCTTTAGTGAGCTGCTAGCAGGTGGGCCAATTGTCTCGCTGCGGTATCAGCTCCAATCATCATAAATCAGGGTTCGCTCCGCGCCATCCAGCAGATTCCCAGACTTTCCAGTCACCAGGGCTCCAAGCTCCACAACACTAATCCAGCAGGAAAAAAAGAGGGGAACGAGGGAGTGTGAGAGAACAAGAGAGAGAGAGAGATAGAGAGAGAGAGAGAGAGAGAGAGAGAGAGAGAGAGAGAGAGAGAGAGAGAGAGAGAGAGAGGAGAGAGAGAGAGAGAGAGAGAGAGAGAGAGAGGAGAGAGAGAGAGAGAGAGAGAGAAACCTAGCCAGAGGCCTCTTGCAGCTGTGCATGGCTAACGTCATTAGCCTCCAATGGGCTTGGACTGTAGAAAAAGAAGAGGGGGATGTGTGAAGGATGGACGATGAGAGAGACAGAGCAAGAAAGAGAGAGAGGGAGAGAGAGAGAAAGAGACTATTCCTGTCTGAATCTGAGGAGGATGGCAGGATTGTGTTACAGAGGCTGTCGGCATTAAGTGTGAATGAGTTTTCACACTGGGTGGGCCAGGCGGCCGCGCTCCACACAATATGACTCACTGGGGTAACATGCGGGGCACTGAGTATGACATCAAGTGTACGACTGATCTGAATACTGTATGATCAAAGAAGCTGTAGTACCGATACAAAAAAATGCCCCCCCGCCCCGCGCTGGATGTAGCTGATCCAAGATCTGCCTTAGGTCATCATCATTACAAAGTCATCTGATGCAGATAATCTGACATTATAATACGACGGAGAATAAACCGGCCTGCTTAGTGCAAGGGGACGTAAAAACAATCAAATCAATGCCGGGTGATGTATCGCTGCTATGAGCGTGGAAATCCAACAGCATGAATCTCTTTCAAATTGATAATCAATATTAAACATGAAAGTGTATTTATTCCATTGAATCATAAACACAATGCTGTGCAAGGTTCTAACTGCATATACTGTATTACATTATCGCAGACTGAATCTGTATTGTCACTATGTATTAACTTTATCATACACTTTCAAAAATGTATCTAATCAAAAATCGAATTGAATCAAACTGTACTCAAAATGTATAGACTATACGATGCATCACATCTCTGCCTACAGCATGTTAAATTAAATCACTGTTGGGGGCAGAATCGTTACACCTCCCTGATCTGTGTACGTATTGAATTGGACCGTTGGCTATAGACGCAATTAGATATTGCCATTCAGCCTTCCAGGAGACGCTGGGTTATGTATTCATCGTAAGAGTCGGTGAGGGTGGCCTCCAGTCAATGCAATCCACCTGTCCCTCGCTCAACACTTTGCTCCGTGTTAACCTCCTCGTCCGTCGGCCTCCCCGGTTCACATCGCCTGCCTCTTTGCACCCGAGGCACCCGAGCCGGCATTTAGCCCGAGGCCTGATCCAGGACCGGTCCGCCTCTCCCGGACTTGTGAACCCAGCTCATAAGTCCAGACATGATTTTCCGAGCCTCTGGGAAGATCTGGACCCGGCTCCAGCCTGTAAGCAACCCGCACTAGCCTAAGGGGGGGGGGTGGGGTGGGTGCTAGGCTTGGGCGGTATGACGGTATTAAGGTATACCGGGGTATTTAGAAATACCGGACGGTATTGATTTTCAATACCGTCAAAATCAGAGTTTGGTTTAAGTTTCTATTTCCACTGAAACAGAGTTTATACAGGGACGGCATTGGGTTTCGGTTTCCATTAGTGAAACGGAGTTAACTTTGGAGTTGGTTGAAGTGCGTGCACACACACACACAGCACGGCCAGCAGAGGGCAGGGGAGGCGGGTCCGTATTTCCCCGCACAGAGCTGAGCTGAGTGAGCAGATGTGCGTCACACTAACCCTACCTGTATGCATTTCCTCTAACTCTGAGCAGCTGCTAAAGCTTAAGCAATAATAATATTAATAATATGATGTTATTGAACGATGAAGCGTCGAAGTTAACCACCGTCACTCCAGCCCACGATGAGCTCCCTGACCCACAGAAGAGCTAAACTTGCACACACTGTCGCTTTTGGACAATTAAAGGACTGCAGTCTGTTTGGATTTAAGCAAAACCCTCGCGCCATGAGTCAACTCGCCACCAGTGACTTCATCCAGCACAACGAGACTACGAGAGACGGAGGCACTTCTTTGGGAATGTAATATAAAACGGGGTGAGTGAGTGTTGACATTTTTTAATCCTAATGCAACTGGCTCACGTTGATACATGGTGCCGGGCTGCCGGCCGGCTAACTAGCTACCGTTAGCTCACGTCGATACCTGGATGGTGCCGGCAGCAGCGTTTCCGTTAGCCGGTAATTACCGGTATTTGACTGGCAAAATCTGTTGAAGTCCGACAAATTTAATCTCTCCGGTCATAGTGTCCGGTGAAAATAGTTCCCTCTGGGCACAGTTTGATTATTTGAATTGTATTTGGATGGGCTGGAGTTGGGTGGCCTATGCGATGAACGAAACAATCATTGCGTTTGTTGTCGTTGCTTCGCTCAGCGAGAGCTTGCTGCTGGATTTGCGGAAGGCATGCAGCTGCAGACCCACAGAACCCACCAGCTTTGCTGGCACAGTGCGGTCCCCAGACCTGGAAAGCTGCTCTGCGGGTCTGCAGCTGGATGCGTCTTGCAAACTAACTGCGGCGCTCGCGCTGATATTGTTGGACCGGCTGCTTGGTGGAGCAACGATGAAACGAATGTAATGAATCGTTCGTCGCATGGGCTATTTAATTTTGGCCTGTTTTGGTACGGTTCGGGTGGTCAAGTTGTGCTTGGAGGGAGTTGTTTTCACCGGACATTATGACCAGCACCAAGTCGTTGGGACTAGGTGGAGATATACATCACGCAAACCCACGATAATGTTACCGTCTCTCTGCCAAATTTCTCAGTTCTTCGCTTGATATAATTAATACAAATGTCCAATATAACGGAATTCGTTAGCTCATAAATGTGATTATAACAGACTGCTGTTTATTAATGTCGGGCCGACTGCCCACAGACACAGGTCTATTTGATTTAAAGTCGGCAGCAGCACGGAGTCTCTGGACTTATTTTATTTGGAATATAATGACTGTATACGCAAAAGTAGCCTAGCTTTAAGTTAAAATATTATAAATCTACATGCCTTGAGGATGTCATTCTTTATATAGCCTGTTGTTTTTAAGCTCAATAAACTCTGACCGGAATTTCTCTCATTTGACCGGTAGATAAAAATCTACCGGACCCTGAGACCGGCAACAATTTTTTCTAACGGAAACCCTGGCCGGCAGGCGGCAGTGTCTACCTTCTGTGAGATTTGTTTACCTCAAGGTTGAAGAAAGTGCACTTTCAGGTTGAAAGAACGTCCCTAATCTCAACGTGTTTTCAATATAAGCAAGCGTTATGTATGGTGATAATAACGAGTATATTGTTAGCTGCGCCCCCCCCCGCTGATGATAATGAATGAAAGTCATACCGTCACATAC
>NC_140181.1:44106987-44120933 GCF_963971535.1 Notolepis coatsorum | reverse complement strand
CGCATGGCGGGGCTGGTCGTCGTCGCCCCCCGTCCCAGAGCGTCACGCTGTGAGTCACGCGCCACCTGCCCTACGTAACCAGAGCAGACCTGACCTGCACTCCTCGTCTTCATCACTTACAGGAGCTCTCGGTGTGTGTGTGTGTGTGTGTGTGTGTGTGTGTGTGTGTGTGTGTGTGTGTGTGTGTGTGTGTGTGTGTGTGTGTGTGTGTGTGTGTGTGTGTGTGTGTGTGTGTGTGTGTGTGTGTGCCCCGGCCCCCCCATGCCACTCGGCAGCGGAGGGCTTGAATTATTGCCCTGTTGCTACGGTAACACGCCGCATGCAAGGAAAACGTGGCCCGGGTTGAGAAATGGTAATTTGGAGATTACATTGCACAAACCAATGCGAGAAAGAGAGAGAGAGAGAGAGAGAGAGAGAGAGAGAGAGAGAGAGAGAGAGAGAGAGGGAGAGATAGATAGAGAGAGAGAGAAATGAAAGAGAGGGTAAAAGAGAGAAAGAGAAAAGAGAGGGAGATGAGGGTACTGCTTCGCTCGCAGATCATTTACAATGTGCTTCAGACAATGTGGGTCAGCTGCTATATATCACTGTGTTTCTATTGTCAGCTTCATCGTGTTTCTATTGTCAGTTCCATCATGTTTCTATTGTCAGCTCCATCATTGTGTTTCTATTGTCAGCTCCATCGTGTTTCTATTGTCAGTTCCATCATGTTTCTATTGTCAGCTCCATCACTGTGTTTCTATTGTCAGCTCCATCATGTTTCTATTGTCAGCTCCATCACTGTGTTTCTATTGTCAGCTCCATCATGTTTCTATTGTCAGCTCCATCATGTTTCTATTGTCAGCTCCATCGTGTTTCTATTGTCAGCTCCATCATGTTTCTATTGTCAGCTCCATCATGTTTCTATTGTCAGCTCCATCATGTTTCTATTGTCAGCTCCATCATGTTTTCTATTGTCAGCTCCATCACTGTGTTTCTATTGTCAGCTCCATCACTGTGTTTCTATTGTCAGCTCCATCACTGTGTTTCTATTGTCAGCTCCATCACTGTGTTTCTATTGTCAGCTCCATCACTGTGTTTCTATTGTCAGCTCCATCATGTTTCTATTGTCAGCTCCATCATGTTTCTATTGTCAGCTCCATCACTGTGTTTCTATTGTCAGCTCCATCACTGTGTTTCTATTGTCAGCTCCATCATGTTTCTATTGTCAGCTCCATCACTGTGTTTCTATTGTCAGCTCCATCACTGTGTTTCTATTGTCAGCTCCATCATGTTTCTATTGTCAGCTCCATCGTGTTTCTATGAGGCAAACAGCAACACCTCATCTTCCATTAATTCAATTTGTATTCCCTGACATTCTGTCTGCTCTCCCTCTCCTTCTGTTCCTCTGCGTGGCACTAATGTTACATTTCCTGAATGATAACAGGGCTGTGGCATTAAGCCACCTGCCGGAGGGGGGGTAAGATATCCCCATTCCTCCTCGTTCTCTGTCTTCAGCGCTCCGCCCCCTTGCCTTTTCCCAATGCCCCCCCCCCTCCTCCTACCCCTCCCCCCTCCCCCTACTCTTCCTCCTCTTCTGATCAGATCCAGATTGTCTTCTTGCCCTCATTGACCCCTGGAACCTCTGTGGTCAGAGACATCACACCACCCCTACCTCCTGGAGGCCAGAGGGCCCTGGATCGTGTGACTGGCCTCTCGACAACAACACATGAGTGGGGGGGGGGGGGGGGGGGGGGGGGGGGGCGACATGTGTGGACTTCCTCCAGGCAACCCACCGCTGTATCAGAACGTCTTTTGTCATTACTCATTACCGGCCATTATTGGCTCATTATGCCACAGCAGACGTGTGTGTGGGTGTATGTGTGTGTGTGTGTGTGTGTGTGTGTGTGTGTGTGTGTGTGTGTGTGTGTGTGTGTGTGTGTGTCTGTGTGTGTGTGTGTGTGTGTGAGAGAGAGAGAGAGAGAGAGAGACAGAGAGAGAGATAGAGAGAGAGAGAGAGAGAGAGAGAGAGAGAGAGAGAGAGAGAGAGAGAGAGAGAGAGAGAGAGAGAGAGAGAGAGAGAGAGAGAGACCCAGATCATGAGACCTATTAGAGTTTGATGAATGAGCTAGGTGTAGATGTGTCCTGCAGGGGGGGAGGGGCAGGGCAGAGGAGACCAGAGTACCAAGTGAGAAGTGGGTGAGGAGAGGGTGGGGTGCAGTATGATGTGGGTAGGGTTGGGGTGTGAAGGAACAGACTAGGTGGAACCTGCAGCATATAGTCCCTCCCACTCTGTCCCCAAGGGTCCCACTTCCTGTTCCCAAGGGTCCCACTTCCTGTTCCCAAGGGTCCCACTTCCTGCTAATGCATTCTACTTCATCACTGAGGAGAAGAGGAGACACACACACACACACACACACACCACACACACACACACACACACACACACACACACGCACACACACATATACTTTGCACAAAAAAGGCAGGACTCACAATATGGTGGCTCACACAGACTGCAAACAATTGTCTCCGCAACAGACTTTCGGGTTAGTGAGTTAGTGACTGTTGCCGGTCATGGAGCTGCTTCACATCTAACAACTAAGATACATTAGAGCCTGTTTACTTCAGTTCAGGGATTGATATCTGTTGGACGTTTCAGTTTTTGGCAGATATGTCTGATGAGATTTAATTAACTATGATCATAGAGCGTTTAGGTTATTGTAGGAAACTATTGGCTGTTGATCTGTGGCCATCTTCCCACCTGAGAGGATAATTAATTGTTAGCAGCTTTAATCACTAGGTATATTTTCAACCAAATAATAAGTAACACTGTTCATCACCAGACCTCTTCCACAGTAACAGTGGATGGAAATGATAAAGGAACTTCTTCCACCACTGCCTCCAACAGTGACCCGCACACCGCTGCCCAACAGCCCCGCCCTTATCCCCTCAACCTCTCTTCTCCTCTCCTCTCCTCTCTTATCCTCTCCTCTCTTCTCCTCTCATCTCCTCTCCTCTCTTATCCTCTCCTCTCTTATCCTCTCCTCTCTTCTCCTCTCATCTCCTCTCCTCTCCTCCTATCCTCTCTTCTCCTTCTCATCTCCTCTCCTCCTCTCCTCTCTTATCCTCTCCTCTCTTCTCCTCTCATCTCCTCTCCTCTCCTCCTCCTCCTCTCTTCTCCTCTCCTCATCTTGATAATAGTTTACAGGACTTGTCACTCTTAGCTTGCTAAAGAGCAAGAGCAGAGCCTCCACGACTGAGTGCTGTTTGGAAATGCTTCATGTTTGAGGTGAATGCCTCCGACAGTGACAGACAGACACCGCGCACGCACACACACAGACACACGCACACACGCATACACGCATACACGCACACACGCACACACGCATACACTCACACACACACAACACACACACACACACACACACACACACACACACACACACACACACACACACACACCACCACCACTGCCCAACAACCCTGCCTCCCTCCCACTGAGCACACACACAGAGCTGATAACTATCTGTCTAAAAGCATGTGTGTTTGGGTGCTAGATGGGACTCCTCTGCAACACTAGATTCACGTGAGCTGTTGACGTAGCCTGAACCTCTGAGACCACAGCTAGAGGACTACGATGTTCTTCCTGATAGAGCTAGCGCACAAGGTCTGCATCTAAAAAGTGCACATGTAGCCAAAACCAAAAGACTGGTACAAGTGCTGGACTGAGATGGAGGGAGGCAAAGAGAGAGAAAGAGAGAGGAGAGAGAGAGGGGAGAGATAGAGAGAATGAGAGAGGAGAGAGAGTTAAGAGATGAAAAAAGAAGGTAAACGTGAAAACTAAGCATGAAAGGGATAAATGAACATGAGAGAGAGAGAGCTATAAAATGGCACAGTGGGCGTGTACGTAGATGTGTGTGTGTGTGTGACTGTGTGTGTGTGTGTGTGTTGTGTGTGTGTGTGTGTGTGTGTGTGTGTGTGTGTGTGTGTTGGTGTGTGTGTGCGTCTGTGTGCGTGTGCGTGCATGTGTGGTGTGTGTGTGTGTATATGAGTGCACGAGTGAGTCCATATCTGTGTGTGTGTGTGTGTGTGTGGCTGTTGGCAGGTGTGAGGGAGTTTGCGCTCAGCCCCCTCTTCCCCTTCGTCCATGGTCCAGGTGGTGGGGGTGGAGGTGGGTCATGGTGGGGGGGTAGTGAAGACAGCTCCAGTGGGAACTCTCCTAGCTGGGGAGGGGGGGGGGGGGGGGAAGACAGTCTCTGCTGGACATGATCCAGGCAGGTAGAGAAGTCCACCTGGACCATGAACAGCAGCAGCTCCAGCTACGTGACAGACAGATACACACACAGCTGCATCTCTGCTACAGCTGGCTAATGTACTGTAGGGGGAGAAACACCTCTTCTTACTAGTTGCACGTTTCTGAAACGGAGTGAACAGGACCACAGCTCTATGAGTGTGCCTGGCTCGCCTGTCCTTATTTCAATTATGAGACATCTGACTCGAGTTGTAGACATCTGTTGCTATGGGGCACAGTAGACAACTGAAGCAATTCAACTCCTCGTCTCCGTTCGCCTGCTTGCATGGGCCGTACCGGGTCCACATGTACCAGGATGCAATGCAATGGGCTTGAAACACATCTTCTACCCGGCAACACGGCTTGAAGACAGTGAATACTGTTGTGATTGGAGGATCAAGAAAAGTGATTCATTGCTGAATTCAGTTAACTACTCTAGTTTTATTTCTAGTGTCTGTCTCAGTCGTGTCTGTCTCAGTCGTGTCTGTCTCAGTCGTGTCTGTCTCAGTCGTGTCTGTCTCAGTCGTGTCTGTCTCAGTCGCCTCTGTCTCAGTCATGTCTGTCTCAGTCGTGTCTGTCTCAGTCGTGTCTGTCTCAGTCGTGTCTGTCTCAGTCATGTCTGTCTCAGTCGTGTCTGTCTCAGTCATGTCTGTCTCAGTCGTGTCTGTCTCAGTCGTGTCTGTCTCAGTCGCCTCTGTCTCAGTCATGTCTGTCTCAGTCGTGTCTGTCTCAGTCGTGTCTGTCTCAGTCGTGTCTGTCTCAGTCGTGTCTGTCTCAGTCGTGTCTGTCTCAGTCATGTC
Source organism: Notolepis coatsorum (assembly GCF_963971535.1). Lineage (NCBI taxonomy): Eukaryota > Metazoa > Chordata > Actinopteri > Aulopiformes > Paralepididae > Notolepis > Notolepis coatsorum. The sequence continues at coordinate 44,115,863 of NC_140181.1, read as the reverse complement.
TGTCTCAGTCGTGTCTGTCTCAGTCATGTCTGTCTCAGTCGTGTCTGTCTCAGTCGTGTCTGTCTCAGTCGTGTCTGTCTCAGTCGTGTCTGTCTCAGTCGCCTCTGTCTCAGTCATGTCTGTCTCAGTCGCCTCTGTCGCAGTCATGTCTGTCTCAGTCATGTCTGTCTCAGTCGTGTCTGTCTCAGTCGTGTCTGTCTCAGTCATGTCTGTCTCAGTCATGTCTGTCTCAGTCGTGTCTGTCTCAGTCGTGTCTGTCTCAGTCGTGTCTGTCTCCACATGGAGTAACATTACCAGTTTGAAAGCCCCCTTTATGTTTTCTGTTGTTTTTGTTTATTTAGTTTTCTTTTCTGTGGGTGCTGTTTTTATATGTATATCTGTACAGTAAACGTTTTAAGACGAGACTACCCAGGTGAATAGGCAAAAAGGATATTTGAATAGATATCACTATGAAACTTTCCCAGTTTGTTATGTAGGCCTACATAACAACTAAGAAAAAATGTATTGCAAATTTTCTGAGATCTTATGTTTATATGCAAAATAGGCGTTACCTAATTAAATATGCACTAATTTGCATATGTCGCCAGGGTATATATACCAACATTGGATGATGCCAAATTAAAATAATTTGTTTCATTATGTTGACACATAACACAATAAACCTTTTTCAGAAGGGATTGTGGCTATGTCTTTTTATCATCCCATAAATCAGGAAATGCTGTCTACAGTCATAAAAAATCTATTTTTGCCAGATTCCTTGGTATAAATGTACTATAAATCAGGCTATGAATGATATATCAACAAACCCCTCTGAACAAAGATGCAGGGTATATCTAGGAAGAAATGTGGAAAGTATGGTGTGTGTAGGTGCTAGGGAAATGGTACATGTTTACCCTTGTGTGTAAGAAAAACACATAAAAACTCATTTTTGGGAAAACGCCTTTCAAATGCCATACATTTTTTTTTAAACAGCTATTTACAAACACAATACCTAATGAAACCATTAGTAATAGACAACCTAAACACCAGCCTGATAACTGAATAACATAATAATAATGATGTTATTGAACCGAACAGAACTACACACAGGCTACAAACAGTAAATGGTAAATGGCTGCTTTTTTATATAGCGCTTTTATCCAAAGCGCTTTACAATTTGTTACTTACATATTACCCATTCACACACCGACGGTGGAGGCTACCATGCAAGGTGCCAACCTGCTCATCGGGAGCAATTAGGGGTTAAGTGTCTTGCTCAAGGACACATCGACACGCTGCCCAGGAGCGGGAATCGAACCGGGAACCTCCGGATTGCCAGACGACTGCTCTACCTCCTGAGCCACTGTCGCCACAAACAGTGTAGTAACAAACTCAACACAACCGAATTATTGTTTCCCCTAACAGGCAAAAAAATTATTTGAATAGATATCACTATGAAACTTTCCCAGTTTGTTATGTACATATAAACTAAGAAAAAATATATTGCAAGTCTTCTGAATTTTACGTTTATATATGCAAATGAGGCACTTCCCAATTAAATATGTGCACATTTATGGATGCAATCAGGCAAAATTAAGTAAAATAAACAACTAAATGTGTGTTATTGATGTTTTGTTGTCACTAGTTTCATAGAAGACATGTTTAGGAATCTAAATATAACAAAATCTCAAAATCAACCAAAAAAATTATATTTGCCTATTCAACTGGGTAGTCTTGACTTAAATAAAAAATAAATAAATAAAAGAATAAGGAGAGTACTGGCACAGGTCTCTTTTCCACTTCAAGCGCTGCTTGTAAATGAGTTACAAGCCTCTCGCTCACCTGGGCATTAGGATTTTAATGAGAGAGCTCTTCATCGTATCATGGTATATCACCTTCATTTCCTGTTCATCAGCCAGGAGGGAGAGATGTGTGAGAGACACCAGCGTCGAGGCTCTCACCCAGCTGTCTACCCAGTCACACTCCTCTCTCTCTCTCTCTCCCTCCCTCTCTATCTCTCTCTCTCTCTTGTGCGTGCTTGTACAGTCCTTTTTTCAAAATAAAATATCATTCAGATCCTTCTGTGCCATGGACAGTAATCCCATGTTTGTTTAGTTTAGTTTATTTACACATATAAGAGATGTGAAGGAGAATTGCCTAAAAACCCTCTAGGGGCTTGTATGTAGCATTCACCAAGAAGCAAAATTATACTAAGATTACATCAATATAAAATAAATCCCCCCCCCCAAGCACACACAAGGAACATTCATTCATAATACATACAAGCAGGTCTACAGATAGACACTGAAGTAGGCACTTATGCCATACTGCTTCATGTTTAGAAACTACAAATGACAGGAAGAAATTAACTAAATACAACAAAAATAATACAAGCTCTATGAAAAGAAAGCCATCAGACCACAGTTTGTATAGGGAGCCCATATGGAAAATATTGGTGAGCTAGGAGATGTGATTTCAGTGCTCTTTTAAATTTCAGACAATAGAAAATCCCAAATATGTGGAGGCAAAGAGTTCCACAACGTTGTCGTCAGGGAACAAAATAACTAGACGCCATTCGCCAAATGTGTGTAGATTTACCGTCTGGCGTCTAAAAATAATAGTCTGCCCGCCAGCTGGCGTGTAGTTCATATCGATACTCTTATTTTGAAAATCCTGTGCGGGTCTCATTGCCGCCCCAAGCGCAGCTCCAGTCATAATATCTGGGCTCCGGCAGCTAGCAACGTTCAGGTTCATATGATACTCTTATTTTGAAAAACCCTTAGCAACTCCGCGAGTCATATGATATCCGCCCACACCGTGTTGTTTCTTGAAAACAGAGCAGCAGCGTTAAACACAGCAGCGTTAACACAGCAGTGCGCCTACAGATGTGAAATAAGTCTGTGATGTTTTTGTTCTTCTCAAAACGAGTCCAATGCAGCTACATGCTTTGCACCGTCGCCATTCCTTTATGCCCACATCGCCCAAAATTAACGTTTATGTACCAATCACTACAACGTTAACGTAAGCTAACAAGCTAATCCTGATGATCAGACGAGACAGAGCCATAGTGAACAGCACTGAAGAAAGGGAAATGGGGGGGGGGGGGGGCACTCTCCCCTTCCCTGTGTGTGTGTGCGTGCGTTTGGAAAGACGACGGAGTCACTAGTCAGGACTCAGGACAGGAGTATATTATAGTAAACTGAGGATTACTGTGGATGGACAGATAATGTTGATTCCTTCAGTCCACTCAAAATTATGCTAATATTCCTTATGTTGTTTATGATATTAATTGAAAATAGCATATGAGAGTATTATATGTAATAATAACACATGGCGATATACTAAAAAGCTATTTATAATTTTTGGCTAGTAAAAAATCTGCCCGGCTGGTAGTTTTTAAAATCTACCAGCCAAATGGCTGGTAAGTCAAAAAGTTAAGTTTGTTCCCTGGTTGTCGTTGACCCTCGGTAGAGTATACAAAACTGAGATTGGGAAGTGTGGGAATGGGGTGGTCTAAGAAAACAGGTGCTACGTGTGGAGTAATTATGAAATTGGTAATTGTGGGCAAACATGTCATGAAAGAAAGAGGGAAGGGCTCTTTTTTTTTTAAATCTTTTTAGGTTTTTTTTTTTTTTTTTATAATAATAATAACAACGGGTCCGGGAATCGAACCCGTGTCGGCCGCACCGCACCGGAAGGGCTCTTTTTAAAGAACTATACACAAATAAAACAATCTGGAGATGATTCACTTGATAAACACTGAGGATACCCAACTTATGAAATAGAGTCGCATGACAAGGGGGACAATTTGGGCAGCAGGTGATCTGGAGAAAAATAGAAGACTTTCCCACAGGAACGGCTCAGAGCTCAGCCAAGAGAGCAGCAGAATCGTTTGGACTTCTTGACTATATTTTCAAAATAAAGGTTTTCAAGTCTATTAGATACATTTTTGTGAACAAAATGTATAAACGTGCAATAAATACAGAGTGTAGATGTTTTATCTTTTAATTTGAGGAATCAATGAGCCAAACTGAATGGAAAAGGTTTACACACACACACACACACACACACACACACACACACACACACACACACACACACACACACACACACACACACACACACACACACACACACACATAAGTTAAGTTTAATACGTTTTGAAGGAAAATATGATAATTCAGAGATATGATACTGTGGCGTGGCCTGGTCTGAACGGTACACTTGGTTAACATGGGAGCCGCAAGGAAACTGGATGCTCTTCCTGCCGCTTCGGCGTCCAGTGTGTCCACGCCAGGTCAATAATGTTGACTCATTGACCAACCACACCCCCACCCCCCATCCCCCCACACCCCTCCACCCTCAACACCCAACCCTCGATAAAGAAAATGTTTCCCTCCCCACTCCACTCTGTAGAGGAAGCAAAACAAAGAAGCCTATATAGAAGCCTGTCTAGACTGAACAGTAGGAAATCTAGTGTATTACCCTTTTTCAATGTTTTTTTGGGTTGTTTTTTTGGGACCTCGTCAAGTGATTTGAGTGGGCCCACTTTTGAGGGCGTTTAATGAACCCCCCCATACACGGATGCAGCAATTAAATTAAGGATGCAGGCTTTAAACGCGAGGCCCACGCTGCTAATTATAGAGAGAGAGAGACAGAGACAGAGACAGAGTGGTTAAGTTAAGTGGTTAAGTGGATGGAGGGAGCACATGAAATTATTCACTCGGAAATCAATTTCCATCACCTCCATTACAGAGCACTGATGAACTGAGAGACAGAGAGGGAGGGAGATGGAGAGAGAGCGGAGAGAGAGAGAAGAAGAGAGGGAGAGAAGGAGAGAGAGATAGAGGGAGAGGGAAAGAGAGAGAAAGAGAGGGAAAGTGAGAGAGAGAAGAGAGAGAGAGAGGGAAAGAGACAGAGACAGAGACATGTCCCTCTTTATCCTTGTATGTTATCCCCCTCCCTCCCTCCAGCACAGCCTCCATCTCCACACCAGAGCAGCGCCGGCCTCCAAAACGTTCATGGTGAGTCTTTGACGGTAAACAGCCGGTGTCTCCGGTTTAGTTTGCCTTCCAAACTGCGAAGTGCTGCAGGAGTCAGTCAGGGTCTCTCTCCGTGCGCTGCAGTTCTCATTCACACCAGTGACGCGGTGGTCATTAACGCACGGAGGCCGCTTTAAGGCTTTTGTCGTGCGGTTCGTTATCGATCAGGGCGTTGCAGTTCGCGGCCGTCGCCCCGCCTCCCTCGTTCTGAAGAAGAGGTCGATCTCCATACAGGTCCGTGACGACGTAAAAAAAAAGAGAAAAGGTTACACAAGAAAAAGTCGACGTCACGTCGGTATATCGATCAGTGTTCCGGGCAAACATGAATCTCGGAAGACGGAAGTGATCGTAAAACATTCCACACTGGCCTGGTTGACTCAGAGCATCAGGTTTACCACTTGTCTAAATTGCATCCCATATACTAACGAGAAGAACCCCCCCCCCCCCCCCCCCCCCCTCCGTCCAAGTGCTCATTATCAAAGTAGGAATGGAGCTGATAAATTGTGCAGAGGGAGGGGGGGTGGATATGAAAGGAGGCATGGTGGGAGTGAGTGAGGGCCTGCCAGCATTTGTAGGTCAGTGTAAATGTTTAATGCTTTATGCTGATGAGACGACGCTCTCTCTGGGTTCCTTGGAGAGATGTGGGCCGTGCTCCGCCAACCCCCCATGGCCCACACCCACACACACACACACACACACACACACACACACACACACACACACATACCATCTGAAACATCCTGAAGCAAAAATGGCACCCGCACTCCTGCTCATTTTAAACCCCGACCTCTTGGCACGCCAATTAAGCAGGTATGTGACAAGACAGCCAAAAGTGCCAATTAGGCCCCTCTACCCCCACTGCCAAGCCCCCTCCTCCCCTCACTCTCCTTCCACGGTGGGCTCCCTCCATTCTAACCCCACAGGTCCTTAATGGATTTCTATCCTTCTAACCCCCTCTCTCTCTCTCTCTCTCTCTCTCTCTCTCTCTCTCTCTCTCTCTCTCTCTCTCTCTCTCTCTCTCTCTCTCTCTCGCTCTCTCTCTCTCTTTTACATCATGATTGTGAGGCCAAATTATGTAACTTTAATAGGCCTCACTTTAATAATGTAGTCCAAACGTGCAGCATTCTGCTTTGAGTGCACATAATGATTTAGCCGAAAGTACACATAATAATGGAGACAGCCTGATAACAATGATGCCTTGTTACCAACGGGGAGGAGAGGTACATTAGAATTACAGGGAGGAAGAAAAAGAAAAGGAGGCACATAATGGTTTCGTTTATCTTATCAATTAAGGAACCATAATCTATTTTGAAATGAGGAATTGACCTTGCTGCGGGGTCCAATCGCCTCATAAATAAGGTATGTAACTAAATAAATCCCAGGACCAATTTATCCAATTTGCCGTGCAACGGGTTATATCTTCATTGGCGGCATTGATGGAGGGAAAGTGCAGGAAATCAGAATGTAAGAAAGGAAACGACACGAGCCGCTTCCAGAAATGACCGGCGAGGACATTAGCGACACATGCAGAGAGGCGCGGCCGTACGCCCGTCATCCTCCCCCTTTTTTGGGGGGGGGATCAGCGATCAATTCCGGCGCGTGCATTTCACTGTGATGTTTTGAAACACAGAGGGGAACTCTGTGGGAAATGGAGCCGCTAATGTCTTTTCTACGCCACCTCCCAACTTGATGGGGCATAGTTTCCATTAAGCCACAAGTATTCCATGCTTACAGTGCGATAATAAAGACCATATGGCTTGGTATCTGCTCCCCTCCCCGCACCGCCACAAACAAGCCTCCTAGACGCACGTGGCACGGTGGGGGTAACTCTGCACGGTAGCTGGGAGACGTGTCATCTGAATTCATCACTGCCAGGCCAGTAATTGGTGCCGGGAAGGAAAAAAATGCACACACACATACGTACGCACGCACGCGCGCACACACATTGTCACTTATGGTGTTCCTCTGACTCGGGGAGAGAGGGGGCGCTTTGGGTTTTAAAAAGGCATCCGTAACGTCTGTTCTGAGGGCAAAGAAGCTCCATTACGTTCACATCAGCATAGCCAAAAAAAACACACTTATTTTTGCCGTCAAATGGTGTTAGTGGAGGTTGAGCGGCGCTGGGGAGGCCTCATCGTGTGTGTTGTGTGTGTGGTGTGTGTGTGTGTGTGTGTGTGTGTGTGTGTGTGTGTGTGTGTGTGTGAGTGGGTGGGGTAGGGAGGGGGTCTTAGTGACAAACAAGAGAAGCTAGGTCATCTCAAAATTGGGTGTGGCCTGAATACACACACACACACACACACACACACACACACACACACACACACACACACACACACACACACACACACACACACACACACACAAACAGCCCCTTTGTGGGCAATAGGTCAATGCCTAAGGATTGTGGTGTGTGTGTGTGTGTGTGTGTGTGTGTGTGTGTGTGTGTGTGTGTGTGTGTGTGTGTGTACTGGGATATTGGGTGTCAGGTGGAGTATTGGAGGGAGATGATATGGAAGGAGTGGTGCCCGGGGGGTTGTGGTGAGTGTCTAGGGGAGGGGCCTGCAGCCACTACAGTTATTGCTTCCACCAGAGAGAGCTAACACCCCCGCCCTCCCGTTCCATACAGTAGAAAACCCAGGCTAATGCTCCCAACACTGAACCAATCCATTCCCCTCGTCGGGTTCTAACTACTACACCCCCCACACACACACATACACACCTCCTCATACATCAGATCTCCTAATGGAGACCTCACCCTCCCAACACATCTCTCATGGGACTGGCTGTCTTGAGGAGGAAATGGGGGGAGATGGTAGCAATTAGTGGAGGAGGAGGAGGAGGAGGGGTGGTGGGATAGGATAGTGGGGGTGGGTTAAAGATTTTAGGGCAGGCAGGGGTGCAGGGTGGCCTCTTAATCTGGATTGTGCTGAGACGGTAGCGGTGTGTGTTGTGTGTATTGGTGGTGGTGGTGGTGGTGATGGGGTCAACACAACAGATGGGACCCCCACTTACAGTGCCTCTAGAGGGGTCACGTGCATGCCCACACACACACACCACACACACACACACACACACACCACCCCCGTACCCCCCCCCCCCTGCCCTCCCCCTAAGCAGTCCTCTGAATATACAGTAAGTGCGATCATGGGTGAAAGTGATTATATTACAATAACCCAGATATTCTAACCCACATACGCCGTTCAGCTGGCCTACTGGGTTACAATGGCAGCAAGACAATAACCCAGACACACTGCTGAGAGACTGGTCTGTCACTATTCAACCAACCTGATTAGACTGACGGCTGGTCTGTCACTGTACTACCAACCTGATTAGACTGACGGCTGGTCTGTCACTGTACAACCAACCTGATTAGACTGACGGCTGGTCTGTCACTATTCAACCAACCTGATTAGACTGACGGCTGGTCTGTCACTGTACAACCAACCTGATTAGACTGACGGCTGGTCTGTCACTGTACAACCAACCTGATTAGACTGACGGCTGGTCTGTCACTGTACTACCAACCTGATTAGACTGACGCAAGATGATTTGATGGATTTGATAAAGGAGGTCTACATTGCTACATTGTTTTCTTTTCTACTTCCCATTTCTTCAAAATAAAGATGTTGTAAATGTCACACATACATGCGTAAGAAATCAATGTCACACACACCTCATCTTTTTTTCTGAAAAACGGAAATGGCATGAAAATGCCTCTACAAAATGAAGACATTCATGACAAACAGTAAACTGATATTTACAATATAAAACCATGTCCCTCATATTAATCTATTTATCTCTCTCTCTACCTCCCTCGCTCTCTCTTTCTGCTTCAATTATATCCTAGCCGTGTGT
>NC_140181.1:44099487-44101987 GCF_963971535.1 Notolepis coatsorum | reverse complement strand
TATAAACCTACAGCTAGAGATACTTTATAAACCTACAGAGAGAGATACTTTATAAACCTACAGCTAGAGAGATACTTTATAAACCTACAGCTAGATGATACTTTATAAACCTACAGCTAGATAATACTTTATAAACCTACAGCTACTTGATACTTTATAAACCTACAGCTAGAGAGATATTTGATAAAACTACAGCTAGTTGAGGTACTTTATAAACCTAACTACAGCTAGTTGAGGTACTTTATAAACCTACAGCTAGTTGAGATACTTTATGAAGCTGCATACTTTATGAACCTACAGCTTGTTAAGATAATTTATAAACCTACAGCTTGTTAAGATACTTTATAAACCTACAACTAGGGCTGGGCAATTAATTGATATTATCGATTAATTCGAATTAATGATTTAGGAAGATTTTGAAAAATTTAAATCGATTTAAAAAAAAATCTGAGCGGGCATATCTGAGTGGAGCACGGATCGCTTGATGCGCAAATGAAGGTGAGCGCTGAGCGAGCGTAGAGCGGCGTGGGGGGTCAACACGAGCTATTAGCTAATGAGAGCGGAACTAAAGCCGTCCAGAGCGAAGAGCGGATTTCTCAGCCGCTCCGCGCCGCTCACATGCTCTGGTGTGAACATACAGTATGATAGGGCTGTCCCCGACTAAGGATTTGGATAGTCGACTATGATTGGACGAAATTTGCCGTTAGTCGACCATTAGTCGACCATATAAAAAAAAAGTATAATATATATATATATATATATATATATATATATATATATATATATATATATATATATATATATATATATATTTTTTTTATCATTCCATTTGGGCTGTGGGGGGTGCTATTAATGTCTGAAGGAGTCGACTGAAGGCTTCTTGTCCTCTGCAAAAGCATGCAATTGGTCCACTGATGGACACATCTTGATATTTGTCTATTAGATGGGTGAAATCCTCTTTCAGTGCCTCTGTGCCTGTTTTCTTAGGCAGTTAGCCTCTGGTATGCGTGCCATTAGCGTTAGCCACGCTTCTAGGCCTATTTTCTTTTGGAAAGAATGATAAAAAAAAATAAGATTATAATATTATTTTTTTTTAATTATAAAATGTTTTGTATTCGACTAAGAGGTTGGCAGTCGACTACGGCTCCTTTCGACCGATTAGTCGACTAATCGACTAATAGGGGTCAGCCCTACAGTACGATATGAAAAACAAAGAATTCCATGCGTTTTGAAAATGGGACCACCGTACAATAAGGCTTGGGACCCATCATGTTATTGTGATCAAAACACTGACATAATACCTTATGTCTTTATAGGGAAAATTGGGCTACTTTGTAATATAATGATTACATTCTCTGCTCTGGTCGCCCACCACCCCTGAAGCAACGTACCTGTAGACGAAACATTGTAAACTATATCCACCCAACACACAAGGTCTCAACTATTGAGAGCAGTAGATTAGAAAAAAGGTCCCAACGTAAGGTCACAATTCATCGCACCATAACCTACCAAATTGTCTCCAATTACCTAAGGGCTGCAGGTATTATCTGGAGCATGGCTGTCATCTGGCCTTGCACTGTGCTGAGAGCTGCCATGAGATGGCAGCAGATCCACAGAATAGCCCTATCCCATCCATACACTGTTGTAATTTTTCTCCAGACCTACTTTCTAGTTAAAACTCTATCAGAAGAATCAGTGACCGGATGAGACAGGACAGGTCCTCTGACAACAAACAATTTTAACAGTGTTTCACAATCAATGTGAAAATAAGAGACAAGTCTACAGTGTAATGGTGGTTATGTGATATCATCTGACCACTGAAACTGGAAGATTTTAGAGTTGCCTTAATTACACAGCTGGGAATGGAACATCAACACACGAGCATCAGTGATATCTCACCACACTGCTTACCGGTAAATGAACATGAAAACAAGAGAAATTAATATTTAAAAAAATAAAGCCAAGAGGTTATTAAAAGAACATGAAAGAGAAACAATACATCAACTTCGTCTAGCTCCAGGCTCTAAAAAGAGAGAAGAAAGTGTTAGTGAAGATCAGAGTGTTGGTGGAGCTTTTGTCGTCTGCTGTGTGTTTCCAACGGCCCGGGGCCACTGGCTACATATAGGTGTGGTGTGATGCGAAGTGCTGACAAGACTAAAACAGGTCAAGGCAGGAACCAGAGAGGGCAAATATACACTACATACACACACACACACACACAAAGATACACAAATGCATACACAAAAACACTAGCGATGCACTGATCCTGGTGCGGGTATCAGATACCAGACTAAAACAGGTCTGATACCAGGCTAAAACAGGTCTGATACCAGACTAAAACAGGTCTGATACCAGACTAAAACAGGTCTGATACCAGGCCTAAAACAGTCTGATACCAGGCTAAAACAGGTCTGATACCAGGCTAAAAACAGGTCTGATACCAGGCCTAAAACAGGTCTGATACCAGGCTAAAAACAGGTCTGATACCAGGCTAAAACAG
>NC_140181.1:44068572-44099287 GCF_963971535.1 Notolepis coatsorum | reverse complement strand
GCTCTCTTTCTCTCTTGCCCCTTCCTCATCTCTCTCACCCCCCTCTCTATCTCTCTCTATCACACACACGCACACCTACACACACACACCTACACACACACACACACACACACACACACACACACACACACACACACACACACACACACACACACACACACACACATACGCACACACTTTGAGTCAGAAACAAACATAGTATCAATGAGAGTATCAATAATACACCTGAGTGAAGTCTAAATTTTTTATTTTTTTTATTAAGATTTTTTATTTATTTTTAAGTTTATCGTGAGTTACAAAAAATAGTGGCGTTAATAGAATCGGGCGATACCGCGTTAATACAGCGTTAACTTTGACAGCCTTAATTATTTGTATAGTGTTTGGACTTTATTATTTTAACTTTTTTACTGTATGAAGCACATTCTCAGGGGGCTCATACAGAACCAAGCATTTCACTGTATACATGTTCACTTTATACGTGACAAATAAAACAAAACTTGAAACTTGGATGTGAGATGTGTATATAAATTCGATACACAAATTCCATTTCAGTTTTCAGTCTTGTGATATGTTTTCACCTTATCAAAGTACAAATCGTTCGCTGAATCCTGCATATTGCCACGATTAGTCATGCAGAAAGACACATTATAAAAGAAGGTGGCTGAATACTAGAGCTGCCAGTCAGCAATGTGTCACGATTCACGAATGAAGGTGACTGAGCTGCCAGTGAAGGTGACTGAGCTCAGTAAAAAGCAGACAAGATTATATACCAGGTCCTGGGCTCAATTGTCAAACTTCATGGTCAACGGCGCTGTAGGGATGCATATGTTATGAAATGAAATATTTTCTTCACCCGTTCAGAGTTGGCTAGAAGTTTGGCTAGAAGTTTGGCTAAGAGTGTTTGACCAGAATGTTTGACACTGGAGGTTGTTGTGCCACTTATTTTGGTCTCTGGAGATAGCGTATGATGCGAGTTCTCTTGTTTGTAGTAACTGCTGTGAATTCCTCACATTGCAAGACAGTCTGGGTGTAACTACTGCCCCTATAGGATTGGGATGTAACTGATCTGCATGATGAGGACCGGGTGTGCTCATCACCATAGGTTTAGTTTGGTCTTCACTGTTCATCAGTCATCAGTTCATCAAGTAGATATTCCCAAAATACTTCAGAGTCGTTTTTGCTACGCTTGCATATTGTGTGAGTTTTAAGTTCCTTCTTCCCCTGGGAGATCCAAAGTGTGTCTTTCATTGGGAGCAGATTTTATTTAGTTTAGCAACTTTTCCTCCTCATAGAATAATATGTGACGTCAGTTCCTCCTCCACCACCAGGCCGCTCCCTGCAGTCTGTCTGGTAAATAAGCCGCGGATGCTCCACTGCACTTCCTGCCTGGGTGGAAACAGGCCTGGCGACATAGCGCCATCTGTAGGTTTAGCGAGACAAAAGATGTATCGTTTTTAGGTCAGGAGAAACTTGAACATGAATTGATTTTGAAATCGGTAGAAGATAGAATCGTGATTCTTATGTGAATCGATCCCCCCCCCCCCCCCCCCCCCCACACACACCCTAGCAGGGACCCAGCTGCACCGCAAGGAGGTGATCCTCCCATCGGTTAGAGTCTTGTGAAAGTCTCTGAGTCGTGGTGACGCACAACTCCGCCGCAGCCAGCCAGCCAGACGCAAGCTGCTCCCCGGCCCCAGCCATGCCAAACATATGCTGCTGGGAGCGTCTGCTCTCTCTCTCCACACACACACACACACACACACACACACACACACACACACACACACACACCACACACACACACACACACACACACGCCCCACACTTCACACACACACACACACACACACACACACACACACACACACACACACACACACACACACACACACACACACACACACACACACACGCCCCACACTTCACACACGCACACATTTGGGAAATAAGCACTCACTTGCACAAGTGCACACACGTTCTGGAAATAGGCCCTCATACATATGCGCCCCGGAATTAGGAATCAACTCATCCAATGCCCCGATGTTTTGGAGATAAGCATGCATACATGTGAAATGTGCGTTTATTCACTGAGCACTTGTCCACATGTACACACTCGTGGATATTATGCACACACACATGCACACACACATGCACACAAATGCACGTTTGGGAATAAACACTTGTAAACGTTCTCAAACATTTTGAAATAAATACTTGTACACGCACAGTTGAGAGATAAACACTCCAGCACACGCCAGCAGGGACTAACAAGCCGATGTGAAAGACACCTCCAAATATATACAACATGTACAAGATGAACTAAACAGCACTATACTATATGTACGCGGCACGGTGGAGTAGTGGTTAACACCTCACAGCTAGAAGGTCCAGGGTTCGATTCCCGCTTGGGGATCAGGTTTCCGTGTTGCTCCCGGGCCTTTCTGTGTGGAGTTTGCATGTTCTCCCCGTGCTTGCAAGGGTTTCCCCTCCCGATAAGATAAACACAATGGAAAAACATGCAGAACAGATCGCTAACGCTGTCGCGTCCCTGACGAAGATGGACAGGAGCACTTAGATTGGTCCCCGGGGTGCGGCCCCACGCCACAGCCCCTATCTGCTCCCGGCTGCCCTTGGGGGGAAGGATGACGGGATGGGTCAAGCACAGACACTCAATTTCATCGGCGACCCCAAGAAATTGCATGTGTGTGTTCCTGTGTGTGCCGGCCATCGCATGTGTGTGTCACTGCATGATGAATAAAGACTTCTTCAAAAGTCCAGTTTATTTATACTGTATGTCAACATTATGACAGATACTGTGATAGCAATATGACTGAAAATTATTGTATAGTAATATGACTCAAAATGATTGTATAGTAATGACTGAAAATTGTTATATAGCAACATGACTACATATTGTATGTAGGGATGCCCCGATCATGTTTTTGCCACCGATACCGATCACCGATCGTCTATGAGCCATATCGGCCGATACCGATCGTTTTTGGTTTTATAAAAAAAAAAAAATTGTATAAAATATATATTATATAATTATACTTGTAGTTGTATTATCTGCGAGACATCGCCACCACGCAACAAGTCAAAATGCTCGCTATCTGCAAACAGCTCCACTGTCTGTGTGTATACTCTGCTTTGGTCAAATCACATTCAGCATGCCCTCAGCTAGCCCCTTTCGTGACTGCGATGCAAGCCAGGGGCTTGAATATGCATCGAATCAATGTTATAAGACATTGATATCAGGAGCTATCTGTAGCTACTGCTAGCCGGCTAGATAACGTTAAGACAACGCCTCAGTGAACTATTTAGTTTACTGGGACATTTCATTTAAACAGTGAGCTAACGTGAGCTAACGTTAGCTACCTAGCTAACGGAGGTATCATGCACTCGATTATTGCTGGAGCATTTGTTGATATCAGGAGCTATCAGTAGCTAGCCAGCTAGATAACGTTAGACAATGCCTCATGTATTAAACTAAAAGTAAATAGTTGACTGGGTAATTTTGTTTAAACAGTAACGTTAGCTAGGTAGCTAACGTTAGCTCACAGAGGTTGCATGCACTAGAGCAGACTATTGCTGGAGCCTCTGTTGACATGGGTCTGGGAGGGGGAGGAGGAGGAGGAGGAGGAGGAGGAGGAGGAGGGGGAGGGGCAGTGTGCTGCAGCAGCTGTGTGCCTGAGAGAGAAGTCAGTGAGTGAGAACTCTGCTAAGAATCATGTTTTTCGATCGGTTTTCACGATCGGCGAAAATAAAGCATTATCGGAATTCACCAATCTCATATTTATACTGAATATCGGCCGATACCGATCATTGGCCGATCGATCGGGGCATCCCTAATTGTATGCATTGTTATTATATCGTACATATGACAAAATATCATTAAATTCTACATTCCCTTTTGAGGTTGAAGATTTCTTTTAATAACACTTTCAGTGGTCCTACTGAAAGTGTTGTTCATACATTTACCTACTTCTGTACAAGTACATACTGTACATACACACACAAACTACATAACATAAATACATGAAGTAAATACTAGAGATGCACCAATCAACCGTCAGGAACAACCACAAAAAACATTCGGAACAAATAGAACTCTTAGAATGAAAGAAAATTGCTATTGGTGCATACCGATACTATATTATGGTTATAAGTTATAACCATAATCCATGATGTAGCTGCACCCAAACAGATATTATTCCACTAATGACTTGAGTCTTGAGAGAAGAGCATCTCCTAGATACTGATCAGCCTCACAATTTTACTCATCACGTCAAATCAATTTAAATAAAATCCATATGGAAGCCTTTAGCCTATACATATCGTCATTCGTATTGAGTGATCAATATACATTTTATATATTCTTCGGTACTAGTCACAGGGTAGTCTAAAGTAACTTTCGACTCAAATGTCCACTCCCCCAGTAGCATGGGGGGACCATTAGCATGGGGGGACCATTAGCATGGGGGACCATTAGCATGGGGGGACCATTAGCATGGGGGGACCATGGGGGACCATTAGCATGGGGGGACCATTAGCATGGGGGGACCATTAGCATGTTTAGTGTGCGAGCCAGATGTCAGACATCTTTCAGACACTTCATAAAAAAATTCCACCCTACAAAGCAATGGCTATCGAGCACTCCAGACAGAACTAAGCAAATGCTTCAATTAGGGGGGGAAATATCACACCCTGAAGTCATTCATTCCAGTTCTATACTTCATGTAAATCTTTTTCGTTGGTGTCTATGTTGTATTGTTTTACTCTGTATTTTACCTCATTTTAGCTCATCTTTCTGCTTCCAACTGCCCGTGTCTACCGGGATGTTTCTGTAAAGATGAATGCTCTCTTACCGAGCTCCCCCTTTACAATCAAAGGCTTTGAAATTAAGAGAATATTGGACTGGATTCTGAGTAGACCATTCCAAATCCAGGTGTATTGCATGAGGTTGTTAGCACGTTAGCTTGTTATAGCTCTCGTATCGCAGGAAGGGCTTACACAAGGGTTAGGGTGGCCCTGCCTGAGCGAAGGGATGTTTTCTGTTACTGATGAATGAGAACCTGTCCGCTCCAAGGTCAGGCTGCTATGTAGGAGGGCCAGAGGGGGTGGGGTGCTCGGGCTGACCTCAGAGGAGGAAGACGCAGGGAGGAAGACATACAAGTAGAGTGGGAGGGGAGAGGATGGGGCGCCGGTGATGGAAAGTAAAAGAAAAACCATACAGGGCCAGTCTGGGATTACCCTCTCAAACATAAATCCTGAGTGGGGTCGTGTTGCAGTCACTTTCAATTCAGTCAATTGCAAACTGCACTTTATTTGCCGACGATAAAGCACTGATTCTCAATGATCCGTCAGTGCGATGGATATATAGGACATCGTTTTCAATATTAGAATTTGAAAGCAAATCCACTTGAAATGATTGGACTTGGCTACAGTTTCACCTCACATTATCGGATATTTTGGAAATTGAAAGCGCTATACAAACAATTTCTAAACAAGCGAGTCCCAAAGCTTCCTCATCCTTCCTGTGGTCATTAGCCTGCCAGACTGACAGTTTGTTATATTAAAGGCTGTGTCCTATCTCTCTGAATGATTACTAGGCTAAATAGCCTTTGATCTGGCAACATTTCGACTGATACAGAGGACAAGAACATCCATCGTCTCCGCGGCAAGGTTACCGCTGGAAATCATCGCAAAGTTCAACCGCAACGTTACATCTATCAACGGAACCGCTAACTCTTTCTATTGCGTGGTTTGGTGGTGGTGGTGAGGGGTAACAAGACAGCTCCACAGGACAGGAGCAGGGAAAGGCCTTCCTCCAGGGCCTAGTTTCAGGAGCAAGGCTGAACAACCTTTTCCCTAGACATCAATTACTTTGAAAGACAGTCATCATTCACAAAACAGAAGCTGTGAGACGAAGCGCAGACGGACGAGGGGGGGGGGGGGGGGGGGCGGCCAGTGGCAACCTCTTCACTGCACTGCATCCCTGCACGTGCCACACGCCATTCAACATGATTGACAGTTGCCATGGTGAAATGGACGACAAAAAAATTTGAAAAAAATTAAAAGCTAGCATTCAGGCCTTATCCCCCAATCCTTTCCCCCCCGTAAAGCTTGCCCTTCCATCCCAGGCACCAAGATAATTGCATTCTCAGGCGATTGAAAGTCACATTAAAAAGGGGGTCTGTTAATGGAGTTCTCGGAGAGGGGATCACTGGTGCGGACGAGAGGAACGAGGGATCCGCACATTGTTCTCTCTGCATTTCCATCTCGCTGCCGGGAGGGAGAAACAGCGCCTCGTAGATTCATCCACCCTGGACTACAAAACATGTAATCTCCGCTGGCGCCCTGTTCTTAATGGCCGTGCGCTTTGAAAAAGGGGCTCTGAGCTACCTGGTGCCTGGTGGAATAAGGGGCGCTTGGGGGGGGTGCTTTAACAAGGCGGGTGGATAATAGGCAGCCGCTGACCAGACCCGTGTGGCTCATATCACAATGTTCTATTCACTGCGGATATAGTGTTCCGCTTTACAATGCAGGTAGAAAGAACCACGTGGAATGTTAAACTACGGCGTGGGCGATGGGAAAATGGAAAATGACTTGCTCGCCAAAACCGCCACCGCCCTCCACTTCTTCCAGTCAAATCAGGCCCAAAAGGAATAAAGGGACGAGAGAGAGCGTGAAAGGATGATAGAAGAATACTCCTTGCGTGGTGTTACTGTGTTTTACGGTCGGCGCCACCTTCGGACGCCGCGGCGAAACAAATAAAAAAGACGGTGTTGCGTTCCATTCCTGCAGGTGGAGGTTTATTTTGTGGGCTCGTTTCGGAGGGGAAGGGTTTCGCCTGTGCACTGCAGCTAATGAGCTCCCGGGGGGGGGGGGGGGGGGGGGGTCACAGATTTGTTGCAGGCGAGGGAGCCTTCGCTAACTCCACCATGCGTGACCTTTGCCCTACCCCCAACCCCTTGCTGTACACACATGGTTCTGGAAGCCTGGAGCCTCATTTGAGGGTTGATACCACACCCACACACACGCAGGCATGTACTGCACACACACTCCTCACCGACTGTATCGTGCACGACTTGCACACGCAATGAGCAGCACTAGTTAGTTATGTCTGTCAATTAGAAAGTACCGACAACGATGTGAACAGTTTTATAGAGTTAATGTCTTATTCCTTCCTTATGACATTATGACATTACTTTCGACTAGGAAGGTTCGGGTTATTGAACATTCGCGTTATGGTTAAGCTATAAAATTATATATTATATATAAATATATGTAAATGTTCAATACATTATGTAAATATATTACTTATGGCTATAACATAACATATATTATGTACCTTTTTTCCTGTGGTCGATTAGTACTTTATTTATATATTTTAACACACACACACATGAAGTAAATGAAGTCCATTATCTCACAGGGATAACATTCTAGAAGGGTTCTCCCTCACATTCCCTGTGGCACGTCCAATCCAAGACGTTCTGTCTCTCCTACTCACCTGATTTCCAATGCCCCCCCCCCCCACACTTGTGAGGCTAGTTCTTCGTCCACGTCTCTCCGACAGCGGCAAGCATCGACGGTCTTTACCGCAACACATTGAATTGTCGCATTGGGGCGTTGAAGTGAATGCTTTGTCGTATCGCAGGTGCTTCCATGCTTGCATTTGGCTTGTTATTGTGGGTTTTTTGTGACACTCAGTCAAGCTTTCAAAGTGTTTCCCAGTAAGAAAACCAAAAATGATCACTAGGACTGGGGGGGGGGGGGGGAGGGGGGTCGATACAACAATATATCGTGACATTTTGCATGCTGATATACAGTATATACTTTTTTTTTGCATTAGATAAAACTGGTGATTCCCACCCCATATCGATCACATGCTTTGCTGACACCACACTATGACATTTGGTGTCAGAGGCAGGTCCTAGGAGACAACTTTCATGCGGTTCACTCCTTTAGGGAGCACCATTGAAATCCACTGCGATTGGGAATTGATCGGCAGATTGGAAACATTAGTTTCTTATTGAATAATACGCGGTTCTTGGAAACGTCAGTGTGTTAACGTGTGAGTGAATGGGTGAATGTGAGGCATAAGTTGTAAAGCGCGTTGGATAAAAGCACTATATAAATGCAGTCAATTTACCATTATATAAGTAAAAAGAAGGGGGGAAAAGTAATACCATGTCACATCGTCAAAGTGTGACAGTGAAAATATATTGTAACTAGGGTGACCAAATCCGTATGATCCAAATGCAGGACAGCATGTTGATTTTGTGGGACATTTGTTGAAATTGTGGGACAGTAATAAATCCGTATGCAAGAATCATGTTTACATAATGTATTCATAATTTAGATAAAAATATAAGCATTTAATGTATTAAACACAATATTGTTGCGTCTTAATTGCTTATTATACCCATAATTATATAGAAGACCATACCATGCAATCCAACATGCTGTTAAGAGGTTCCCGAGTCCTATGACTATAGTTAAGATGTACATGTAACCTGTGATCTCTCTTGTAATGCTGAAGTGCATACATTGTCTACACTGGCTTCCTTGATTCTAAACCTGTCCAGAACGCGTCTATTCTTTTACTAACGGATTTCCAGTTCCGCGTTCGCGTTCTGCGATCTGATTGGCCACTGACGTTTCTGGTGCGATCTGATTGGCCACTGACGTTTCTGGTCATGTGACATGTGCGCCCAATCGCGTGACGTGCCCATTTCCGCCTCGAACAGCAGCAAACTACCTAACGCCTAGTTTATCACTGGTTAAGCTTAGGCGACTCTTTCGAAGTTGGTTAAGGTTAGAGTTTGGAATCAGGGCTGGTGTTCTATCGCCCTGCTCTAAGACAAACTCTAACCTTAACCAACTTCTAAAGAGTGCCTAAGCTTAACCGGTGGCAGAACTTGCCGTCACACGATTGGCGCGACCAGAAACGTCAGTGGCCAATCAGAGCACAGAACGCAAACGCGGAACTGGAAATCCGTTAGTAAAAGAATTCAGGCGTCCAGAACACTACAAAGTTTAAATGTTTCATTCAATGATAATCTGACCAAATTTTACAATTATTAAAATGATAATACTTTTAATACTTTTTTTTTAATCATATATACATTTGATTTTCTTTTTACTTTAATTAACATGTTAAATGTAAATATAACACAGGATACAGGATGAATATAATAACATAAGTAGCAATGCATGAGTATATAGCCTACAAAGAGTGTTATCCTGCATACGTAAAATACATACATAAACTAATTAAAACAGCAGTGAACAATAGGAAACAACTATTAAAACTAGAAATGCGCCTTCGCTTTGTGCCTCTGAAGGTTTCAGCACCATGGAGAGCACCATAGTGCACGTACAGGTAGTTAGTGCTTGGGAATCTATATTGTTACTGGACTGTGCAGCTTCATGTATAGCCTTCTGACCAAGAGAATATTATAAAAATTTACATGTTACAGAGAAATTCGCTTTGACTTGGATCTCACTCTTCAGTTACCTCAATGTCAACAGTGTCGCCTGCATGATGCGCGCAGTTGTGAATGATGTGGGCAAGACAGTTTGCCTTCACAATGCTGTCGTGGTCGCAGTGAAGCTTTTTGTACACAGATTTGTGTTTTCCATAGTTAACACTAGCATTATCCGCCGCATATGCAGATATGCGGTCTAAGCCCAGACCATTTTGACGAAGTCTGCTCGTGATCGGGCTGTGGATTTCGTCTGCCGTTTCATTGTAGTCCCAGCTCGGAGTCCAATAGTGCAGAGTGGGAAGAGTTTGATCGCCCCGTGATTAGACGCATCAGATGCGATGAAATAGAATGGCACTGGTAGGCCTATTCATAACGCTCCGCCAGGTGCTATGTATAGTATATGCGCTCGCGCCGGTTAGACTAGGCTATGTAACGTACAGTACTTGCGGTGCATTAGTGCATGGTTGGGGATTAATGAGAGGACAAAAACAATAATGATTCATATTTAAATTGTTTATTGAAATACGGGACACTTTTTCTTCTGTTGCGGCATGCGGGACAGATGGCTAAATATCGGGACTGTCCCGCACAAATCTGGACGTTTGGTCACCCTAATTGTAACACACACACACTCATCCATGCAGCTTACAGCTCGCCTCCTCCCTCTCATCCATGCAGCTTACAGCTCGTCCCTCTCATCCATGCAGCTTACAGCTCGTCTCGTCTCTCTCATCCATGCAGCTTACAGCTCGCCTCGTCCCTCTCATCCATGCAGCTTACAGCTCGTCTCGTCCCTCTCATCCATGCAGCTTACAGCTCGCCTCATCCCTCTCATCCATGCAGTTTACAGCTCGTCTCGTCCCTCTCATCCATGCAGCTTACAGCTTGCCTTGTCTCTCTCAAAGCATCTCTAAACACACCTCTCCTTGTTCTTCACTGCCTCTGCCTGTGCGCTGGGAGAGAGAGACACTCACTCATTCCCATTCAGTCCAGCGTTGACTGTTAAGTGTCTCAGGACCTGTGAAGGGGCCCTAATGTATGCATGGCACTCCTATGGGAGCACCTCAATGACTGTTTGTGTGTCTCTGTCTCTGTGCGTGTGCGTGTGCATGTGTGTGTGTGTGTGTGTGTGTGTGTGTGTGTGTGTGTGTGTGTGTGTGTGGCATTAAACTTTCACGCACTTCTCATTAATGGTCATTTTCAATTAAGGCTGCTCAAAGGGAGAAGAAGAGGAAAGAAAGGGACACTTCTTCTATAGGTGGACAAGAGGACAGGGACACTTCTTCTATAGGTGGACAAGAGGACAGGGACACTTCTTCTATAGGTGGATAAGAGGACAGGGACACTTCTTCCATAGGTGGACAAGAGGACAGGGACACTTCTTCTATAGGTGGACAAGAGGACAGGGACACTTCTTCTATAGGTGGACAAGAGGACAGGGACACTTCTTCTATAGGTGGACAAGAGGACAGGGACACTTCTTCTATAGGAGGACAAGAGGACAGGGACACTTCTTCTATAGGTGGACAAGAGGACAGGGACACTTCTTCTATAGGTGGATAAGAGGACAGGGACACTTCTTCTATAGGTGGACAAGAGGACAGGGACACTTCTTCTATAGGTGGACAAGAGGACAGGGACACTTCTTCTATAGGTGGACAAGAGGACAGGGACACTTCTTCTATAGGTGGACAAGAGGACAGGGACACTTCTTCTATAGGTGGTCAAGAGGACAGGGACACTTCTTCTATAGGTGGACAAGAGGACAGGGACACTTCTTCTATAGGTGGACAAGAGGACAGGGACACTTCTTCTATAGGTGGACAAGAGGACAGGGACACTTCTTCCATAGGTGGACAAGAGGACAGGGACACTTCTTCTATAGGTGGACAAGAGGACAGGGACACTTCTTCTATAGGTGGACAAGAGGACAGGGACACTTCTTCTATAGGTGGACAAGAGGACAGGGACACTTCTTCTATAGGTGGACAAGAGGACAGGGACACTTCTTCTATAGGTGGACAAGAGGACAGGGACACTTCTTCTATAGGTGGACAAGAGGACAGGGACACTTCTTCTATAGGTGGACAAGAGGACACTTCTTCTATAGGTGGACAAGAGGACAGGGACACTTCTTCTATAGGTGGACAAGAGGACAGGGACACTTCTTCTATAGGTGGACAAGAGGACAGGGACACTTCTTCTATAGGTGGACAAGAGGACAGGGACACTTCTTCTATAGGTGGACAAGAGGACAGGGACACTTCTTCTATAGGTGGACAAGAGGACAGGGACACTTCTTCTATAGGTGGACAAGAGGACAGGGACACTTCTTCTATAGGAGGACAAGAGGACAGGGACACTTCTTCTATAGGTGGACAAGAGGACAGGGACACTTCTTCTATAGGTGGATAAGAGGACAGGGACACTTCTTCTATAGGTGGACAAGAGGACAGGGACACTTCTTCTATAGGTGGACAAGAGGACAGGGACACTTCTTCTATAGGTGGACAAGAGGACAGGGACACTTCTTCTATAGGTGGACAAGAGGACAGGGACACTTCTTCTATAGGTGGACAAGAGGACAGGGACACTTCTTCTATAGGTGGACAAGAGGACAGGGACACTTCTTCTATAGGTGGACAAGAGGACAGGGACACTTCTTCTATAGGTGGACAAGAGGACAGGGACACTTCTTCTATAGGTGGACAAGAGGACAGGGACACTTCTTCCATAGGTGGACAAGAGGACAGGGACACTTCTTCTATAGGTGGACAAGAGGACAGGGACACTTCTTCTATAGGTGGACAAGAGGACAGGGACACTTCTTCTATAGGTGGACAAGAGGACAGGGACACTTCTTCTATAGGTGGACAAGAGGACAGGGACACTTCTTCTATAGGTGGACAAGAGGACAGGGACACTTCTTCTATAGGTGGACAAGAGGACAGGGACACTTCTTCTATAGGTGGACAAGAGGACAGTGGACATGTGAGGTTTGGTCCGCTCCCCACCCACACGCTCCGTTCCTTTAAGGTATTTTGTTGATTAATTGCACTCCCCACCACACGCTTCTGGAGCAATGATCAATTTCATCCCGCAGCTGTCACAGCTTGTCATCAGCTGTTACGACCCTGGCTCATGGGTACGCAACCTATGTGTAATCAACACCAAAACCCTGTGCTCTAACTAAAAAATGCTACTAAACCAAGGAACTACTAATATAACTATAAGCTAATGTACTGGTAACCCAACGGACAAGGACTGTAAGAACCTGACAGCTCTTTCACTAGGCACAGACCGTGCATGTGTGTTTCTGGGTCTGCCTTTGAAGCTCCCCAGCAGGTAACCAATCAGCACTAATTGGCTAATTGGCAGCCCTCACCTGCCTGCCCTGGTGACACAGGAGTGACCAGGCCTCTAGTACATAACACCTCCCCCACCAAACTGGTTGCCCAAGAGGCAACCACTACACAACAACCCATAAACAAAACAAAAACAACTGTGACCCCTTAGTTGTCAGGGCCTCTACCACAACAGCGATAACGGGTACCACAAACACCGGTACTACGATCGTGAGAGGGCGTCTGCTAGCACGTTGTCCCTCCCACGAATGTGGCGAATATCCAAGTTATACGCCTGGAGGAACAAACTCCATCGCATCAAACGATGATTCGAATTCACCATGCTGCGAAGAAAAACCAAAGGGTTATGGTCTGTATACACAACAAGGGGTAAACTGGAGGATCCCACGTAAACATCAAAATGGTTCAAGGCAAGAACCAAAGCGAGCGCCTCCTTCTCTATAGTAGAGTAGTGCAGTTGATGCCTGTCAAACTTTTTAGAAAAGTAGCACACTGGGTGCTCCACCTCTAATGCATCCTCTTGCAGGAGGACGGCTCCAGCACCGAGGTCACTAGCATCCACTGCCAACTTGAATGGCAGTTGAAAATCGGGAGCTGACAGAACGGGAGCGCTAATCAGAATACCCTTGATGCTCTCAAAAGACTGTTGACAAGTCTCAGTCCACACGAAAGGTACCTTAGGACTGAGCAGATTGGTCAAAGGGGCAACAACAGAAGCAAAGTTCCTACAGAAACTCCTATAGTACCCTGCCATACCTAGGAAGCGCTTTAACTCCCGCCTGGTGATGGGAGCAGGGAAGCCCACTATAGCCTCCACCTTAGCTGTAATGGGGCACACATGCCCACGTCCAACCACCTTACCCAGGTAGGTAACCGTGGCCTGTCCAAATTCACATTTCGCAAGGTTAACTGTCAAGTTAGCATCACCCAACCGCTTGAACACTTCGGCCAGATGCTCCACATGTTGTGACCAAGAGGAACTGTGGATAACCAGGTCATCCAGATATGCCTCACAGAACGCTACCCCGCCCAGGACCTTGTTCACTAGCCGCTGAAACGTCGCTGGGGCATTTCGCATGCCAAAGGCCATCACTGTATACTGGCAGAAACTCTCTGGTGTGACAAAAGCGGATATCTCACGTGCTCGCGGAGTAAGCGGAACCTGCCAGTATCCCTTTAGCAAATCCAATTTACTTACAAAGGCTGCTGAACCCACCCGATCGATACAGTCGTCCATCCGAGGCAGAGGGTACGAGTCCGGCTTGGTTACTGCATTAACTTTACGGAAATCAGTACAGAACCGATGAGTGCAGTCTGGCTTATCAACAAGCAGGCAGGGGGAGCTCCACGCACTAGAACTGGGCTCCGCAATGCCATGTCTCACCATATAGTCTACTTCCTTACTCAAGATCCTTCGTTTTTCCGGATTCACCCTATAGGCATGTTGCTTAATTGGCCCTGCACTACCAACATCAATGTCATGCTCGAGTACATTAGTACGACTAGGGACATCAGAAAACAAACGTGTATGCTGTCTAAGTAGGCGCACCACATCCGTACGCTCAGGAAGTGGTAAGTACGACAGGTGTGAGTCCAAGTCACCTAGTATCTGGGTGTTTGGCAACCGGCCCTGAGAAATCTCCTTCGACACAGAACAGTCGGCTACAATAGGAGATGCAGAAACTGTTAGAACAGCCACAGGCTTGACCCCTGACTGGTCAATCTGAGCCCTATCATTGTACGCCTTCAACATATTGACGTGACATAATCTACTCTTGCGCCTGCGGTCGGGAGTTTTAATCAAGTAGTCGACCTCACCAACTTTGCGCTCAATGGAGTATGGCCCACTGTATTTAGCCTGTAATGCAGACCCAAGAATAGGCGAGAGAACCAACACCTTGTCTCCCGGTGAGAACACCCTATGTCGGGCCCGCCTATCATACCACACCTTCATTTTTCCTTGGGCTACCTTTAGGTTCTCTTTCGCTAGTTCACATGCTCTACTAAGCTTAAGCCTGAAGTCACACACATAGTCCAACAAATTAGTAGAGGAAGGAGTCTGGTCAGCCAACCACTTTTCCTTCAGCAGTTTCAAAGGACCCCTCACTGTGTGGCCGAACACCAGCTCAGCCGGGCTGAATCCAAGAGACTCCTGGGTTACCTCCCTAGCAGCAAACAGAAGCAAAGGAATTCCATCATGTCTTTGTCGAACTCCGTACAATATGCCCGCAGCATTGTTTTGATAGTCTGGTGAAATCTCTCCAGCGCCCCCTGGGACTCTGGATGATAGGCAGAGGAAGGGCAATGCTGGATAGACAACTGCTGGAGGACCTGAGCAAAGAGACGGGACATGAAGTTAGACCCTTGATCTGATTGAATGACCTTTGGTAGACCAAAAGTCGAAAAAAACCTAACCAGAGCTTTGGATATAGCTGGGGCTGTGATCTTGCGTAAAGGAATGGCTTCAGGAAAACGGGTCGCTGCACACATAATAGTCAAAAGGTACTGGTTCCCTGTCTTAGTTCGAGGGAGGGGACCAACACAGTCAATGAGGATCCGCTCAAAAGGTTCCCCAACGGCAGGGATAGGCTGCAGAGGAGCCTGAGGGATCTTCTGGTTTGGTTTACCAACCACCTGACACACATGGCACGAGCGACAATATTGTGCCACATCTGACTTCAAACCTGGCCAACAAAAATGTCTCAGCACACGGTCATAAGTCTTCCTGACCCCCATGTGACCAGCAAGATCATGATCATGTGCTAGATGCAGTATATCAGGACGATACACGGCTGGAACAACAATCTGAAACACACTGCCCCAGTCATCCAGACTGGACAGGTTAGGTGGTGTCCACTTTCTCATGAGCACGTCATTGCTAACAAAGTATCCTTGAGACGTATCTACCATTTCATCCTCTAAAACCGCCTCTTCAAAGAGGGACGACAAGGAGACATCCTTGTTTTGCTCTAGTACCAACTGCTCATGAGACGGAATCACCTTACCAAACCCCTCATCAGGGCCACTTTTCAACTCAACAAAGAACGTGTCACTAAGTGTCATATCACCATCTAAGTTAACAACCTCATGGGTGTCACATTTGACCTTTGACATTGCGCGTGTTACCGCACACACAGGAAACACTCCTGGATGCTTCTGTGCGAGCTCATCAGGAACCTCAGAAACTACAGGGACGGGAATTACAACTGGAGTAGCCAGCACTTTGCCACCGGCCAAATCGTTCCCTAGAATGAAGGACACCCCCTTTATGGGAATGTGAGAACACACTCCTACGACAACATTGCCTGATACTAAGGGAGAGTTTAGCGAGACCTCATGCAAAGGAGTATTCACAAAGCCTCCTCCAAAGCCCTGAACAATGGCACCGGAATGCAACGAAGAATCTTCAGAAAATGGCAAAATCCCATCCAGAATGAGAGACTGGAAAGCTCCTGTATCTCTCCATATTGTAATAGCCTGCCTTGATCCTAATTCACCAACCAGTGAAACAAATCCATCCATCCTAAATGTTGAGGAGCCCTCTAGCTCCCTGTCTGCACCTTTGATACTTCGCACCCCACCCTCTAATGTCGGCATAGGTGTCCTGTCTATGATTTCTACCAGAGCCACCGTTTTTACATTTTTCTGCTTAAGCACAGGGCATCCAGCAACGATATGACCAGGCTCCTTACAGTAAAAACAGATAACCCCCTCTGGGAATGCACTAGCAGAGCCACCTTGCCTAGGAGCCGAAGTAAACCGACCAGCAGACACGGGTGCCGGGAACCGGCTCCCCTGAGAAGGACGCCTACTACCCCTAGACTCCACACGGCCCTCCTCTACAAAGACAGATTTGTGTGTTAACACAAACTCATCAGCCAAGACAGCAGCGTCGGCTATCTTCGATACCTTATGCTCATTTAGATGTGTGGAAACGTTGTCAGGAACACACCTCTTAAATTCCTCTAGGAGAACCAACTGTCTGAGCTGCTCCCTTGACTCTGCTTTTTGCGAGGTGCACCACCGGTCAAACAGGTTCTCCTTCTCTTTTCCAAATTCAACATAAGACTGCCCCTCCTGCCTACGATAACCTCTAAAACGCTGACGATAGGCCTCGGGGACCAACTCATAAGCCCTCAATATGGAAGCTTTAACCAGCTCATAATCAGCGCTTTGTTCAAGGGACAGAGCAGTGTAGGCTTCTTGTGCCCTACCAACCAAAACACATTGCAGCAGCAGTGTCCAGGCGGTATCAGGCCACTTCAATGTGGTTGCCACCCGTTCAAAAAGGGGAAAATATATTTCCACGTCTTTCTCAAAGAATGGTGGCACCATCCTAATATTCCTGCCTACATCAAACCCGGAACGTGACTCTGGATGCAGAGAACCCGCCTGCAAGGCAGCATGCTTAAATGCAAGCTCCTTCATTGCACGATCGTGCTCTCTCTCCTCTCCTCTTGTTGTAGCTGTTTTTCCTTAAGCTCCCGCTCTCTCTCATCTCTCCTCTCCTCTTGTTGTAGCTGTTTTTCCTTAAACTCACGCTCTTGTTGTAGCTGCTTTTCCCTAAATGCCAACTCCCTAGGCCCCCAATCGATGGCAACACCTTCCGCCACGCCAGAGAGTTGTGGAGACACCTCAGACAAAAGAAGCTCATCCACTGTTGCCACAATCACCTGCTCCTCAATGAGTATAGCCCTCAAAGTCCCCAAGGCAGTCGTTTTTAACCGCTTCTCACTGGCAGTAAGCTCCACATTGTAGTGCACAGCAAGCTTCAGAAGCTGCTCTTTGGAAAACCTTCCCAACATCTCGTCAGAGGGGTTCTCAACAAAATCCTTAATGGTAGCCATCGTTACTGTACCAGTCACCACAAGCTACTCACTTTACCCTACAGTCACTAAGAACCACTAACAAACCACGAAGAACCACCAAAGAACCACTGAAAAACCACTAAAGAACCACTGAAGAACCACGAAGAACCACTGAAGAACCATGAAGAATGCTAATGCCAATAATAACAACCATAAAGGGACGCGGTGGAAATGTGAGCTCTACGGAGCGCACCTTTCCAGGTTGCACAAACAAACCAAAAAAAAAAAAAAAAAAAAACACACCCACCCTAAATAGACGTGTCATACACGCAGGGTGTTAGGTGCTACCAGGTATGCTCACCAAACACTTAAACAAACAAAATAAATCCAACAAAATATTCCAAACAGGTGCGCCTTCTAACCTGATGTGACCACATATGCTTCTACGTCTAAACTGCAGAAAACCCCGGCCTACCACATGTCTACCCTAAGAAACACTAAATCAAGCCCTACCACACTACCTGTGTTTCCTGGCCGCCCTAACCTACCTACCCTTAAACTAATGCCCTGTAGACCTAACTTTCTTCAACCACACCTGCTACCAGTCAAAGATCATATACAATCATTTCATTGACCGCCCCAGGAGTACGCGGTGCACCGGACGCTAACCAACAACCAGAAAATAATATCCCTATCTACATGTGGTGCCTACTAAACTATATATTTTAACAGCATAAGTAGTCACATCAAATTACAAACAAATACGGCATACTCACCTGTTTGATGAAAATGGCTCAGCCCCCACGTTACACCATGTGTAACGAACACCACCCAAACCATAATATGATGACACCCCGTGCAACACAAAAAAAAATCACCAAACAAAGTGCTAGGGGTAAAAGATCCCGGACGAGCGCCCAATTGTTACGACCCTGGCTCATGGGTACGCAACCTATGTGTAATCAACACCAAAACCCTGTGCTCTAACTCAAAAATGCTACTAAACCAAGGAACTACTAATATAACTATAAGCTAATGTACTGGTAACCCAACGGACAAGGACTGTAAGAACCTGACAGCTCTTTCACTAGGCACAGACCGTGCATGTGTGTTTCTGGGTCTGCCTTTGAAGCTCCCCAGCAGGTAACCAATCAGCACTAATTGGCTAATTGGCAGCCCTCACCTGCCTGCCCTGGTGACACAGGAGTGACCAGGCCTCTAGTACATAACATCAGCGCCCTGTGGCTTTATATACCCTGATCCCCCTAATATCGATGTTGGATCGTTTTGAATATACTCCTGCATTTGCCTGTCTTTCCCGTCGCTGTTCCCTGTCTGTTGCTCCCCAGGACTTTCGTGAAGTAATCCCTGTGGAGAACCTGATTCCCCGTACGAAGCTGCGCCTCGTTTATCTGCCCGCTTTACGCGTTGCGCTCTGGTGAGTTTTTGGAAACAGTTCTTTTTGGATCACCAGTTTTTTGTGTGTTTGTGAAACACCGAAGAGATCCCGTTTTTGTTATACTGTTCTCACCTATTTTTTGTGTTGGATTTACACTTTGGATTACCGTATTGTTTTTTCTCTGGACTCTGCTAACTGTGTGTATCACACCGAAGATCAAGTCACTTGGATATTTATTTGGATCAGTCACCTCTCTGTTTCTGTTGTGCGCTGGGCTAACTCGGATTTCTCTCTCTCTCTCCGTTTCCACCTGGAGTGAAAGCTGGGAGGATCTGCAGAGCGGCTTCAGACGTCACAAGCTAATTCCTCACCACCACCTACTGGGAGAATCTGCAGAGCCGCAACAATCTTCACATGCCAGATTCCCCGTTTGTTCTGTTGCTCAACTTAATTCAACCGTGTGACTCTGACAATAAATACGCCCTTGCTTTGGCTAACTCTGAAACAACTCTCTCTGTGCCGTTGCGCTTGAGGTCGGTTACAAACCCTAACAGGACAAGAGGACAGGGACACTTCTTCTATAGGTGGACAAGAGGACAGGGACACTTCTTCTATAGGTGGACAAGAGGACAGGGACACTTCTTCTTGGCGCTTTTTAAACCGCAGGAACTTTCCCCAGGAACTTTTTGAGGAACTTGTTTCTACTGCAGGGACTACTAGAGTCTAAATGAAGGACGTTATTTTACGTTATTTAGGTACTTTCCAGAAGTACAGGGACTATGGGGGCGGGGCTTGCAGCACTGAACATTATGATTAGTGATTTCATAGCAGATTAAAATCAATAAAAATCAAATGCAAGCCTATTCCGCAAGATGAAAAGAGCCAATACATTTTGTATAGAATTGTATTGCTGTGTAGTTGATATTGACACTTGCTCAGTAGAGCAGAGGGTGAAAACATCTACCCTTTAAACGTAGGATAGGGATAAGATAGGATAAGACTAACACTTGGATCGGTGTGTTGTTAGTTGACGTTCAATTCATAGCAGATCGAAAATCGAATGCAAGCCTATTCCTCGGGATGACGAGAGCCAATAATTCAACCACATGGCAATGATTACAAATGAGAGTTTGGAACCCACAGAGAGTGATTTGCACTCCAGACAATCTACAAAGCCCCATTTGGAAATACTACCAGTCATCTGGACTGAGTTGCCAGTGCATTGTTTGTTTGTTGCACATTCCTGTTTAATGTGAGGAACAATACATGGCAAAAGTAAAAAGAGTATGCAGGGAACATTGATCTGTTCATTTAACCATGATCACAAAGATCTGATCGGAGAGAAATTGTCCTTTGTTTTCTAGTAATATTGTTTTCAACTATTATTGAGACACTGGAATGCCTGATTGAGATGTTTTTCATACGTCAGCGGACTCAGCACCTAATCTTCATAAATCTTTGGACAGTGGTGGAAACGCAGACAACAATGGGTTGTTGCTTTTATTCTCTTGAAATAATTTCAAGTTAATGCGTTCTATTCAAGAGTCCATTGCTATGGTGGATAAAATTGTAATTGTAACAGAGAAAGTTCGGTTAAAAGTGGTGCTTACCTGCTATGATATATTTGTGATCTTCGGTAGGCAAAGAGGAGAAAGCAGAGAAAGAGAATAAGAGAGAGAGGGGGGGGAGAGCGAGAAAGAGAGAGAGAGACAGGAGAGACAGGAGAGACAGATCAGTTAGTACTTGGTTAGATTCCAAACTACACACACAAGGCATTCCAGAGGCAGTGTGAAGGAGAGAACACAACGGGGAGGTGAAGCATGAAGAGCTGGATGGATGGATGGATGAGTATGAGACGGATGGATGAGTGACAAGAGGGAGCGATAGGAAGGGCAGATGAAGAAGTAGGAGAAGGGTCACGATTCTGATGGACAAGCACAACCGCCAAGTCAACAACCTTGGTGTCGCCTACGGTAATAAGACTGTCAGAGACAGAGAGATGTCTGGAGGTTGTGGACACAGTGAGGTACTCTATTATCAACATAACATGAATGTGTTTATTGAGCTACACAGGGAATGGAACCCCTAACCCTGGCAGTGTTAGTGTCATGCTCTACCCATTGAGCTACACAGGGAATGGAACCCCTAACCCTGGCAGTGTTAGTGCCATGCTCTACCCATTGAGCTACACAGGGAATGGAACCCCTAACCCTGGCAGTGTTAGTGTCATGCTCTACCCATTGAGCTACACAGGGAATGGAACCCCTAACCCTGGCAGTGTTAGTGTCATGCTCTACCCATTGAGCTACACAGGGAATGGAACCCCTAACCCTGGCACCACCATGGTCAAGGTACAGAAGCACGAAATAGGTCAAAGGAAAGGAAAGAGTGTCTAACAGTTTGTTCAGTAAAGTATTCTTGCTGCAGGGAGGACTGCAGAGGTTCTTTTTGATCACGATTATATATATTTTTAAATGTCTTATTGTCTTTTTAACAACTGAAAAACAAAGACTTGACTTGGCTTAAAAAAAACATGACCTGGCTAAAAGTCGATTCTCTTGTTTTCATAATCGTAATTGAAAATACAATTTGATTAATTCCCCATCAGCCCTAGCATGAGTTCAATCAGATGTCCCCTGGTCTGTCTGCAACTCAAGAGCTGATGGAGCACTTTAATCAGTGTGTGTGTGTGTGTGTGTGTGTGTGTGTGTGTGTGTGTGTGTGTGTGTGTGTGTGTGTGTGTGTGTGTGTGTGTGTGTGTGTGTGTGTGGCGGTGCACCCGGATAGATCACCAACACACGTATGCTGGAACACATTCACATACACACACACACACACACACACACACACACACACACACACACACACACACACACACAAAATGCACCACAGATACACAAATACATGAACTCAATCATCCTCACTCAAGTATCCTCTCATATACATGCAGGCCTGTGTCAGTCTCGGGTTGGCCTGGTTGATGCAGATTGAGGGCAGGGGCTGGCGACTAGGCGTATGAGAGGCTCATCCATAAAACATGTTGTGAGAGCAGAGCAGGGCCTGATGGGCAGAGGAGGAGCTGGAATGTACAGCAGCCGTGACGCAACTTAGCCCACGGGAGGGGAAGATGTTTAGGGTGCAGCCAGACCCATAAGGCTTCATGAACCAGACCCATAAGGCTTCATAAACCAGACCCCTAAGGCTTCATGAACCAGACCCCTAAGGCTTCATGAACCAGACCCATAAGGCTTCATGAACCAGACCCATAAGGCTTCATAAACCAGACCCATAAGGCTTCATAAACCAGACCCATAAGGCTTCATAAACCAGACCCCTAAGGCTTCATAAACCAGACCCCTAAGGCTTCATGAACCAGACCCATAAGGCTTCATGAACCAGACCCCTAAGGCTTCATAAACCAGACCCATAAGGCTTCATAAACCAGACCCCTAAGGCTTCATAAACCAGACCCATACGGCTTCATAAACCAGAACCATAGGGCTTCATGAACCAGACCCCTAAGGCTTCATAAACCAGACCCATAAGGCTTCAGGAACCAGACCCATAAGGCTTCATAAACCAGACCCCTAAGGCTTAATAAACCAGACCCATACGGCTTCATAAACCAGAACCATAGGGCTTCATGAACCAGACCCCTAAGGCTTCATAAACCAGACCCATAAGGCTTCAGGAACCAGACCCATAAGGCTTCATAAACCAGAACCATAAGGCTTCATAAACCAGACCCATAAGGCTTCATAAACCAGACCCATAAGGCTTCATGAACCAGACCCATAAGGCTTCATGAACCAGACCCATACGGCTTCATGAACCAGACCCATACGGCTTCATGAACCAGACCCATAAGGCTTCATGAACCAGACCCATAAGGCTTCATAAACCCATAAGGCTTTGTGCTCATCTTCCTCCGAGTGAGCCAGTAGTTCCTGCGACTCCTCCTTCCCCCGCTGCACTCGCGATGCCGTTGATGTAACATGTATCTAGGAAAGGTTACTATAGAGTCTGGAATGACATTGTTTAGACAAGTCTCTGACACGCAGACAACAGCTGAATTTGTTGTTGACGTTGCTGATATTCTGTGTGTAACCCAGTGGTGTAGTGCATGCACATTAGAGAGGAGAAATCCAGGCAGGGATGGCTTTGGTTTGTTTTCATTGTGCTTATCGGCTTATAGGACTGGAGCGACCCGCAGATGTAAACAGGTCTTTGCCCAGTCGACTGTAGTTTGGTGCAAGCTGTGGTTTCACAGAAAGTCGGGCGATTACCGAAAATGTTGCGTATTGGGCGAAACAAAATATTTCCCACGCTTTACCCCCTTTAATCTGAGAGTCATAGTATTCCACTGAGCTGACAAGGCCAGGGGCGTAGCAAAGTGGATGATGTTTCCACGCTGTGCCATCATATCAACAGAAAAACAAAAGCATTAACTCCAAAATGTTTCCAATAGTAGTGAGCATCCAGATTAACCTTCACAGCACTATGAAGGAGAAGGCCGCATTTCCTATAATCCACCCAAAATGTTAAAAGGTGAATTTCATCCAAAATGTCTTCACCCTCAGATTACCCATGCTGTCTTTCAAATATTTGATTTGTCTACGTGCTTCTTAGCTGTGTTAAAATCAATCTAATCAATAAACTGAGCAATAAGTACAACATCTTAGGAGCCTAAATTCATGTGGCTGCCAAATGTGATATGTCCTTCATCCAATGTGTAAATTTCTTGAACCCAGGTCCCGTAAGCGTGTCTGTCTCAACTCAACTATTGTGTCTGTTGTGTGCATCTAACAGACTTATCCATAGCTTTCTGAAACAAATGCAACGGTACAACAAGCTCAGATTCCTTCATCACCGACATGTAGGAATGAACATTATCAAATAAAGTAAGGAATGACAAGGGCAAACTGACAGTGTCCAGTAGCCTACAGATGAATAAACACTAAAGACAAAGGACACGTGTCCAGTAGCCTACAGATGAATAAACACTAAAGACAAAGGACACGTGTCCAGTAGCCTACAGATGAATAAACACTAAAGACAAAGGACACGTGTCCAGTAGCCTACAGATAATTAAATACTAAGACATGTGAAAGTGAGGGTTTTCTATTGTCAAAACATAACAAAATAATAAAGGATGATGCTTTTGTGCCAATTTAATGTATCCTT
Source organism: Notolepis coatsorum (assembly GCF_963971535.1). Taxonomy (NCBI): domain Eukaryota; kingdom Metazoa; phylum Chordata; class Actinopteri; order Aulopiformes; family Paralepididae; genus Notolepis; species Notolepis coatsorum. Next base: position 44,075,034 of record NC_140181.1, on the reverse strand, counting down.
TTAGTTAACCCAATACAAACAAAAATGACCTTGCACAAGGGTGTACGCATTTATAGTGTAGTAACATCTAAGCCCAGTGGCTTGAAGGACAGATGGAAAGGTAGGGGTCACATAGGACCTCTCCTCTACACCACTGTCTCGCACCTCTACACAGCAGCTGTTTCGATGGGTGTGTATTGAGGGGGTATGTTAGCTCTGTTAGCCCCCCCCCCCCCCCCCCCCCCCCCCACACACACACACACCCCTTCTGTCTCTGCTCCTGATCCTCATTATTCCTCACTGGGGTCTATGAGGGGAAGCAAAATGGACCATTATCCAAGCAGGGGCTTAGGACGACTTAGGGCCCAGGAGGAGTGGCCGTTTATTTTGGCTGAACGAGAGAGAGAGAGAGAGAGAGAGAGAGAGAGAGAGAGAGAGAGAGAGAGAGAGAGAGAGAGAGAGAGAGAGAGAGAGAGAGGAGAGAGTGGTGTGTGTGTGTGTGTGTGTGTGTGTGTGTGTGTGTGTGTGTGTGTGTGTGTGTGTGTGTGTGTGTGTGTGTGTGTCTGTGTCTGTATGTGTGTGTGCCCTGGCGAACTCATATAACTTAGGCTAATGTGATTAGGAGCGAGTAGGGGAGGGGCAGTTCATTGACTCAAAGTGCTGTGTTTTTTGTTGGCGTGACCAGGAGATTAGTTTAACGTAGGTTTATAACCAACACCGGTATGGCCCCTATTGGGTCCCCGGGCCACACTTTGGAAAGCAGCACGGTTCTAATTGCTCTACAGGATTTCGAAATGAGGAACAAGACCCTTCACACTCCTCTGGTGTACACTGTAGGAGTCAACAGAAACGGTCATTGACTTTGTGGATGTGTGTGGCTGTGTGTGGCTGTGTGTGTGTGTGTGTGTGTGTGTGTGTGTGTGTGTGTGTGTGTGTGTGTGTGTGTGTGTGTGTGTGTGTGTGTGTGTGTGTGTGTGTGCGCACGGCGGCGCTGGCATGTGTGTGTTTGTAAGGGAAGGATGGGGGTCTTTGTCACTGCACCTCAGCTGTATGACTCCTAAAGGACACCCCCCCCCCCCCCACACCAGGAATTTCCACCCAGAAAAGGAAGGATTCAACAGAAGGGGAGAGAGAGGAGGGGGAGAACAAATGCCCCCCCCCCCCCCATTCCATCTCCATCCTCCTTTTTACACTTTCATTACCTCCTTTTGTTTTCACATTGGCAGAGGAGGCTCAAGGAGGCGGGGGGGGGGGGGGGGGGGGGTTGAGGTGTTTGAGGAAGACCCACCTCATGGCAGACTCTGAAGACACATGCTCTTGTGGTCACTTCTGCTTGAAGCCAATGTACACAGTGAGAGAGAGACCAAGGTTTCTTCATCAGGATGCTGTGGCAGTAAACCCGCTTCAGAAGTTCCACGTGTCTTGTATGATTGTGGATGTGACCGGAAATAATAATAATAACAAAATAGAGATTATAATAATAATGATGGCAGCATGGTTGGTATACGAACGCCTCCCACAAACATCTATGTCTGCATCATATAGTGCCCATTGTTTTCTTTCTTTCTATTGTTTCTGTTGTTGTGTGTGCATACTGCATATACATATACGCGTGCATATTTATTTTCTGGTGTCCATTGTTTTCTTGATCCTTGAGGGTATTTATAAAAAAAAAAAAATCTTGTGTAAAATATTTTGAAATATAGGTATATGTATGTACTGTGTGGACCCCAGGAAGAAACAAATGAACAACTAAATAAATCTCTATTTTAGCCTATTTCCCTTTGGATGGTTTAGGCTAGAAAGGTTCTGAGAGATTCTGATAATCCTCAAAATCCTCAGACAAACAGTCTTCGGGTCGTCGGCGAGTAATGGTGGTTGTACGGTGTGACATGGGGGACAAAAAGGCTATTTTCTACCCGAGTGGAGCTGGATAAACCTTTCTGAGCAGCGCGCTGAAGGACCCGGACCGAAGCCCTGGAGTCAGACGCAGACCAAGAAGGAACAGGGTGTTTCTGGAGGGGGAGACGTGGGTCAGACTACCGCTTGTTCTCACGCGACGCGGGACACTGAGGGGTGTTGTAAAAATTTTAAAAAGAGAGAAAGACCCATCGGTTTCCAGCTGTGAGGTGTATACCCCCCCTCTCTCTGGCACTCCTATTCTCTTCATCACTTGAATAAACAGAAGCTGAGAAATGGGCTGAAGGAAAGAGAGAGAGAGAGAGAGAGAGAGAGAGAGAGAGAGAGAGAGAGAGAGAGAGAGAACAAAAAAGAGAGAGAGGGAAAGAACCCTTTGGTAACTTGTTTACCTCATTCCAACACATCCTTCCTTTCAGCCCAATTTACTTTTTCTTTGTGTTTTTCTTTTTCTTTTTGGCCTTGGTGACAAAGACTCAGCTGGAGGAGGGGGACGGATGCCTGAGGAAAAAGCTGGAGTCTCTTATCGTGGAGGATTTGTCTCCGCCATCATAAGACAAGGTTCCATCTGTGGAGGACGAGGCACGATGCCCCACCACCCTAACCCCCCCCCCCCTGCCCCACGCTGGCACCATTTGCTTGTTCTTTGTTTTGTTTTTGTTATCTTTTATGTGTGTGTGGGGGAGGGGGGTGGGGGGGTGTTTGGGGGTCTGAACCATGTCTGTGTTTTACCCGTTCGTCTAGTGTTTGCCAAGTCGGTCTGTGTTTTACCGGTTCGTCTAGTGTTTGCCAAGTCGGTCTGTGTTTTACCCATTCGTCTAGTGTTTGCCAAGTCGGACAAGGCCGTCTTCCTCTCAGGTCACGTCGACCACTGAGATCATCGTCACCAGAGTGGTTCCACGTGCACCGCCGGGGTGATTATATGAAAAAAAGAGATAGAAATGTCCCCAAAAAAACGAAAAGAAAACATCGGCTCACAATAACTTCAGCATGAGGAAGCACATTTCCGGCACATTCTTCTCCTCTCCCGTTACCTCTTCACTGTTCCTGCTTTAATCGCAGGAGATTCAGATCTTGTAAACATGTCCGAGGCACTGATGAGAAATCCTATCAGAACTTCTATCCTATTGCTGACAGGATTGCTGACAGAACGATTAACTTTTCCGTTGGCCCGAAAACAACTTTCCGTCAGTGACTTCCCCTTCGGCAGATAGCGGTCCTCTGACTCCACAGCCTCTCGGATCCCTCGGGCTTCATTCACAAGTCATCACGGAGATATAGCGTGACTACTGACTAGAGCTCCCCGCCAGGGAGTGAATGTTATCCTTATTTTGACAGGGGGGGGCACGGACCCCCACACTCCCCCTGCCCACCCCTAGGTCTGGGTGAACGATGCTCTGGCTCTGTCTGCTGTAAGCATGTTGGGTAAAGAAACAAGGGTGTGGGGGGGGGGGGGGGGTATGGGAGGTCTGCTCCGTGGTCCGTTTCACGCTGTAGCCGGCCACTGTTGACGTTGAGGGGGGGGGGGGGGGGGTGCACGGCCCCCCGCGTTCCTGACATTCCTGCCAAGCTGAAGTTTGCCGGTTTTCTCCTCAAGGTTCCATACTGTACAACAAGTACCTGCCTCAACCTCAAGGGCCCTGCTCAGAGCCTCAGTGCCTCAGTGCTCATGCCTCAGTGCCTCAGTGCCTCAGTGCTCAGAGCCTCAGTGCCTCAGTGCCTCAGGCCTCAGTGCCAGGCCTCAGTGCTCAGGCTCAGTGCTCAGTGCCTCAGTGCCTCAGAGCTTCAGTGCCTCAGAGCCTCAGTGCTCAGTGCCTCAGTGCCTCAGTGCCTCAGCCTCAGCCTCAGAGCCTCGTTCAGGTGCCTCAGAGCCTCAGTGCCTCAGTGCCTCAGAGCCTCAGTGCCTCAGTGCCTCAGAGCCTCAGTGCCTCAGAGCCTCAGTGCCTCAGTGCCTCAGAGCCTCAGTGCCTCAGTGCCTCAGAGCCTCAGTGCCTCAGTGCCTCAGTGCCTCAGTGCCTCAGATCCTCAGAGCCTCAGAGGCAGCACGGCGCCAAGTCAGCCAGGAAATCTGCTCAGTGCACTTGTCATGCGTTGAGTTCAAAGAGAACTTGAAACCAGCGGAATTCTTGTCTTGGGCTTTTATGCGTTCATCAAAAGGATGACAAGTCGCTCTGAATAATTTGTGTTGTCAAAACATCAGACGTCAAAAGCTTTTCCCGTGGTGGCGTTGCGAGGGCAAGTGCGCGTTCATCACGTGGGTTTGAATCATGCTGCTACTGCTAGGCTCAGACTTGGGAGTGCGGGGGGGCGGGGCCTTTAAGACGCGTTGCTTAGGTCCAGCGGGCAGTTAACGTCAGCTGCGTTTAAAGTCAAAATGTCATTGAGGACGTTTGTGACGAGCATCCAATAAATCAGACACGTTGAGTCATGCTTCCCGGTGGTGCCAGCGATGACATCACAGAGTCCTGGTTTCCGACTGCCACCCCCCCCCCCGTCCTTTAAGTACACGCCTGTCCATCATCCACCGTCTCAACCGTTTAGATTACGCTCGCCCCCATCAAACACCACGCCGCGCTGCTCACTTAGGGAATAGACTCATCCATTAAAGGCCCGCTAACACTCTCACTGTAAGAGGAAATGGCTTTTAATTTCCCCCAATTAACGAGGTCATAAATCCATCTGTGTCGTAGAGGCGTCTCTACAATTCGTAGCCGCATTTCTGCAGACCCCTCTCTGATTGGTTGAGGCCATTTCTGCAGACCCCTCTCTGATTGGCCGAGCGCGCGCATGCGCATGAGCCGCGACAAGCTCCTCCAGCCAGGAGTCGAAACTCCGTTAAGCTCCAGAGAGAAGTCTGAAAACCCACAGTTGTTGCCCGACGGATGGGAGCCGAATCCCGGATCCGAGTTTCTGATGAATAGGCCCCAAAACATGGAGGTTGCGAACGCAATTTATACGCATGGAAGTATTGATTACGCCATAACGAATCATTAAACAAATATACCGTTAACTGGAATATGTTGTGTGTGCCTTTACACATATGTTGGATAGGATTAATTGGTTTGTCATTAACCAATAATAAACTTTCTGAATATGATTTGGGAGGGTTATAATAGAAGAAAGACAGTGTAAACAATATAAAGTTATGTGAATAAACCGCGAAATAATAACTAATTCCTTGGTCAATAGAAGTCTCTCTGATACTTTCTGAATATGATTTGGGAGGGTTATAATAGAAGAAAGACAGTGTAAACAATATAACGTTATGTGAATAAACCGCGAAATAACTGCGAAATAACAACGTTATGTTATATAATGGAATAAACCGCGAAGTCACGCGAAATAAATAACGTTATACGCGAATCTGGTAGTACATTTCTGCTTATCTTCTTGATATGATAACATTACATCCGCCTTTTACGGCGTGACGAGCTAAACCAATCAGAGAGGGGTCTGCAGAAATGGAGCTCAACCAATCAGAGAGGGGTCTGCAGAAATGCGGCTACGAATTGTAGAGACGCGTCGTAGAGAGGGGGGGTTGAAGAAACAAAATGGCTGCCGCCTGCCATCACCATGACCCTGCCTGCCACCTGAAAGCGTCTACAATTACAGCACACAGACAAACAGAGAGGAGCAAAACATTTAAATCGATAAAAACATGTGAAAGGAAAGACGCTCAGTCAAACTAAACTGATCCGGTGTTATCATTATCCAGCAGGAAGAGCACTGAGGAGACGGAGGACTGGAAGGTCTCGACTTGATGACGTTCAGGCCGAGGACAGATATCATGATTTGATTTATTGTCCACCCACCTGTAGAGCAGACAGCTCCATCACCAGGCTGGTTAATGAGGGAGCAGTGGGGGGGCGATGTACAAGGCAAATGTCCATGCACACACACACACACACACACACACGCACACGCACACAACGCAAGCACGCACACACACACACACACGCACACACACACGCACAGACACACGCACGCACACACACGCACACACACACGCACGCACACACACACACACGCACACACACACACGCACACACACGCACGCACGCACACATGCACACACACACGCACGCACGCACACACACACACACACGCACACACACACACATGCACACACACACACACCCTCACACAAACATGATTCTCACAGGAGCAGCATGGGGAGGAGGAGTCATCTTAACTAGGGGGTTTCATCAAATCCAATGAACTAATAAGATAACTAACTAATTGGCACAACGACTAAATTGGGACGGGGAGAAAACAGAGAAAAATCGGAGAAAGAGAGATAAAAAAAATAAAATAAAGGAATACAGTATCTTATCTTATCTTATTCAAAACAAAAAAGGGGCCGTTGCTTCTCAGGTGCAATAAGTGACATCTCAATACCAGAGAGAAAAGAGAAAGACAACCTCTTTTCAAAACCACATTTTGACTTCTACATTCCTCCGCCACATTCCATACAGATCGACTTATCAGAAAAACCAAACAGAATCCTTAATATTAGTAGCTGCTTGTAATCGTTTCCATTGACAAGTCATTAATATCCATAAACTT
>NC_140181.1:43995533-44068372 GCF_963971535.1 Notolepis coatsorum | reverse complement strand
ACAGGATGGGAGGTGGCACAAAGATGGAGGGAAGTTGGCTCAAAACAAGTTGGTCTTTGTACACTGATGTCGGGTATGATGTCACGTATGTACATGGAATGAGCACAGAGCCTGATAACTCATGAGGAAAGAGTTAGAACTCTTAAGAGCTGAAAGATCGGCGCTGCATAGTGTGCACACCAAAGGATCAGTACACATGGGACTCGAACCCACGACGGATCTAGTGTTAATAAATCACACTCATCAACCTGGCTATACTTGAGACATGAGTCTCCATGCAATCCAAAATGGCCACCCGATCTCAGTGAGATGCGGTGTGGTTCTTTGACATAAGGAAGTCAGGAGGGGGACAGATGTGTGGCTTGGGGGGGAAATAAACACGACCATGGAGGCTATGAACAAAGGCATGAAAGTATTAGGGAGTGGTCTTACCTGAGAGAGGGCGTGCAACCAAGGGAAGGGGCGGCACATGAAAGAGAGAGAAAACAGGAGAATGTCAGACATGATTAGCCGGGAACAGTAGTTGAAGAAATATATCAGTATATACATGCAGAATAAGCACATCCACCGCCTCCGCAACATGCTGTCTAGACAAAATCCCCTAAAACGCTTATGTGGGCCCCAAACCAAAGTGCAGATATAAAGAAAACCACTTCTGGCATCGTACTGCCACTGCGCTGCACTTTAGAGGCAGCATTAAGATGCATAATGGCACTAGAAACAAGCATCTTATATCTGGCAAGAGGAGAAGGCTAAATTGTGCTAGCCTAAGCATAGCATGCAGGGGTCCACAGATCTGGAACAAGCTTGATGAAAATCTAAAAATGACTAATACCTTTAAAACCTTTAAAAAATCACTGAAAGAGGAACTGATAAAATCATATCTCTAATTAAAATTATAACTTAGGAATAAAATTGTCTGTATTATGTATCTCTGTTATATGTCAGTTAGTAGGTAGGTGTGTAAACCTACCCACGTTGTATTTTTTTTGTTTTGTTTTTGTTTGTTTGTTTTTGTTTATTTGTTATTGTTTTGTTTGTTCATATTCTGTTTGTATCTGTGTTCAGGCTCCCTCCAAAAGCTTTAAATAGCTTCTTGGGAGACCTGGCACATGCACACAATTTGCGACATGTTATCACATGAGGATACTCGCATGTAAAATGTATCGTGTGTGTGTGTGAATAAAAATTCATTCATTCATTCATTCATTCATTCATTCACTATGGCACTCCAGATTTCAATGTAACGATAGGGATGTGTGCCCGCATTTAAATGAATGCAGCACTGCTGGCGTCAGGGTCTATATATAATAGGATAAATTGTGTGAAATCCTGTTTTGTTTTACCTTTATTGGACATTGTCACCATCAAAGTCTAGTGAGTCTGTGGCAAACTCAAACGAAATATTAGTATGTGTGTGTGTGTGTGTGTGTGTGTGTGTGTGTGTGTGTGTGTGTGTGTGTGTGTGTGTGTGTGTGTGTGTGTGTGTGTGTGTGTGTGTGCGTGCATGCGTGTGTGTGTGTGTGTACACGTGTGTTGAAATAAACTCCCACTTCACTTTTTGTTTTTATTTGACACGAAAAACCAAGATGAATGTCCCTATTGGGATTGAAGTGCAAACCTAACTTCCACCAATCTTCACTTAATTATTTTTTTATAATATATATATATATATATATATATATATATATATATATATATATATATATATATATATATATATATATATATATATATATATATATATATATATATATATATATATATATATATATAATATAAAAGGTTACTCTTGATCGAACATCAACTTGCCCCCCCCCCGCATCCCACCCCCGGTGACATAACTCCCACTCCCACATTACAACAATAACTGTGAACCGGACTTGCATTGCTGCACTATACAATACTTCATCCTTTGCAAGTCAACGCCCCCCCCCCCCCCCCCCCCTCCTTCCATCAACTCACTGGACTGAAATATTTATATTTATTTATTAATTTTATTTGCACAAGCACTAGATGCACTTGGGACAATGATGGTATGTTATATATTGGGACATTGGGACATTGATACTCTATTACTTTATTACTATATTACTATTATTATTGACATTATTATTTTGCACATGTTATATCTTATGTTGTATGCCAGTGGTGATGTTCCTAACAAATTTCGTTGTACCAACAATGACAAATAAAGATCTATCTATCTAAACAAAGATGAATGTCCCTATTGAGATTAATAGTGCAATAACTAGCCTTTTCACCATACTTCACTTAAAACAAATAAAAGGTGCCTCTTGATCATCAAACAAGAATGAATTTCCCTATTGGGATTAATAAAGTGCAAATCGGACTTTCACCAAACATCACTTTTTCTAAAAATAAAAGGTGACCAAAAAAAAATCGTCCTAAATCATTAATTCTAATTAATCGATAATATCGATTAATCGCCCAGCCCTACTTGACAGTAACAATTCCCCTGTCACGGTGATAGGGACACCATACAGTTACGAATGCCGTCCTTCGGATGAGATGTTAAAAAAGACTTTGGTCATTCAAGAACCCAGGGCGCCCATCGCAGAGTAGCGGGTTCCCCGACGTTTGAAAAATTCCCTATCAGGTCTCTGACATCAAGGCCACCTAATCATCCCTTCCCCTTAATTGGCTGATATCAATCCCTGTCTCCTGAGCCTTTCAGCCATTGTGTAATCGTGTGATGTGTGCCTGGTGCCAGTGTATGGCAGCCATTGTGTAGTGTGATGTGTGCCCTTGTGCCAGTGTATGGCAGCCATTGTGTAGTGTGATTAGGCCTGCCGCGATAAGCAATAAATCGATTAATCGGCGCGATAATTTAAATGAATGGAATGATTTTGACGGGCGCGATTAATTGCTATTTGCGCGTTTGTTTTAATGAGGCAGAACCAGTACCTCTCGTCAGTCACTCTCCGTGTGGGGGGCCGCTGGCCTTACTACAGAGTACAGCACGGGAGCTCTGTGGGGCAGTAGCAACGCCACATAGCTTTAACTACATTTCTCAATAGTGTTGCTCCTTTTAACCAAGTAGCGTTCTTTGTAGTGTAACGTTAGCTATTTTTAGACCCAAGTAGTTACTCGCTACTGCCCGGAGAAACTGGACTGCTAAATAAAGATTAAAGATCTAGCGTTGATGCACATTCAATGCTAACAACATTAGCTAAATAGCTAACAAACGAAATACAACGTATAGCATAGCTACAACACAGAATATCGTTAATACAATTACATGCATCATTGTTTACAATGAACGGGTGGGGCTAGTCAAAGGACTGGACACGGGGACAAGTTAAACATGAATTAATTTATTATAACAGGTAATCGAGTTGCGCTCGCCGTGCCTACGCACCACAGGGCTATTCTATTCTATACGGCTTTGACGCTTCCTCCTCATCGTTGATTGCCTGTAGTAGCTGCATCTAACGTTAGTAGCTAACGTTAAAACTAACCTAAAGTTAGTTGTTCACCAACAATCTCAACATTTGTTTTATCATTAGCTCAAAAACACAGACCCGGACGAGACAAGTTGGCCGCTCAATACGTTCTGCTAGGATAATAACAACAATACTTCCGCTCCGGACCGGTGGGTGGGTTTCAAAATAAAAGTCTAAAACATCGGAAAATACGTTTATTTTGTACAGCGTTTTCCTCATACTTTATTAACATTTTGTACATGGGTACCGCAAGGTACATTAATAATACATGTACATGTTAAAAGGATGACACAAAAAGCGAGACAGAGGGCTTGTTTCCAGTTTCAGTTTGTTTTATAATAAACAATCAAACTGAGCATTTTTTTATTTAAGATATTTAAAATGTCTTCCAATGTTAAATAAAAGTTTATTGCACTTTGAAACGGTGTCCTTGCATTATTATGCTATTATCATTATATTAGTGAATTTTTTAAAGAAAATTGAGAACTTTTGGGAAATAAATTTCTCCAAAAAAAAATTCTCTAACCGGTCGCAATAATATCGCTTATCGCGATATTTACGGGGGCAATTAATCGCCCAGCAAAATGTGTTATCGTGGCAGGCCTAAGTGTGATGTGTGCCTGCCCCTGGTGCCAGTGTATGGCAGCCATTGTGTAGTGTGATGTGTGCCTGATGCCAGTTGTATGGCAGCCATTGTGTAGTGTGATGTGTGCCTGGTGCCAGTGTATGACAGTCATTGTGTAGTGTGTGATGTGTGCCTGGTGCCAGTGTATGGCAGCCATTGTGTAGTGTGATGTGTGCTTGGTGCCAGTGTATGGCAGCCATTGTGTAGTGTGCTGTGTGCCTGGTGCCAGTGTATGGCAGCCATTGTGTAATCGTGTGATGTGTGCCTGGTGCCAGTGTATGGCAGCCATTGTGTAGTGTGATGTGTGCCTGGTGCCAGTGTATGGCAGCCATTGTGTAGTGTGATGTGTGCCTGGTGCCAGTGTATGGCAGCCATTGTGTAGTGTGATGTGTGCCTGGTGCCAGTGTATGGCAGCCATTGTGTAGTGTGATGTGTGCCTGGTGCCAGTGTATGACAGTCATTGTGTAGTGTGATGTGTGCCTGGTGCCAGTGTATGGCAGCCATTGAGCCTGCGTAGCCCAAGGTTGAGTTCTACACGGTGGTGGCAAAGGAGGCAATTTCTACATTGTAAAGCACTTTGAGTGTCTTGAAAAATCGCTATATTAATGCAATGATTCATTAATTCGTTCATTTTGACAACCATCCTTCGACTCAAAGACAAGCTCATATTTACAGCGCAGGGACGGGTTTCCTAACAGGGTCCACCGGGCCCCGCGGTGGTCCCCTCTCCTCTTCCATCCATATCTCGAGCTGTGCCGGGACATGGCCAATGAGATGCCTTTGAATACTGACCCTGAACACAAATGAGTCCTATAGCCCCCCCGGTAAACTGGCGCTGGGTAACTCGATCCGTTATCTGACATCAAAGGTAAAAAAGAGCCTCGTTTCGGGGAGAAATTGTGGTGTTTTTACGATCTGATCCGAGTGGACTTATCACCTCTGACTGTGCTTTATTGGTGGATATCAAAGCATGTCCCTGACACCCCGACATAATCCTCTAAGCCCGGCATGGGCCATAAAGGGGACACGCCGTGATTTATGCTGCTAACCACCTATGGGGGTGGATCCGCCGTGGGCCAATCAAAGACTTTTTTGAGGAAGCTGCGATCCGTGATCCTGATTTCAATTCCAGAGGATGCTCAACCTTCTCGCTATGCTAACCGACAGGTTAAAAGGGTTCCTTTGGTTTAACAACGGCAACCTACACAGAGAGAGAGCTCCCTCCTGAGTTGGGCTTAACAGGAAATGATGGAGGCGCGAGAGAGAGATTGAGAGAGAGTCTGAGCGCGAGCGCGCGTGTGTGCGAGAGAGAGCGCACGTGAGAGAAAGAGAGCGAGAGAGGGGGGGAGATAGATAGAGAGAGAGAGAGAGAGCGAGAGCAAGAGCGAGAGCGAGAGCGAGAGAGAGAGAGAGAGAGAGACGAGAGAGAGAGAGAGAGAGACGAGAGAGAGAGAGAGAGAGGGAAGCTCTTGCTTTATCAACCAGTTGGTGCCTTGATGCAGAGATAGCCTGCATTGGAAGCTGGGCTCTAGTCAAAACAAGCCTCTCCACGCTGCCTCTCTCCCCTCCAGCCTATCGTGATCTCCATCTAGTCTGGGTCACGAGAGCAGCCGGTGAGCTCAGCGAACTCCCCAAAGCCTCTGCTCAGCCATAGGGGAGGGAAGAAGAGGGGGGGAAACAGGGCTGTCAGGTAACTAGGGCGAGTCTGCTTTCATTCTCAAAAGCATTGCATTGCACTGGCTTCCAGAAGAAAGAGACAGGGGCCATAATCTCACCATTAGGCCGAGTCAATCCTCTCTTTGGGGCTTTCTGAGCGGTTATCCGAGACTTGTGGGGGAGCTAGCTAAGGGATAAGGGGGGGGGGGGGGGGGGGCGTTGGAAAGTGGCGCATGGGAACTTGACCCCCGATTCATTCAAAAATATTAAAAGTGTTCTCCAGCTGAATTTTTTTCTTAGAAAATCGCTAACAAAGGTTTAAGTGAGAGTACATGCAGAAACTCCAAAGGTCATAATACCCTTTTCAAACCAGAGAGTGCAGTGCACCAAAAAGAATACGAGTGACAGACACGGAGAATGTTTGATATGAAAATAGCCCCCCCAAACGCTTCAAACACTATTTTCAATGAAAAAATATATCCATTAGGAGGACAAAAGCTCTGCCAGCCAGTTATACTACCTATGTGACGCTGCTTAACCCACAAATACACCATGTCTCTATTATTATTATTATTTAAAAAAAGTTAACCCTTTCACTACCACACTACAGACGGTTAACCGTATGTAGTGCGGTAGTGGAAGTGTTAACCTTCTGTAGTGTGGCAGTGAAAGGGCTAAGTCCAAGTAGCGTCCGAAGCCCTGCAGGGTAAATTGCATAGCGTGGCCCCATTGCTCTGGCTGCACTAGAAGTAATCAAGTTCCCAAGCAATCTTCATTACGCAGAGAGCACTCAGCTCTATTGAGATTCAGGGAGACGGGGGTTTGCCAGCCTAGAAAAGGATTTATTGATTGCACTTAATGCAATAAGCATGCAGGATCCAACACAACAATTTCATTAGGCTTTTTCTTTACGGCCACGCTGTGGACGCTTGGCTGGGGACAAGGACGAGGACACTGGCAACCGCTGCGGGTGAATCTCTAATGGAGGACGGTCGGACAAGCTAAGAGCATGTGCAGTTTTGTGCACAAACGCACGCACGTGGCGCGCGCGCACACACACACACACACACACACACACACACACACACACACACACATCCCAAGCCACCCTTACATCTCTGTTCTGAGGCCTCAGAGGGTTCTCTAGCCGCTCAAGACGTACGGCTGAGGTTTCAAAGCGCTAAGTAGGCCTGCCGCGATAAGCAATAAATCGATTAATTGCCGCGATAATTAAAATTAATGCAATGATTTTGACGGGCGCGATTAATTGCTATTTGCGCGTTTGTTTTAATGAGGCGGAACCAGTGCCCCTTGTCAGTCACTGTCCGTGTTGGGAGGCGGGCCGCTGGCTTTACTACAGAGCACAGCACGGAGCTCCACTGAGACGTCTGAGCGCCGTGTGACGGGCTATCAAATAGTCATGTGAAAACCGAAAATCATGATCCAATTCTTTAGCGGAGTTCTCACTCGCTGTCTCAGCACAGACATGCAGCGCGCACCGCGCACTGCTGCTGCTGCTGCTACCCCCTCCCCACCTGTTTCTGTTTCTGTAACTATGTAACGTTAGTTAGCACTGCTGCTGCTGCTAATGCCTGCATGTAAACAGAGGCTATTGCCTCACCGTGACGTTAGTCTAGTCAGTGTGGGACCTTCGTGAGATAACGTTAGCTACCGTTACAAAATGACCCAGTCAACTATTCACTTAGTTTAATACACGAGGCATTGTGTAACGTTATCCAGCCGGCTAGCTACGGATAGCTCCCGACATCAACAAATCCTCCAGCAATAGTCCAGTGCATAATACCTCCGTTGGCTAGGTAACTAGTCACTACGAAATGTCGCAGTAAACTAAATAGTTCACTGAGGCGTTGTCCCAACGCCATCCAGCAGTAGCTACAGATAGCTCTTGGCATCAATATCCTACAACAACAACAACATGCGTATTCGAGTCCCTGGTTTACATCGCATGAGTGAGGGCTGCTGACTAGGGTCCAGGTGCAGCGCCGGGGAAAAGTCTAAAACACCGGAAAAGACGGAGCGGTGGGCTTCAAAATAAAAGTTTGGGGAAATAAATGTCTAAAAAAAAATTCTCTAACCGGTCGCAATAATATCGCTTATCGCGATATTTTCGGGGGCAATTAATCGCCCAGCAAAATGTGTTATCGTGGCAGGCCTAGCGCTAAGCATTATAGCTATGTGACAACAGAGATGAAAGACGGGGACTAGAGCCGGATACTAGGTTAAAGTGTTTTTGAAGAACATCCAGTGCTGGCTGTGGACGCCAACGCCTGGTCCACTTCCTCTCAAGTAACCTGCTAGTATTCTTTCTCACATCCAAGCAGCCACTCCTTTCTACACATGACCCGCCTCCCCTCCACCACCTCTCTTCTTCTTGGGACAGATAACTAGACAGAGGGAGAGGAGGAACAGAGATAGGGAGGTGGAGAGGGAGAGGAGGAACAGAGATAGGGAGGTGGAGAGGGAGAGGAGGAACAGCGATATGGAGGTGGAGGGGGAGAGGAGGAACAGAGATAGGGAGGTGGAGAGAGAAGGAGAGGAGGAAAGAGATAGGGAGAGTGGCGAGAGGGAGGTAGAGGAGGAACAGCGATAGGGAGGTGGAGAGGAGAGGAGGAACAGCGATAGGGAGGTGGAGAGGGAGAGGAGGAACAGAGCGATAGGGAGGTGGAGAGGGAGAGGAGGAACAGAGCGATAGGGAGGTGGAGAGGGAGAGGAGGAACAGAGCGATAGGGAGGTGGAGAGGGAGAGGAGGAACAGAGCGATAGGGAGGTGGAGAGGGAGAGGAGGAACAGAGCGATAGGGAGGTGGAGAGGGAGAGGAGGAACAGAGCGATAGGGAGGAGGAGAGGGAGAGGAGGAACAGAGCGATAGGGAGGTGGAGAGGGAGAGGAGGAACAGAGCGATAGGGAGGTAGGAGGGAGAGGAGGAACAGAGCGAGAGGGAGGTGGAGGGGAGAGGAGGAACAGAGCGAGAGGGAGGTGGAGGGGGAGAGGAGGAACAGAGCGATAGGGAGGTGGAGAGGGAGAGGAGGAACAGAGCGATAGGGAGGTGGAGAGGAGAGGAGGAACAGAGCGATAGGGAGGTGGAGGGGAGAAGGAACAGAGCGATAGGGAGGTGGAGAGGGAGAGGAGGAACAGAGCGATAGGGAGGTGGAGGGGAGAGGAGGAACAGAGCGATAGGGAGGTGGAGAGGGAGAGGAGGAACAGAGCGATAGGGAGGTGAGAGGGAGAGGAGGAACAGAGCGATAGGGAGGTGGAGAGGGAGGAGGAACAGAGCGATAGGGAGGTGGAGAGGAGAGGAGGAACAGAGCGATAGGGAGGGAGAGGAGGAACAGAGCGATGGAGGTGGAGGGGGAGAGGAAGAGGAGAGGGAGGTGGAGGGGGAGAGGGTGGAGGGGGAGAGGAGGAACAGAGCGATAGGGAGGTGGAGAGGGAGAGGAGGAACAGAGCGATAGGGAGGTGGAGGGGGAGAGGAGGAACAGAGCGATAGGGAGGTGGAGAGGGAGAGGAGGAACAGAGCGATAGGGAGGTGGAGAGGGAGAGGAGGAACAGAGCAATAGGGAGGTGGAGAGGGAGAGGAGGAACAGAGCGATAGGAGGTGGAGGGGGAGAGGAGGAACAGAGCGATATGGAGGTGGAGAGGGAGAGGAGGAACAGAGCGATAGGGAGGTGGAGGGGGAGAGGAGGAACAGAGCAATAGGGAGGTGGAGAGGGAGAGGAGGAACAGAGCAATAGGGAGGTGGAGAGGGAGAGGAGGAACAGAGCGATAGGGAGGTGGAGAGGGAGAGGAGGAACAGCGATAGGGAGGTGGAGGGGGAGAGGAGGAACAGAGCGATAGGGAGGTGGAGAGGGAGAGGAGGAACAGAGCGATAGGGAGGTGGAGAGGGAGAGGAGGAACAGCGATATGGAGGTGGAGAGGGAGAGGAGGAACAGAGCGATAGGGAGGTGGAGAGGGAGAGGAGGAACAGAGCAATAGGGAGGTGGAGGGGGAGAGGAGGAACAGAGCGATAGGGAGGTGGAGGGGGAGAGGAGGAACAGAGCGATAGGGAGGTGGAGAGGGAGAGGAGGAACAGAGCGATAGGGAGGTGGAGAGGGAGAGGAGGAACAGAGCGATAGGGAGGTGGAGAGGGAGAGGAGGAACAGAGCGATAGGGAGGTGGAGAGGGAAAGGAGGAACAGAGCGAGAGGGAGGTGGAGAGGGAGAGGAGGAACAGAGCGATAGGGAGGTGGAGAGGGAGAGGAGGAACAGAGCGATAGGGAGGTGGAGAGGGAGAGGAGGAACAGAGCGATAGGGAGGTGGAGAGGGAGAGGAGGAACAGAGCGAGAGGGAGGTGGAGAGGGAGAGGAGGAACAGAGCGATAGGGAGGTGGAGAGGGAGAGGAGGAACAGAGCGATAGGGAGGTGGAGAGGGAGAGGAGGAACAGAGCGAGAGGGAGGTGGAGGGGGAGAGGAGGAACAGAGCGATAGGGAGGTGGAGAGGGAGAGGAGGAACAGAGCGATAGGGAGGTGGAGAGGGAGAGGAGGAACAGAGCGATAGGGAGGTGGAGAGGGAGAGGAGGAACAGAGCGAGAGGGCTGCTGTTTGGGGTATTTTGGGGAATGCGTCATCAGGCTGAAGGTGATCCATGTGTTCCAGCTGTTGGCCCCCAACACCCCCCTCCTCCTCTGACCAGACAGCCCTCATTGACACCCCTCCACCCCCCCTACTCTATACACCACCACACCCATCACACACACAGCTAGCCTCCTTGCTGACCTTTAACTTATTGGGTCGGTGTAATAAACACTGTGTGCAGCAGGCGTGTTGACTTCCATTCAGCCCCTGGCACCTGTGTAAAGACTGAAGAAAAGTGGCCTATAGAACGACAATAGGACAGTGGGTACAGTAGAGACTTGTCACAATAGGACAGTGGGTACAGTAGAGACTCGTCACAATAGGACAGTAGGTACAGTAGAGACTCGTCACAATAGGACAGTAGGTACAGTAGAGACTCACGACAATAGGACAGTGGGTACAGTAGAGACTCGTCACAATAGGACAGTAGGTACAGTAGAGACTCGTCACAATAGGACAGTAGGTACAGTAGAGACTCGTCACAATAGGACAGTAGGTACAGTAGAGACTCGTCACAATAGGACAGTGGGTACAGTAGAGACTCGTCACAATAGGACAGTGGGTACAGTAGAGACTCGTCACAATAGGACAGTGGGTACAGTAGAGACTCGTCACAATAGGACAGTGGGTACAGTAGAGACTCGTCACAATAGGACAGTGGGTACAGTAGAGACTCGTCACAATAGGACAGTAGGTACAGTAGAGACTCGTCACAATAGGACAGTGGGTACAGTAGAGACTCGTCACAATAGGACAGTGGGTACAGTAGAGACTCGTCACAATAGGACAGTAGGTACAGTAGAGACTCGTCACAACAGGACAGTAGGTACAGTAGAGACTCATGCAACTGTGAGAAAATGATTACAATTACAATTTCCTTTTTGTTGTTGTTGTTTTTACCCAAGCATGTAGCAGCAAGGATTTCCAGAAGCTTCTTTGTGACTAATTTCATGTTGTGAAGATATATCAAATATCATTCTCCCCTGTTGAGTCATCAGAGGTTCTGAAGAATTAAGAACATTTCCAAAAAAGCTGGAGGCGGATATTATTATAATTCTTTTTTACTGTGGCGTGATTCAACGGGTTGAGAGAGACAGAGAGAGACAGAGAGAGACACAGAGAGAGAGAGAGAAGGAGAGAAGAGAGAGAGAGACAGAGACAGAGAGAGACACACAGAGAGAGAGAGAGAGAGAGAGAGAGAGAGAGAGAGAGAGAGACAGAGAGAGAGAGAGAGAGAGAGAGAGAGAGAGAGAGAGAGAGAGAGAGAGAGAGAGAAAGAGAGACACAGAGAAAGAGAGAGACACAGAGAAAGAGAGAGACACAGAGAAAGAGAGAGACACAGAGAGAAACAGAGAGAGAGAGAGAGAGAGAGAGAGAGAGAGAGAGAGAGAGAGAGAGAGAGAGGAGAGAGAGAGAGAGAGAGAGAGAGAGAGAGAGAGAGAGAGAGAGAGAGACACAGAGACAGGGAGAGAGACACACAGAGACAGGGAGAGAGACACACAGAGACAGGGAGAGAGAGAGATAGACACAGAGACAGGGAGAGAGAGACACAGAGACAGGGAGAGAGAGAGAGAGAGATAGACACAGAGACAGGGAGGGAGAGACACAGAGACAGGGAGAGAGAGAGATAGACACAGAGACAGGGAGAGAGAGACACAGAGACAGGGAGAGAGAGATAGACACAGAGACAGGGAGAGAGACACAGAGAGAGAGAGAGAGAGAGAGAGAGAAGAGAGAGAGAGAGAGAGAGAGAGAGAGAGAGAGAGAGAGACAGAGACAGAGACAGGGAGAGAGAGAGGGAGGTGGGAGGCACGCAAAATTATTAATCCTGAGCACTTCAACTTTCAAACTCAGGAAGTCCTGAATCTAAACAAGGGTTGGGGCTTCTTGCAGCTGCTGGCCCTAATGAAGTTAGAATAATAACAGTGGCTCCCGGGAGGTTGGGGCTTCTCCCAGCTGTGGCCCTGATGAAGTTAGAATAACAACAGTGGCTCCCTGGAGGCTGGTGCCCTCTGTCCTCGGTCCTCCAGTTAAGCAACACAGAGACACTCCTTTTGGTTCCTAGAGGAGTTCACTTTCAAAGAGTTGAGCTGCCAAAATCTGAGAGGATTTTTATGTCATCTGAAATGATTTAGGACAGAACTGCGTAACCGTCTATAGTGCGGAAGGGAAGATTGCAGAGGGAAAAGCTGTGATTAAATGAGTCGCATATAAATTCACTTATATGCTTAACTTTTTGCGACTGGAATAGAACAGAATACAGTACATAATTCATACAATACATAAGTACTACATGTATTGTGGATTTAGCTGGGGACGTCTGGGACTCATTTATCAACATGTTATTTGACTTTAACCTATGATCATTAATACTATTGATAAAAAAAAACGATTGGGAATTACACAGATAGCATTTACACTTTTGGAAAACTTTTTTAGATTTTAATGTTATCGTAGAAATTCATATTTTCTGATTTATGACTATTAATATAACGTATTGTTAATAACCACTCCTGGGGTTTCCTGACTTGGACCAAACTTTGGGAAACTGGAGGACCAGGCTTCCAGTTCCACAAACTGCAGGCTTGTGGACGTGCTGGGAACCCAGGGAGGGTAAGTGTTTGCTTGGACAAGGCGCTGGTGTTTGCTCAGTTCCTGCCAGGACTCCATCAGCACTGTGATAAATCAATCCCAGGTGTCTTGTCGGCTGCACCACATAACTAATGAGAGTGTGGGCTGTGGGGTAGACATTTGCCCAATGCCCAAAGGCCTGCCCCATTTCCCCCACAGGGCAGTGAGACAATTCAGCTCCGTTCAGAGCAGCAGAGCCTGATTTTTATTTTTTTTGCTTCCCTCCGTGAAACAGAGCTTTTGGAAAACCCCGGGCATTAATTGTTGTTTTATACGTATTGAGCACAAGGAACCTGTGAGCGATGGCAGGCTACCAGTTTGTTTACGTTGGTTCGGCACAGTTAGGTTTAATTGCATGTTTACAACGCAACTTAGCTTTACTGTGTGTGTTATTAACACCCCGCTCAATGCTCAATACGTAACATATGCTCCTAATGTTCTTCTGTGGTGTTTGATAATCGGTTTTTCGTTCTCATGTGGATGGAGGTATTTTCTAAAACACTGTTGTAAAACACTGTGGGATAGAATTTCTTGCATTTTCAGATCTATCCATAAACGTGTGGTGGACAGGGGCTAAATCGTCCCGAGGGAGCTAAAGCTGATCCTAAATCACCGGCGACAGTTATACGCAACAGGGCTCGAATCGCCACAAGGGAGCAAAATCTGATCCTAGATCACCGCAACACTTATACGGACCACGTCCACAAGATAAAACTGCTGTTTAAAAGGCGTAATTTGGACACACTTCTAACTCACTCTGATCGTGGTTAACACAAAGTCAGGCTGTGTGCTACGTCGTTCTTCCTCAGACAGACCTCTCGTCCCCCCAGTCCGCCTCTACCCTCGGTCCCCTATAGACTGCTCTCCTATTTCATTAAGCTTGATTGGGCCCCTGAGGGCATATTGACCTGCACTTGACATCTCCTCAGGCTTATGTGTTTCTGGGTGGAAATGAATGCGTCAGCAGTATCACTGAAACGGATGGACTCAATGTGACCGGACCCTCGGTACACAACAACACGAGTGCCTGGTTTTGTTCTGGTCAACCCTCCTTTTAAAGCAGGAGGAGGTTTGATCGGAGCGCTGCCTGAATGTGATCAGCTCAGGAGTCACGTCTCGGCGAGCGAGGCTTACCGCACAGCGGGCATCGAAGCTGTTTGAAGTTTCCGTGTCCCTTATTCTCAAAACACGATCGCCGGTTCAACATTGCAGAAATGTGAACTGTGACTTGCAAAAAACCTTATAAAAGGTATGGGATTTAAAATAAATAAAAGGGTCGAGACACACCGGGGGAGATTGTCAATACAAGCTACAAACTCACCGATGAGAAAGCACTGGGTGACTTTGCAAAAAAAATAAAAGGTCCATTGAGTAAGATTTCAACTCAGCCGCCAGTAATAGGAAGGAAAATGCCTCTCGTTTGATCAGAGCTTATGTCTGTTCCTGATCCAACTTATAACCGGATTATGAATGAACCTAGAAACGCTTGTTGCAATATCAAAGAACAAGCATACGTCCTTAGATACCAGGCTGCTTGCACAGAGTTGGCTTGTTTGAGGGAGCTGACTTTTCACCATGCAGACACGGGACACAGACCAGTCTAAAGGCCCCCTATTGTAGAAAAGGGAGATTTCCCTTTTTTCTTTTTATTATAAAGCAGTTCTAGGATGATTGAATTTATTGATTAATTGATTGATTGATTGATTTATTGAAAACTGTATTAACAGATTGCAGAATGGGTACAATACAGTACGCGTGTATCACTTCCGCAACGGATTTAGTCGGATTTCGGTTTCCGGGTTCGCCTGATTGGCCGCGACGGCCACGTGACACGCTGTGGCACGCCCCCGCGGCAGCGGCAGACGCGGCAGGCTTGCCGCTGCGTCCTGCTGTGGCGAGACGCTGGAGTTCACTACCCCTTTCACATCGTGCCACGCTTATGCTGTCTAGCACAGTCTCTAACAGTAACAGTAGTCTGACCAGTTTGTTTTGTGATGTTTGTAATCTTGTTTTTAGCGCCTTTGAGGTGCTTTGGTACCATGAAATTAGCCATTTAGAACTCTTATTTCATTTTATAAATAATTTTAAAAAAAATTAGAAACACGGGTCTCTTGTCCATTGATGGATATATAATGGATATATTTTGTCTGGCACAGTGGTGTAATGGTTAGTGCTCATTCCTGTCAAGCGGACGACCCGAGTTCGAAACCCCGCATTTCTAATATTATTTTTTTTGGAATATAATATTAATGACTGTATAAGCAAAAGTAGCCTAGTTTTAAGTTAAAATATTATAAATCTACATGTATTGAGGATGTCATTCTTTATATAGCTCTCAAAGTGCACCAGATTGAAGCATTTACATCGCAAAAAAAAATAAAAAATTTGAAAAACATGGGATTCGAACGCGGGTCGCCCGCGCCGGGACCCTGGAGTAGTTGGCCTTAACGACCATCCACTCGTCTCTTAACATCGATCCGTTCCCTTAACCTCCATCCACTCCCTGTTTACAAAACCATGTATTATTTTGGCCATATGTGGCGCTGTTGCGAGTTTGTGGATGCTGCGCCGCTGTATCCACATTAAGAGAAGAAGAAGAACAGAAGAAGAGCTGGAGAAAGTCGCGTTGGTGAGTTTAAACTACTAAATAAGATCCGATTCCTAAACACTGTCACAACAGCAGTCATATATGTATATTTTCAACAATACGTTTGTTTACCAATAGGTTATTGGGTTTGTGTTGCCGCTGTTTAAAGAGACTCCAATTGAATTGATTTACCGAGTGACTAAGTTCGTTTTTTTTTTCAAATGTAAACTACAGTATAAGATCCCAACAATGTCACAACAGCAGTCATACTGTATATTTTCAACAATACGTTTGTTTACCAATAGGTTTTTGGGTTTGTGTTGGCAGTTTCAACAGTTGGATGTACTCCGTGAAGCTGACTGAGTCGTGTTTTGTTTCTGCACAGCAGATCTAATAACGATAATACATTGTGTCCTATCTATCTATCTCACTATCTATCTGCAATGCTTTTATTTTTTACTCCGTTTATTTGATCAGGGACAGTGCATATCAATCAACAGTTATACATTTATAAATGAATACAAATTAAAAACTGTAAATATGCCAACATTAGCAGGGTTGCTAGTTTTCAGTTGTAGTCCCTGGGCTAGATGTTTAAAGCCCAACCTCCAGGTTAAACCCTACTGATCAATTATGGGTAGTTTACATCATTGGTATATAATTATATATATATCTGTACATATCTCTTACCTACTCTTACTAGTTACACTGCTGGCCAGTATGACTTACTACCATAGTGTCTTTATACCTGTATCACTGTACATAT
Organism: Notolepis coatsorum; assembly: GCF_963971535.1. NCBI lineage: Eukaryota > Metazoa > Chordata > Actinopteri > Aulopiformes > Paralepididae > Notolepis > Notolepis coatsorum. Next base: position 44,052,012 of record NC_140181.1, on the reverse strand, counting down.
TAATACTATATCTAAATCTGTACATATCTCTTACCTACTCTTACTAGTTACACTGCTGGCCAGTATGACTTACTACCATAGTGTCTTTATACCTGTATCACTGTACATATTAATACTATATCTAAATCTGTACATATCTCTTACCTACTCTTACTAGTTACACTGCTGGCCAGTATGACTTACTACCATAGTGTCTTTATACCTGTATCACTGTACATATTAATACTATATCTATATCTGTACATATCTCTTACCTACTCTTACTAGTTACACTGCTGGCCAGTATGACTTGTTACTACCATAGTGTCTTTATACCTGTATCACTGTACATATTAATACTATATCTAAATCTGTACATATCTCTTACCTACTCTTACTAGTTACACTGCTGGCCAGTATGACTTATACCATAGTGTCTTTATACCTGTATCACTGTACATATTAATACTACAACTCTGTACATACATGTAGTACTCATAGTACTAATTTATATATGTTATACCCAGTTTAACCACCTGTACAGTGTATATTACTATTTCACGTTACTGCTACATAGTCACTCTGGTTGGATGCCAAACCTCTTTTAGTTGTACTGTACTTGTGCTGCATGATGACAATACATTACAATCTGCACTGAATTAGTCACAGAATGTTTTGGGACTAGAAGGTTTACAGGGTTAACCGGCTGTTGTGTGGCAGTGAAAGGGTTAACCTTCTGTGTATTGTTGAAGGTTTAGTCCACATTGTTTATTGAACAAAAATACAATATGAAGGTTGGCCTTTAAGCCAGAAACAATAGTACTGTTACATTTGTGACATACGATATGCAAATATACAGTAAGGAACCTGACGCAAACTTTGCCATCACCATTGAACTATTATAATAGTTAGGATCTATGGGTAACAGTACTGTATATTTGCATATCGTATATGTCACAAATGTAACAGTACTATATACCTGTATGTCATGTATGTCCCTATGTCATAAATGTCATGATGTCATGTATGTTGTGTGTGTCATAAATGTCACTATGAATTGAAAATAGGGGACCCTGATGTAAACAAGACAAACGTCTTTCTCTGGTCTGCATCCCCTTAACAATTGTGTGTATTGAGCCGTACTGTATTGTACCCATTCTGCAATCTGTTAAATAAAGTTTTCATTCATTCATTCAGTGAGATGCTGGAGAAGCAGCAGAAACAACAACAGCGGCTCCCCAAGAGGACACACAACTGGTCAGCCAAAGTCCCGGTTCCTCAGAGATGGCTCCACCATCCACTTTTTTTTTTTATCAGACTGGAGCGGTGAGATACTGTACTTCTACTGCTCCACTAAGGTCTTCCAGACCTATGCAGCAGAAAGACTCACCAATCCCAGGATGCCATTCCAGGACTTTGTTGAGACAGAGTTTTTTCAGAGGGAGTTGGAGGCCTGGAGGGATGTCTTTATTCTCCTTTATTTTATATATCAGAGGATTTTATAGTATGTCTGCACTTTATGTGCTCATTTCATAATTCATGTATTTTACATTCTACTAAAACTGAATCAAACCATAAACAAGGTGGCCCTAAAGGATGTTAGATCCTAATGTGAAAAACTGTGATTTTATATGTCTGCTCATTTGACTTATTTCTACTTTTATCTTTACGCCCCACTATCTGCTGGGTGCATACTATAACCTTATCATGTTTTGTAACAGATTACAGAAGCATATTGGAACGTGAGGTTCTGATATGAATTGATTAATATATCTGCATTATTTTATCCCACTTTATGCTTTGCTCTTGCTGCTTGTTTTACACTGATTTTATGTTTTATTTCTTACTGATGTAAAGCACTTTGAACTGCAATCCCCTGTATGAAAGGTGCTATACAAATAAAGTTATTATTATTATTATTATTACTGAGACACAGTTCTTTCAGATAGATAGTTTTTAAACCAGCTCAAAGCCGTTTTTCCAAGACCTATATGCAGCCAAGCCTCTGCAGTAATGCGTGATCCACAGAGTCAAACGCTTTAGACAGATCAACAAACAATGCTGCACAGTGTTTTTTCTTGTCTAGTGCTTCAATTATGTCATTTGAGACTAGCATAGTCGCTGAAGTACTATGGATCTGAAGCCTGACTGAGACTTGTTAAGAATATTATGGTCAGCTAGAAACTCTTTGTTTACAAGAGATTCAAAGACTTTGGCCATTACAGACAATCTGGAAATAGGGCGATAATTATTTAGGTCAGAGGGGTCTCCGCCCTTTAACAAGGGGAGAACCATGGCCGACTTCCATGAGCTAGGTAATTCACCAGATATGATATGAACATTTCCTGATGACGCTGCCATTTTAGCTCTAATTAAGAATGACAGTGACCTAGCTGACTATTATTTGGAAATCCAGTGGTTTGTAAACTGGTGCGACAATAACTGTCTGGTTTTAAATGTTAAGAAGACTGAGGAGATGGTGTTTGACCCCAGAGGTGTTGGGGACCACAGGCCTGTGGTCATCCACACACAGTCCTGTGCATAAATTAAGAAACATGATTTAAGTTGACAAAAACCTCTGCCGCTACAATCTAATGATAATCTAAATATGTGCAACAAGGAGAGACGGGGACAGAATTAATGAATGAAAACTTTATTTAACAGATTGCAGAATGGGTACAATACAGTACGGCTCAATACACAAAATGTTTAAGGGGATGCAGAGCAGAGAAAGACATTTGTCTTGTTTACATCAGGGTCTGCCATTTTCAATTCATAGTGACATTTATGACATACATGACATTTATGACAGGGACATACATGACATACAGGTATATAGTACTGTTACATTTGTGACATACGATATGCAAATATACAGTAAGGAACCTGACGCAAACTTTGCCATCACAACCATTGAACTATTATAATAGCTTTACTATTATAATCTAAATCTGTGCAATATTCATGTTTATTTAGTGATATTCATGTTTATTGATTCAACATAGCTGTTTATCTTTGATAATGTATGACAGGCTTTTGCCCCGACCGGGATTCGAACACGGCTGCACGAGAGCAGTTCAGCTCCTTGGACAGCGTGACAAATGCACCCATTTCATTGGCTGTCAGTCTGTTACACCTATACACGGCTGGCCCCCGCGTGAGAGGTATGAGGACTAACCATTACACCACGGTGGCAGATAAATTAAATATCCATTATATATCCATTAATGGACAAGAGAGCCGTACGTCGGCCGTCTAATGAAGTTAGATTTATACAGTACACTTTGACTGCTGAATTGACACGTTTAACTTATTCATTCTTTAATTCAGCAACATTAATTCATACAGTCTGTAGACATACAGTCTCTCTGTGTCATACAGAAGTACAGAATACTTTTATCCAAAATGCTTCTTACTGTTACTGTTAGAGACTGTGCTAGACAGCATAAGCGTGAAAGGGGAAGTGAACTCCAGCGTCTCGCCACAGCAGGGCGCAGCGGCAAGCCTGCCGAGTCTGCCGCTGCCGCGGGGGCGTGCCACAGCGTGTCACGCGGCCGTCGCGGCCAATCAGGCGAACCCGGAAACCGAAATCCGACTAAATCCGTTGCGGAAGTGATACACGCATACAGTACGGCTCAATACAAACAACTGTTAAGGGGATGCAGACCAGATAAATACTTTCGTCTTATTTACATCAGGGTCCCCCATTTTCAATTCATCAAGACATTTATGACATACAAGACATACAAATTTACAGTACTGTTTAACCCATTCTGTGACAATCACGATGATAGTCGGGTTAACTCGCCATCGCTTGCGTGCCAATCACGAGTATAGTCGGGTTTTAATCGTTATTTATTTTATTAGCGATATCCATTCATTTTCATCCATCCAACCTGATGTTATCGTTGGGAATGGGTCTGAGCTCGCAAAAGGGCAAATACCGCCGCCTATCGTCTCCCGGATAGTATTGTACATCATTGGATTGGATTGGCTGGGGTTGTGCATCAGAAAAAAAACTCCGGTCCGGGTTTCCCTTCTCAGGCAGGCAGTATCGTGTTACCACATTGACTGGGGAGGCTGGGAGCAGCTTGGATTATGTGTTTTGGACTATAATGTTGGATCAATAAACGCGATCAATATTTGGAATGGCGATCATCGAATTGGAATAATCTTTTTGCAGATCAGATGTGAGGTAAGGAATCTATGTTACTAGTATTGGGTTAATCAGATGTTTTTTTCACAGCGATCACAACGTGTGTGTGCGGGTGTGTGCGTGCCGTTGGCGCGGAGCAAGGCACGGATAAACGATTTTTCAGCCCGCTTCTCTAGCGTGCATAAGGACACATATACTATCGATAATCTAGTGTTTATTTGAAAACTATTCATAAATCAGCCGAAAAATGACAATGTGTTTTGTGTATTCCACTAAAGGGCTATTATCGCGTCTTTCTCTGGAATTACTAGAAATCTCCAAAACTATACTCGTATTCAAAACGGTATAAAACGGAAATGTACCGATGAAAAAACAATCTGTTTCGTACATGTTGACTGCAAGCAAGTCATTGATAAGCGACGGGAGTATTAGACCCATAGCCATCATTTAAGATATAGTTTAAGCGTTCGCAAATATCCCCGTCCTCCCATTGATTAAAGCGCTGGCCTACAAGCCCTTTGTTTGGTCATATCCGGCCGGCTCTGAATGTGTTAATAAAAAAAATATATACATTCGAAGGGGAAGAAACTGTACATTGGAGGCGCTACTGTATTTTTAAATACTGTGACAGTATCAGTCCATGGAGAAATGCACAGTCCGTATTCTGAAACTGTGCCTTTAAACGAGCCGTTTTAATTTCAATAAGTATGCAAGAACTATACGCTTGTTGCATATGTAGGCCCTCAGAACGGCCTCACCGCCAAACCTTGTATGCGGAAGAAAGCTAGCAAGCTACAAGACAGAAGAAAATGTCAGAAGCTTAAGAGAGGAGGTGAAACTATATTAAGATGGTTTTAGGTACTTAGAACCACATAAATATCTTCTTATGGATATCAAGACTTCAAATAAAACACTGGAAAGGTGTAAAATATGGGACCTTTAATATTGAATGCATTAGATAAGATCTAAGCCTCTAATTCATCTTAGAGTTAATATGGTAAAAGGTAAATTATAGACTGATGATGATGATGATGCTGCCAAGACACATCCAGCCAGCAGGCCACTTTAGTCTTTACCCACTTCTTCCTCTCCGTAGAAAGTGCATATCATTAAATGCCAAGCAATAAACTAATGCTAGGCTCAGTCTATTTATGCTGACATGGAACTCCCCACCATCCCTACCTGGCCACCACCTTATACTGTACTTCCCTTAGCCTACTGTACAATGTATGCCCACATCAGCACTGCCAACCAGGCTTCAGTCCAACACTATATTGGCCCAGTGTTGATATATGAATCACTTAGGCCTAAATCAAAGGTTTGGCTTCAAATCAGATTTTAACCAATAGATGAGCCCATGATGGTTATATTGATTAATGGAGGTAATTTGTCTTATTAAACAACTTGACAACTATTGGCAGAGTCGCTATAATCCCAATCTAATTAGACGCTTGCATGAAGACAAGGCGATATCTTTCATCTCCATTGAGATTCAGTAACGATTATTATATTACTCTATCGAAATTCAATAACTCAGGCGTATAGGTTACAGTCCCAATCACAGATAGTGTTCCGTTAAATCACAGAGCAGACAGGGCTTTCGGAGCCGTTTTCAAAAGCCTCCTCTATGGTTCCACTAGCCTGTCCTGTAAAGACAGATTCTGAAGAGAAGCCACACACATGCATGCTGAACAAGTAATCAAAGTTTTTATCCAAATCACAATATGGCCTATAGTGCAATATCCACATAAGAGAAGGCTGCAATACTTGTTTTTTTTTATCTACTTTTTCTCCCATTTTCTATTTTTCTCCCATCCCAATTTCATATCGTCCAATTCTACCCTCCCCTGTCTCGGACGCTGTTAGGCCATGCCTCCCACATGCCGGCTGCAATGTGGACTAAGCCTTACATCACGTGTCCCCTCCGGTACTCGAGGAAGCAGCAGTCGCATCTTTTCACCTGCACAGCGCAATCTCTCAGCGTCGGGGGTCTGCGTTTGGAGGGCACGCCTCCCCCGTCGCTTCCTGATTCTGCTGCGCAGGCGCACCAACCGACCTGTAGAAGTCGCTCTCCACAACGTCCAATCCCCACCCATCAGCTTCCCACCCCCTAACACTGCCAATTGTATTAGTATGAACGACCAGCCAAGCTGATAGCAATGCGGAGAGCTGGGCTCGAACCCAGCGTCTCCTGCATTGGTGGTGAGCGCCTTGCCCACTGCACCACCTAGCCGCCCAGGCTGCTATACTTGTTAAAGGGGGAAAATATGTGTCAAAACATCATTCTGAAATTGAGATGTCATACGAATAATATCCCACAGACTTGAGCAAACATCTTTGTGCGGCTAGGTGGCGCAGTGGGCAAGGCGCTCGCCATCAACGCAGGAGATGCTGGGTTCGAGCCCAGCTCTCTGCGTTGCTACCAGCTTGGCTGGTCGTTCATACTAATACAATTGGCAGTATTAGGGGGTGGGAAGCTGATGGGTGGGGATCGGACGTTGTGGACAGCGACTCCTACAGGTCGGTTGGTGCGCCTGCGCAGTAGAATCAGGAAGCGACGAGGGCGGCGTGTCCCTCCCACGCAGACCCCCGCCGCTGAGAGATCGCGCTGTGCAGGTGAAAAGATGCGACGGCTGCCTCCTCGAGTACCGGAGGGGACACGTGATGCAAGGCTTCGTCCACATTGCAGCCGGCTTGTGGGAGGCATGGCCTAACGGCGTTCGAGACAGGGGAGGGTAGAATTGGACAATATGAAATTGGGCCGGGAGAAAAATTGAAAAATAAGGGGAGAAAAAGTAGATTAAAAAATAAATAAAAAAAATTTGTTTGGTACAGATCCCAGCCAAATCAAATCGTTCAGCCGTAATGCAAGCAGGCACTCACTGGCTCTCTCTCTCTCTCTCTTTCTCTTTCTCTTTCTCTGTCTCTTTCACTCACTCACTCACTCACTCACTCACTCACTCACTCACTCACTCACTCACTCACTCACTCACTCACTCACTCACTCACTCACCCACCCACCCACCCACCCCCGTACACACACACACACACACACACACATACACACACAAGAGAATAAATGATGGGGTATGAAATGAATGGAGGGGAAATCCTGCAGCATGTTGTCTTCCTCTGGGATGTGTTTGATATACAGTATCTCTATTCACACTGTGTGTGTGTGTGTGGGTGTGTGTGTGTGTGTGTGTGTGTGTGTGTGTGTGTGTGTGTGTGTGTGTGTGTGTGTGTGTGTGTGTGTGTGTGTGTGTGTGTGTGTGTGTGTGTGTGTGTGTGTGTGTGCGTGCGTGCGTGTGTGTGTGTGTGTGTGTGTGTGTGTCATGAGGCCCATACAAGGGGCCCTCCTACACCCTGCTGTGCTGGCAGCTCACAAAAAGTCTTTCTAAAGGCCACACATCTGAAAACTCACTCACAAACACACACACACACTAAAGTACATACTTATTCCACGTAATAGTACATGGTTTGAGTTTACAAGATCCTGATTCTAGATGATTCAAAAGTGCATCTGCCTGTGAGTTCAGATGCAGGGAGGACAGCATGAATGAACATGACAGAATACAACACAAGCTCTGGATCCACAGAGAAGAGAGACAACAGACAACTTCATCTCCTGGTGGTGTAGAAATGTCTTCACTTTGGTAAATCAAACAGCTTAACAGTTATAGTAGCACTCGCTACACAACCTCTGCTTATGAGATTGTGTGTGTGTGTGTGTGTGTGTGTGTGTGTGTGTGTGTGTGTGTGTGTGTGTGTGTGTGTGTGTGTGTGTGTGTGTGTGTGTGTGTGTGTGTGTGTGTGTGTGTGTGTGTGTGTGTGTGTGTGTGTGAGTGAGTGAGTGAGTGAGTGTGTGTGTGTGTGTGTGTGTGTGTGTGTTACCTTTGGTTCCCACAGACTGCTTGCCTCAGAGACTATCAGACCTAAGGCACCTCCCACACACACACACACACACACACACACACACACAGACAGACACACACATACCCACAGCTTCAAGGCCTTGACCTCTGACCTCAAGGAGTGAGGTAGGAGGGAGGGGACAGTTCCTCAATCCCCCTGGTACCTCCTTAATTTTTCCTCCCACTCTCTGTTCCTAGACTTCCTACTGTATGGTCTCTCTCTCTCTACTATATGCTCTTTCCTCCCTCTCCCTATCCCCCCCCTCTCTCTCAGTCTTTCCTCTTCCTCTCTTTTTTCCTACACTCTCTCCCCTTCTCTACCTTCCTTTCTCCCTCTCTCACCCTTTCCCTAATGAGCCGCCAATCGTAACAGTGCCGGTCACCATATCTTACTAGCAGGTTGTCCGGGGAAATAGGCCTGCTGAATCACTTGTGGTGGAGGGTGAGGATGAGGGGTGGGGGTGGTGGCACAGGAAATGAGTGCAAGGTGCAAGGAGGGAAGAGAAGTGGGAGTGGGGCTGGAGAGACAAACGTTCCCAGAGCGTCAGATGGTCGGGAGGAAGCACAGACCTGCAGAGTGTAACAGCCAACCCACCACCACCACCGCCACCAATTTCATGTGGATAGGAGGGGAGCTCTCCCTGGTCCTGATTGCAGAGAAAACACGTTTTCAAAAATATCCATATATGTGTGGACGAGGCCATTAGTCATGATGGCAGCATTTTCCATAAGCTCTGGTTGCATCCGTCCACACCAATACATTGAGTAGTTTCTCATTATTATTATCATATTTTTTTGTTTTCAGTTTGCTTGTGGAAGGCCAAAACGCATAGAAAAAGCTACGGTTTAAAATATATGTGTGGACTAGGCTCTTACACACACACACTTGAGTACTCTATGTATTATTCAGTAGACGTCTCCCTCCTTTTACACACGTGGCACAGAGAGAGAGAGACACTCTTCTGAGGAGAGTCGTGCCTCTCAGAAAACTCAACAATATAAAGGGGATTAGTCAAACAAAGACGTCAAGAGTGAGATGCCTGTTGCAATCAACTTTGTGATACTTGTGGCGAGAGAGTAGCGCCTTCCGGAAGGACTTCCACGGCCTGGTTTATCTTTTCATTATAATGGGTAAGCGACTAAGCGGCTTCAAAAGGGAAGGAAAAAAGACAACTTGATCAGAATTATGGGTCGACGTCAAGTACATCTTCTTCATCTGCTGATTCTAACACTTCGCTTTGAGTTACAGCAACGTCTGGATTGATATGTTTACACACCCGAGATACTGTTTTGTTATGGCACTCATGGCAAATTAGGGATGTCTTTATATAACCTCTGTAATCCAAAATTCCATTAGCTAGCATGACATGTCTTTAAGATCATCAAAGAGCGCTGGAATGTTGACTTTCAGTCAAACTGGAGCAGGGAGCTAATGCTTATGCTAATCATGTGATATAGTTGACAGGGTTAAAGTCACAATCTGTGAGTTTTCTCTGGACCACATAAATGTGGGGGATGTTCATCTAGTCTACAATATTGAAGAGTTTTCAGATGGAAAATATAAGCTTTTTGGAACTTTCTTAAAGGAACACACCAACATTATGGGATACCAATTTCCTCTCTCTGTGCGTTCAGTAGAAAGCTATCCAGCTGCAAGTTAGCCTAGCTTAGCACAAATGAATGGAAGCGGATACGGACCACTAGCCTAGCTTAAAACTCCGGGAGATGAGTTGTTGAGCCAACAGCTAGACTAGCTGGTCTGTATACGTTTCCATTTGCGTATGCTAAGCTAGGCTAGCTTGCAGTCGGATCGCTTTCTACTGAATGCAGAGAACATTGGTATTGATCTTCTCGTCTGACTCTGGAGAAGACGGTAAGCGAATTTCCCATAATGTTGCCGTGTTCCTTTAACCAATCATGAAGCAGAATATACGCAGGTGTATTTTACTCCAGTGAAACATTACCAATGTAAAACATTTTACAGACACAGAATACGTCAAATACAAATAAAACCTCACATGTATCTGTCTAGTGTTAGTCCTTGTATGAAGAGCCGAGTCAATCAACTAGAGAATAAAGAAATGTCAGAATTGCCCTTTTCTTTGTGATGGTGGTGGGACTGCCCATTTGCTTACATTTGGATTACTGACTGGGCCTTAAATGAAACCATTATAAATAACTTACTCATAATACATTCCTGAGTCTATAACATTATTATAAGTGTGTGTGGCCTCATACTTCTACACTTGAGAGTGATTTCATATTGGATCACGTCCCACTATGTCAAACTCAGAGTCAACTTTAAAAAAAATAAGATTTACTTTGACTCGATGATATCCAATATTTTCCTTTCCTCCAGAGTATGTGGGTGTCGGGTCCTTAAACTCGTCAGACCACCCGCACCCTCAAAGCAATTCCGACAAATCCAATTTAGTTCATGGAAGCCAGCGCAATATCAATTCTACATTATCAGAGAGAGAGAGAGAGAGAGAGAGAGAGAGAGAGAGAGAGAGAGAGAGAGAGAGAGAGAGAGAGAGAGAGAGAGAGAGTCGTGTTTGTGTGTTAAGAAAGGAACTAAAAACACAGCCACTCCGTTTCGCGCACAGGGGGGCGTGGGTTAGTGTTAGCGTCAGGAAGCTTTCTACCTCTGGCACTCGGGAGAGAACATGTTTGTGGTTTTTAGGGGGGGGGGGTGGCCTGTGAAGAATGAGTCAGCATCAATCTACTGTAGAGCTGTCGCTACTTTTTCCCTTTCCCCCCCCCTGGAGTTGTTTTAGCCTGCAGGGAGAAGAGGACATCAGACTGTGAAAACACACAAGAGTTTATACAGCAACAACAAGAGTCAAAACAGGAGGAACGAGAAGGAACTTGTAGCGGCCGGTGGTTCATGGCAGGAAAACAAAACCCTGCTCTCAACCTGTTGGAATATCTCACAGATGAATCAGGCTGATTCAGCTGGGAAGAATGGAACCAATTTATTTGCGTGTGTGTGTGTGTGTGTGTGTGTGTGTGTGTGTGTGTGTGTGTGTGTGTGTGTGTGTGTGTGTGTGTGTGTGTGTGTGTGTGTGTGTGTGTGTGTGTGTGTGTGTGTGTGTGTGTGTGTGTGTGTGTGTGTGTGTGTGTGTGTGTGTAGGGGGTGAAATTGGAGCCCGCCAAGCGCCATTGGCGGTCAGTTTTTACGTTTGGCGGTAGGCCTGCCACGATAACACATTTTGCTGGGCGATTAATTGCCCCCGAAAATATCGCGATAAGCGATATTATTGCGACCGGTTTAGAGAATTTTTTTGAGAAATTTATTTCCCAAAACTTTTATTTTGAAGCCCACCGCTCCGTCTTTTCCGGTTTAAGACTTTTATTTTGAAGCCCACCGACCGGACCGGAAGTATTGTTGTGATTATCCTAGCCGACAACTTGTCTCGTCCGGTTGTGTTTTTTAGTTTTAACGTTAGCTACTAACGTTAGATGCAGCTACTACAGGCAATCAACGATGAGGAGGAAGCGTCAAAGCAGTATATAATAGAATAGCTGTGGTGCGTAGGCACTGCAGCACGACTCGAAAACGACCCGTTATAATAAATTAATTCATGTTTATCTTGTCCCCGTCTCCAGTGCTTTGACTAGCCCCACCCGTTCATTGTAAACAATGATGCATGTAATTGTATTAACGTTATTCTGTGTTATTCTAACGTTACACTACAAATAACGCTACTTGGTTAAAAGGAGCAACACTATTGAGAAATGTAGTTAAGCTATATGTGGCGTTGCTACTGCCCCACGGAGCTCCCGTGCTGTGCTCTGTAGTAACGCCAGCGGCCAACCCACACGGAGAGAGACTGCAAGGGGCACTGGTTCCGCCTGAATGAATGAATGAATGAAAACTTTATTTAACAGATTGCAGAATGGGTACAATACAGTACGGCTCAATACATACAATTGTTAAGGGGATGCAGACCTGAGAAAGACGTTTGTCTTGTTTCCATCAGGGTCCCCCATTTTCAATTCATATAGACAATCATTAAAACAAACGCGCAAATAGCAATTAATCGCGCCCGTCAAAATCATTGCATTCATTTTAATTATCGCGGCAATTAATCGATTTTTTGCTTATCGCGGCAGGCCTATTTGGCGGGTACCAAATAGTCATGTAAAAATAAAAAATCTGCGGTGTGTTTTGGTTTTACGACAGTCGCAGTTTTTGGCAACCCCGTCTCTCACGGCGCGTCATCTCGTTGGCTTGTTTACCAACGTGACATCCGCTACACGCTCTTCTTCTGCTCTGTAGGGAGCTCAGCTAACGTTACGCCCACCTAGCTAACGCCGAGTAGCCAACGTTAGCGAAATGTAATAACGTTAAATAACATTAATCACTGATACAGTATGTGGAACCATATTAAAGGAGTAAGCCGGCCGGTAAAAAGACAACTCACCGCGGAAGAAGTGGCAGCGAGAGCGAGCCAGTGGCTCGCTCGTTAGCTCACGTTAGCTCTATATGTCCCAGTAAACTAAATAGTTCACTGAGGCATTGTCTTAAGTAACGTTATATAGCGGGCTAGCAGTAGCTACAGATAGCTCCTGATATCAATGTCTTATAACATTGATTCAATGCGTATTCTAGCTGAGGGCATGTTGAATGTGATTTGACCAAAGCACAGTAACGTTATACCAATAGGGTCCAGCTGCAGCGCCGGAGAATCCTTGCATGCTGAATGTAGAGTATAGGGTCCAGCTGCAGCGCCGGAGAATCCTTGCTTGAGCTGGAGGCTACTCGAGTATACACACAGACAGTGGAGCTGTTTGCAGATAGCGAGCATTTTGACTTGTTGCGTGGTGGCGATGTCTCGCAGATAATACAACTACAAGTATGATTATATAATATATATATTTTATTAAAAAAAATCAAAAACAATTTGGCTGGTAAGAAATATGCTTGGCGGGTAGATTCTTCCCATCTACCCGCCACTGGCCGGTAGGGATGGGAATCGAAAACCGGTTCCCGTTGGGAACCGGTTCCTAATTGGCCGATGCCTGGAACCGTGTGGCTCCTGTGACTTTCGATTCCCTTAACGCTGCCAGGTTTTTCCTACAGTTGCGCGCGTTAGCATGTAGCCATGGCAGACTCTATTTGATTCCTTAAGGGCTCGAAATTGCCTGGCTTTTGGTCATATGCTCCCGAAATGCTCCCGCTGTTTGGCTACTTCTATGTGCAGTGAAAACTACTTGAATGCTTTCATTGATTTAGTTTAGGGTGAGCTAAAATTAGCCGCGGAGCTATCGCTAGCTAACGTGAGCTAACGCTATTTAATCAAGCTCACAAAGAGAGATAAACAGCTGACAGCGGATAGTACAGGTACAAATACAATAAAACAGCGGGTGGGGACTGTTCTGTAAACATTGTACTCTTTAGTTCACATATAATAAGAGCCGGATTGTTTATTTACTAAGTCCGTCAGACAGGAAGTACCATGGTGCAACATACAAATGTGTCCGTGTAGCAACACAAGCCAATACCTACAGGACAGGGGCCCGGGGAGGGAGCTCTGTGTGTCTGTGTGTGTGTGTGTGTGTGTGTGTGTGTGTGTGTGTGTGTGTGTGTGAGACAGAAGTCAGAGGAATAACGACTGTTATTCAATAGATTAAATTAGTTTAAGAATAAAAAAATAAATACATTTTAAGAGAATCTCAAATACATTATTTTATTTAAGTGTAGGCTATAGTTAATGTTTTATTTTTTACAGTTTTTGTATTTTTCTGACATGGTAAATGGCTGCTTTTTTATATAGCGCTTTTATCCAAAGCGCTTTACAATTTGTTCCTTACATTTTACCCAATCACTCACACATTCACACAACGACGGCGCAGGCAACCATGCAAGGTGCCAACCTGCTCATCGGGAGCAGTTAGGGGTTAAGTGTCTTGCTCAAGGACACATCGACACGCTGCCCGGGAGGAGCGGGAATCGAACCGGGAACCTCCGGATTGCCAGACGACTGCTCTACCTCCCGAGCCACTGTCGCCCCTGACATGGGGGCTCAACAATAAATGACAATCAGAAATGTCAAGTTGCATGTTGTTATTCTAACCAGCTTAGTTCTGTTGCATTTCCAATTTATTTATTTAAATTATAAATTGATCAGGTATCGATAAGAGAATCGATAAAGAATCGAATCGATAAGCAGAATCGATAATGGAATCGTATCGATAAAATCCTATCAATTCCCATCCCTACTGGCCGGTGAGTCAAAAAGTTTATTTCGCTCCCTGTGTGTGTGTGTGTGTGTGTGTGTGTGTGTGTGTGTGTGTGTGTGTGTGTGTGTGTGTGTGTGTGTGTGTGTGTGTGTGTGTGTGTGTGTGTGTGTGTGTGTGTGTGTGTGTGTGTGTGTGTGTGTGTGTGTGTGTGTGTGTGTGTGTGTGTGTGTGTGTGTGTGTGTGTGTGTGTGTGTGTGTGTGTGTGTATTCCTGCAGTGCCAAAAGACCTGTTCCTAGTCCCATAATCAACAGTAATCACGCATGGATCTGGGAGCTAGAACAGACAGTCCTCCTTCGTGAATGAATAGTTTCACAACGGCACGCATGTTTCTAGTTGTAGAAATCATAAAAAAAACTACCTTTTTTCTTCATAAGACACGTCTAAATTCAATACGGAGAGCTCTTGTAAAGTTGCATTGTTGCAACAAGTGACATTGACCTTAGCCTACTGCTGCAATGAATCACCGCCAAGCTTAGAGCTCTTACTGAAAGTGTCCACACACAAACACACACACATGATGCACACACACACACGCACGCGCGCACACAAAAAGCCTGCCTGCAGGGCACTCAGTGGGGGAAAGCAGAGGAATGAGAAAGGATTCCATTGTTCCGATGCAACTCAGAGTACAGAGGTACTCTCTGAGTCTCTGACACAGGTATTCTGCAAAATAATGCCCGCATTGTGCGTGCGTGCACACACACACACACACACACACACACACACACACACACACACACACACACACACACACACACACACACACACACACACACACACACACACACACACACACACACACACACACACACACACACACACACACACACACACACACACACACACACACACACACACACACACACACACACACAAAAAGGATATCATAACAAAATGTGCAGGCCGCAGGGCTTCAGACACCTGTTCCGATTAGGGCCCTCCCGCCGGCCCCATCAAAACGCCTGACGCCTTGGAAATCCCATGTTTGGAGAGACAATTAGGATTGGGGCTTTAAAGAGGCGTGTCAATCGGGTTAGGGACGGTGGACTTTGAGTGGATTTCGTGCAAATGCTCAAAAAGCCATGTGTCCCTGAAACCGGAGACGCCGGGGGGGGGGGGGGGGGGGGTTCCCCCTTGTTTGTCTCTCTGTCTTACACTGTCTGGAAAAAAAATAACACTGACCCGTTTTCATTTTCAGTATGTGGTAGGTATTCAATACCCCACGATGTGGTGATCTGTCCAATGTGATTAATTGCTATGTCTGTGAAACACTGCGTCAGATCATTAAAGCCTCTATCGCACGTGAACTCTGGACAATGCGCAGAGAATCGGTTGGGTTATTTTTAGTTAAAATAAAGGTTTGGGGTCAATGGTATTCCGTACAGAGTGAGAAAATATAATTTTACGCTGTGAATCTGTATATAAATCGTTTACAATCAATCCAAAACGTTTGTATTAGGAAAAGGCGAACTGCAAGGAACAAGGTTAGTCCACGTTCATCAACACGCCCACTCGCTCGCCGTGTGAATTCTGCGAACAATGACATGCTTGTATTCGCAGCACGTGGGCTCAGTTGGTCAATATGCGGGACTTAGGACTTGCGTGCTGGGAGGGTAAACTCTAATAATTAAAACATTTACATTCGCTCCGATTAACGTGCACTTAAGTTCAGTAGTCCAGGCAGTGCATGTGCGAAAGAGGCTTATGACCACCTGTGATACACAATAAAGGCAGTGAGGGGACGGAATGACGGGACTGAGGACACAGGAAGGACAGAGGGGACGGAGGTTTTCTCAGCAGGGGTCTCGGGTCTCCTAAGACAAAAACGCAGGCCGCTTCCTGCCCCTCTGCGTTCCAAAATAAATTACCTAAACCAAGTTAACTTTTCTCCTTTTTTACGGATGTTAGGACACTTTCAGAGACAGAGGGACGTTTTGAAAAGACATGTTGTAGTGGAAAAGGACTCCCAGGGGAGCGGTCTGAAACCCACCGTCCAGGTTGCCAGAGCATTCCTATTAAAGGCATTCCATTCTCTCCGCTGCCTCCACCAATACCAGGCAAAAGGATATACAGTGGCATTGATTCATCCATTGTGTGTGAAGGTTTGAGCCCAGTGTGCTTTTCTCTGGCTCTTCGGCGGAGCGGAGGCTGTGATCTAATTACCCAGCGGGGAGATGAAGTTGTCTCCCTGGCCAGAGCTGACGGGGCCCCATTCTTCTGAATAGAAAAGAGAGCTCCAGCGTTCACGTCAAAGTCAGCTCCGGATCGCTAAAGCACTAAAGCTAACGCTAACCCGGGGGCCACATCGACTGGGCCGGCCCCCTTAATGATGAGGCTGCATTGATCTCCCATCAGGCGCCAGAGAAAAGCATCCACTGAATCACAGCGGTCTTCACTCTCCTCCAGAGCTGAAAGTCACCTTCTCGCAGAAAAAAACTAAAACAAAGAAGCCTTCTTAGGCAAACTTCCATCCTCCTGTCCTCCGATAACGGAAATGCTCCCAGGACGACCACGCGAAGGCTATTGACTTTTCATGGGATTGGCTATTGACATCTTCCTCCTAGAGCCAGGTCCAGAGAGTCACGGCCTCCGGACGGACCGGAGGGGCCAAAGGTCAAACGTGCCTCACACATCAATGAGACAGTAACCAGGGTTTACTATATACACAAGCCTTGTCCAAGTCCATGTCACACAAAACACCACACAGCCACTGGGGCTGCATTCCACTGGCTCGTCTCTCAACAACAAACAAGTGGTTTCACCTTAAAGGAAATGCTTGACCTGCTCAAGCCAGAGAGCCGGCGCTTGCAAAGTGCTTTGTTTTGCCCTCTTTATGACGGGGGGACAGGACCACACACAGAGTCCTGTGGTCACGACCAGAGCTGGTTTTGTTCACATGGTTGCCAAGGCACCTTTGAAACACAGCGGTAGAAGGATAGAAGATGGCTACTCCGTTGTCCAACGCTAATAAATAGCCTGTGTTTGGCTGCCATTGTTACCGATAATGGCCTGCCTTCAGTCAAGCTAAATGTTTAGATAGAAGATGGGTTAGTATGTGGGGAGGAAGGGTTTCAAGGTAAACTCACATAAATAAAACAGAACACTTGCGAGACGACACGCATCCACTTGCTGACACACTGACAACATGGACTGAAGTCAATTCAAACAAGAGGAACGTGTTGCCGCGAGCTATCAAGACTTGTTTAGGGTAATGAGATATCTCAGGTGCGATTGTGGTCGACAGGAGTAATTATAATGGCTCCTGACAAGACATCATGCGTGAGAATCCTGACAGATTTGGCATCTCATTAGCCATTCAAATGAAGGGGATTAAATTCAAAAGTGCCGGGCTGAAGCCAAGCATGTAATCCTTGTGTCAGACACAATGAAAGACAGACTTGTGCCTCAATAATCTATCCCCATGATGAATCTGTCGGTTTGGGTTAGAGTTGGGGGCGATGTGCTCCATATTCAGATCGTCCTGTCGTCACCCTGTGAAATTGGCAATAGGGAGGTGTAGTCTGACGTCACTGGTTGTTCCATCCGTATAGGGATTTATCATTGGGAAAATGGATTATCGGCTATTGTAACAATTCTGCCGCATGGAAATTGAAAAACTTTCCATTTTTGCACAAAACGAGTTCCCTTCTATCACTAACATTATCGTTTAAGCATTTTTGGTTGAAATAAAATTCAGCGATTTTTTTTTATGATTAATAGCGAATATTTTCATGTTGAGCTATAGATTGTGGATGAATAAGCACAGAAAGGTACACCATGCCAATGTTAATGGTTTATTTGTTTTAAACTAGACGATTTAGAAATGGTCAATGGGGAAATACATGGCGTTGGGACAGAGGGTGGAACACGAAAAACGGCAATGACGTAACCACTACACCTCCCTATAGCCGATGCTATCGCCCACATTTCTCCCCTCTCTCTAGCTCGCCACCCCACTCTTTGTAGGGTTTGTAGCTGGCAAGTCTCTTTCAAACACCTACGCCAATATTTATGTGAATAAAGCATTAGCAGATGCTTGGCTACATACAGCATTAGCAGACTAGTGGCTAAAAAACATTTTGTGTTAAGAGGGAAATTAGTCCGACAGCACAGTCGTTCACACCGCAATTTCTCATTTTCTGCCAGATTTACCAATCATGTTTAGCACAAAGGGCATTTAATAGCACAGATTGGTTAAATGCCAGTCAGCTGGTTGGGTTCAAACTACCCCAGTTGTCTTGACATTGTGCAATTGGTGATAACTCTGAACACTGTCGATCCACAAAGTCATCGTCCATCAGCACAACCCTAGTTTGGGTTACACCTCTCTGGTCTTAATGATTTTAAAGGCGCAATGAATTTGTCATAAATGGTTCCTTCCTGAGTACTGCAGACATGTGTGAACATGATGATGGTTATGATTATTATTATCAGTAGTAGTGGTATAGACTAGTAAATAATGCATATTTTATTGTGAGCAAAACAACAACAAACTATAGTTATATTATTATAATAATTGTTAGACAACAGACAAAAATAGGCTTATAGGCTACTTTACCTAATCGGGGGACTCAGTGACTCATGTCAGCGACTCAGTGACTTTAGTGAGTGACTCAGACTAAAATGAGTCCTTAAAATTAACCGGATTTACCACCACTATTCGTTAGTGATGATCCTCTTAACAACAATACGCAGTGGTGGAAAGTAACTACCAGTAAGTATTTTCACTCAAGCACCTCCTATTTAGTTTAGCGAACTTTGTACTTTTACTCCACTACATTCATCTGAACCCGTCAGTTACTAGTTACTTTGAAGAAAAAGATTTTGCATAGAAAACGTGGCAAACGTGGTTACTTTCAATATCAAACACGTATCTACTTTTACTTAAATAACATTTTGAATCGAGGACTTTTACTTTTACCAGAGTACTATTTGTATTTCTACTTTGATTTAAGTAAAGGAACTGTGTACTTCTTCCACTTTATCGATGGAGGCTTCATAGCTCAGAATAGCCCTTCCATTCCAAAGCTAATCTTGAAAAGTAGAAACAGATACAGCATTTTCCTTGACTGTGGCACTCAAAGCATTCCCTTGTAGGTAGATTATTGCCTCCGTGGCTGTTTTAAAGGAAGAAAATCAAAGAAAAATCACGCAAGGACTCCTGATTTGAAGTGTGTTTTGTGCTGTGAGGTAAGGCTAAACAACAGAGAACATTTTCCAGCTACATCTGCGCCTGTACTGTATCCTTAATTAATCCAAGCACTAACCCGTCCCTGAGAAAAGACAGGGGGGGGGGTCCTGGTGTGAAGCCAAGAGTAACCAGACAAGCATCTGAAAGAGCAGACCTCAGGTTCATCTCACTCCCCCAGCCGTCTGAAGCCGGCACTCCCTGTTGCCTCGAATTACAGCTCATTTCCAATATCATTAGCATCATGTCTGCCAGTCTCATGCTAATGACGTGACAATCACATTTTTATAAATGAGCAGCCAAGGGAAATACACCGGTCTTGGAGTTACTTGGAGTTGCCGGTCTGATCTCTGGGATTAGGCCCCGCCATGGGTTTGTTACCAGTAAGGAGACAAGTGGTTTCAGGCTCCCAATGAATTTCCGCGGAACGAATCAGGCACTACATTTAGTTCCTTCTTTGTATGTTTAATTAACAATCTGTTCCAGATTAATGTAATTAGGTTACCTTGAATATTAAATGCTAATGAAGCATGCAAATGGTGAGAACCCGCTGATGTGCTACTGATCTTGGCTACACACCAAGCAGAACGTGTTTCACTTTCTCACAGGGCCCTCCTCCTGGTGGCTCACCAAGCTGAGGTGCATGCAGGTATCATGAATTCACACCGTCACAGGTTTGAATCCGGCCTGGGACCTTTATTTAACAATGTTCAGTGCTAGACTAACACTCCCAAGATGTAGCACTGAATGGCACAGGAAGTCCTTCATTCCGACAGCCATCAGACTTTACAATATGCATCACTGTGCCTCACTGCATCACTGAGCACAGGGTGACAGTTCTTAGGCTTAGTTTATTCTTTATTCTTAGGCCATTTCTTTTGTTATTCTTATTCGTGACTTTGTTTTGTCTACATAAATGTTTACTGTGAGCGATTTTTGTGCCAAATTTCCCTCGGGATGATTCAAGTATTTCTATTCTATTCTATTCTATTCTATTCTATTCTATTCTATTCTATTCTATTCTATTCTATTGCATGTCATCCTCCAGCCATACCCTAATGTTTCATGTCACCCTTAAAGAGCAACGCCACCCATTCTTAAGAATTCACATAATGTTATTCCTGTGTGCCCCAGGACAGTTCAGTCAGTATTTGTGTGAACACGCACCTCTCCTGAAGCTAGAAATCAGAAAGAGAACCTTCCAACCTGCTCCCTAGGTATAACTCGTAAGAATGGATGGGACTCTATGACTTTATGAGGCCATAACATTTTTGTGTGAGATCATCCCACTCCTAAATGAGGTTTATATTTCTAGCAGTATATTCTTAAATCTGAACCTAAATTAAAAACCTAATTTGGGTGTAAGAGCTCACACAAACATCTTATGGCCTCATAAAGTCAGAGCCTCATTCATTGTCTATGGAGTAGCCCCAGATTTTACATCCCAGTGACATCACAGATTAGAGTGCTCTCTATAGAAATCTCTCATTTCTAGCTTCAGGAGTGGTGTGTGTTAACAAGAAACACTGACTGAACTGTCCCGGGGCACAGGAAGAACATAATGTGAATTCTTAAAGGAAAACTCCAACATTTTGGGAAATTAGCTTATTTGCCATCTACCCTGGAGTTAGACAAGAAGATACATACCTTTTTCTTCTCTGTGCATGCAGTAGGAGTAGGAAGACGTTGGGAACTAGGCTAATGGAGGAACCTACTTCCAGTGACTGATGCTAAGCTAGGCTAACGGTGCGCGTCTTCCTACTCCTACTGCATGCACAGAGAAGAAAAGGGTATGTATCTTAACACTCCAACATTTTGGGAACCCTGGAGTTAGACAAGAAGATACATACCTTTTTCTTCTCTGTGCATGCAGTAGGAGTAGGAAGACGTTTGGAACTAGGCTAATGGAGGAACCTACTTCCAGTGACTGACGCTAAGCTAGGCTAACGGTGCGTGTCTTCCTACTCCTACTGCATGCACAGAGAAGAAAAAGGTTATGTATCTTCTTGTCTAACTCCAGGGTAGATGCCAAATAAGCTAATTTCCCAAAATGTTGGAGTTTTCCTTTAAAATAGGCGACGTTCACCTTTAACAGCACAATCTGATAGAATCGTACACAGACACGAATGCGCTAATGGCAGTACGTTCTAGTGATAAATCCACACTGTAAGATACTATACTATGAGAACAAGGGTGTAAAGAAACACTTTCCGAGCCTCTAACTGAGACACATTGTGAGCAGGATGAACAACACGCATGCCTTCGTCAATCACACCCTGCACACCGTGTCCACTCTTATCTGCCCTTTAACCCCATGTCCATCTGAGGAACACTAGCTTCCTGCCAAAGCAAACAGGTGAGGCCAGTGAAGGAGAATGCGGATAACAAGTCTGATAATAGGGCTGATAACAGGACTGATAAATTAATAGTAGCCTACTGATAACGGGACTGAGAATAGAACTGATAATGGGACTGATAATAGTACTGATAACGGGACTGAGAATAGGACTGATAACGGGACTGAGAATAGTACTGATAACGGGACTGAGAATAGGACTGATAACGGGACTGATAAAGCACTGATAATGGGACTGATACAAGGACTGATAATATAACTGATAATGGGACTGATAACGGGACTGATAATGGGACTGGGAGTACATTTTTAACAATGAAAACCAGCACAACAATGTTATTCTTTGTTTCAGCTTCATTCAGCAAGTGCAGTTTCATCGGTTCGAAATAGTACAATATTTTATTAATGTTTTTCCAACTGATTTTGACAGTATTTTAACAATATGCTGCTCGGTTGATGCTCATTGGTAAAGCGCTAAATGGAAACATATGATATGATTTCACATGATCCAGTGCACATGACCCTTTTCCTCTTTGATTGGAAACACATGCCTGCCGGGTTAAAGCAAACAGATCTGACCGAACACCAAACAGCTGTCCATCTTAACCGTGGTTCACCAGAATGTTGTAAGGTAGGCAGTCAAAACGAAAAGCTAACAAACTGACAGGTGCTTCCAGGTCCTTTTCATGAGCTGGAAATACAACATTTCCTCTGAGCTATGGCTTTCCTTATCAATTGGGACCAGATGTGGCGAGAAGCTGCTTCTTATTAGCGTACGATAGCTGCCAGCCTAGACTTGGCTCAGCATCTGCAGCGCTTCCAACCAGCCACTCGAATTCTCCCAGAGGACCGAGGGATGAGATGGACCGAGGCCCTTCAGACTGACACCAGCCAAGGTAGAGCACTCAGCTCTTTCACGATGGGGGCCCAAGAGGCAGCCCTCTCTGCCAGGTCAAAGTACTCTCCTGACGACTTCCACTCCCGCTCTCCTCTCGACCCGCGAGGCCGCGGAGGTAGGCGGGCGGGGTCAGATCCTAAGAGAGGAGCGGAGGTCTCACAAGGAGGTCTGCTGGAGCAGCGCCAAGGCCTGCACAACCTACGGGCCGACTCCAGAGGGAAAGGAGCGGTTCCTGGGTCAACGGGAGAGGATGTGGTGGGGAGTAGCCGCTATGTGCCAGCTGTCAAGACCCAGATCCTAAGAGGCAGAGGTTAATAGGGCTTGGCGGGTGGGGTTCCCATGGTGATGGTCACGGTTACGCAAGGCATCGGTCCAAGAGGTGGTTGCCGGGGGGGGGGAGGCAGTGTCAGTCAGTGTCAGTGTCAGTGTCAGAGGGCCAGACAGTGGGAGGTGACTGAATGAGCAGAGAGTTTGAGGGACACAGCCATGTTGTAAAGTTTACAGGCAATTAATATCCCTGCCAATTTGGAGAGCCTTAGCAGCCTTTTGGATCTGAGCCGGTCGCTAGTGAGCCCTGAAGTATGTATTTCATATATATATATATTTTTTTTTACTGCGCAGTTGAGGAGGTTTGGTTTCTTGGTTTCCCTCCACAGTGATGAACACCAGTAGTTGTAGCGGCACCACAAGCACAAGCTACTTAAAACAGCAGATTACTTAAGTGGCCATGATTTTTAACAGCTGGCATTCAACCTGGCTCCCAAGAAGAACATGAAACTTTTACATTCTACCATGATAGATTCATCACAAGAGGGTACTTTCCAGAGCCCCCCCCCCCCCCCCCCCCCGGGTGCCATAGCATGACTAATCTGGACTCAGGGTGGTCAGTCTGTTACTACTGTTGACTCCATGCCAAGTCCTCCCCTCTCACATAACAACAAAAGACTAGAACCCCAAGAGACACTGAACCGGACTCTCAGAGGATACAGTTTGCCGTGTTTGTTTCCATTGCAGGAGATTTGTCTATAGCCTATAAAAGCTCAGTGGACAGCAGTCTGGGCCGCGCTCCAGTCCGCCGCTGCCGCATGCTTCAGGCTTTAGGCGGTAACCCCCTGCCCTGGCACCATGAGCCTGCAGCTGCTCGTCACCGAGCGGAGAGGAGCACTGGAGGACGACTACATGAGCCCCGGCAAAAATCAGGAGAGGGATCCTCTGTCCACCGCAGCCACGGGATCCAGAGGACGGCGGTTACCCATTACATGGATGGGGAATCCAGGGACAGAAGACTGGAGGAACCTAATCCCGAGATCCAATTTGAAAGGTTGTGAAATGATATCCAGATGTCAGGGGGAGTGAGAGGAGGGGGGGGGGGGGATTCAGCAGTGGGATGAGAGCGAGAAGTGCGAGTGCCCCGACCCCGCGAGTGCGATGTGACTTAGTTAACATGTGGGGGCGTGGAGGAGGCTTTTGTTTCAAGGAAATCAGTCTGAAAATGAGTTTCCATAATGTGCAGAATGATAGTTATCTGTGTGGGGGCGGGCGTAGAGGTTTTCTCTCTCTCTGTCTCTGCTTGTTAGAAAAGACAGTGGCTGTCTGGTAGGAAATTTTTTAATATACTGTATATATATATATTTATTTATGTTGAGTTTCTTTTTCCCCAGTGTAGATGGTTTCACTGGCATTGTGTTGCTGGGGAACAGTGTGGGCTCATGTTTATTCCCCGTCTTATTGGTTTCAGCAAATCCCCGCGACAGGAAGTAAACCTGGGTCCATTGAGAATGTTTACGTTGAGACCGTCTCTGCGGTTCGGTCCGCGGGCCGGGGGGGGAAGGCGGGGCCATAACACCGACCTGTGTTGAACAGAACTATCTTCATTCTCTCTCCCTCCCGTGTCACGGCTCACTGGACTCTGTTGAGAAGTTGCCCATCTCACACTCCTGTCAATCATTAGGCCCGCCTTAACCAGCAGGTTGTTCACCTCTCACCACCCCCCCCCCCCCCCCCCTCCTTGCGGCCCTCCCTGGTTTTTATCGCCATCGAGTGACACGTCCGAGCGAGCAAACACTGAGTCACCGCGGCCCGCATTTCCGACCTTCAATCGCTGCGACTTATCGCAATAGCCTCAATTCAAACACTCGCCTCCCTCGCTGTTGAGAAACATCTCGTGCGAGAGCGGGGGAAGCAGGGGGAGAAAAAAAGAGGGAAGGGAGGAGAAGTCAAGTAATCTGAGAGTTGGACACCGGTGAGGTTGTGCAAGGTCCACAAAGGAGAGGCCTGGTCCATCCATCAAACACCACAGCGACGTGGGTCTAAACTCGGCTCAATCGGATTTAATGAAACCATTATTTACACAGTAACACTGTTTTAGCCTGGTAGTGGTATCAGACCTGTTTTAGCCTGGTATCAGACGTGTTTTAGCCTGGTATCAGACCTGTTTTAGCTTGGTATCAGACCTGTTTTAGCTTGGTATCAGACCTGTTTTAGCTTGGTATCAGACCTGTTTTAGCCTGGTAGTGGTATCAGACCTGTTTTAGCCTGGTATCAGACCTGTTTTAGCCTGGTATCAGACCTGTTTTAGCCTGGTATCAGACCTGTTTTAGCCTGGTATCAGACCTGTTTTAGCTTGGTATCAGACCTGTTTTAGCTTGGTATCAGACCTGTTTTAGCCTGGTATCAGACCTATTTTAGCCTGGTATCAGACCTGTTTTAGCCTGGTATCAGACCTGTTTTAGCCTGGTATCAGACCTGTTTTAGCCTGGTATCAGACCTGTTTTAGCCTGGTATCAGACCTGTTTTAGCCTGGTATCAGACCTGTTTTAGCCAGGTACCAGTATCTGTATTGGTGCAGCCCTATAAAACAAACACAAAAGAAACAGTAGCGTCAAGCACACCGTTGTGCTCCTCCAGACGTCACAACCAGGGGAAAACAACCAGGGCTGTGTCTGCAGCTCCAGGCGAGGTGCTTATCGTATGGCTACTTCTTCTGTTGTGGCTTCTTCTGTTTGCATGTTTAATACAGTCCCTCTGTCTGTCCAGAGCTGGAGCAGGGGTTTTGTTGTGCGCAGCCTCAACACACAGAACAGAGAAACTTGAGTCTGTGACTGAGTGTGTATGTGCAGTGTTTTCCCCTAGGATTTCTTTCAGGGGGGGGTGGTGGTAGGCCCCCAAAACGACTAGTGTTTTCGCGGGGCGCGCGTGTCACGTATACGTGGTGTCAACAGTGTCGTCATAGACGTGCGCAGTAAGGCGGTTGTTAGTATCTGTGCATTTCTCTACACTGAGCTGAAATTAAACGATTGCACATAAATTAGGTAAATAAATATTAACAATATTTATTTACAACACATAAATTAACTTATTTACAATTATACATACAGTAGTGACAACACACATATGAACTATTTACAATACAGGGAGGCACATACAACACTCATAACTATTTACAACCAGAGCGAGCGCACTCAAATGTTCAGAAATTCTGAGGGCTCAGAGTGCACACTGGACGCTCTGACCAAGAGTCAGTTTATCAGAGCGGAGCAGATTTTCAGAGTGAATTTATTAACTCACCTTAACTAGGGCCCTATGAAATCCGTTTTACCTTTTCCTGTTTTCGGATATGAATTTACCTGTTTTCGGATTTCTCGGTTTTAAATTTTCCCGTTTTCGGATTTCTCTGATTTTATATTTTTTCCTTTGGATTTAACCAAAGAAATGGTACAAAATTACGTTTTTAACTCACTTTAATAACAGTACATCTGCAAACAGTGCCAGTGTAGTTCAATGTTCAGTGCCAGTTAGGTTATGAGGTTTCTTTTTTCCAATTGAGTTCAGTTCAATGCAGTTCAACTGCCAGTGCAGTGCAATAACTAAATAATAATTAAATAGTTAAATAATACAAAATAATAATTTGTTTAAAAGAAATCAGAAAAAAACTGTAAAATGTAATTTATTTCAAAGAGATGTCCTTTGAATCAATCAATCTGCACGGTGATTGATTGAATGAAAGTTTTATTAACAGATTGCAGAATGGGTACAATACAGTACGGCTCAATACACACAATTGTTAAGGGGATGCAGACTAGAGAAAGACTTTCGTCTTGTTTACATCAGGGTCCCCCATTTTCAATTCATAATGAATTTTAAGTAAGGGTGCAACTTGCTCCGTGCAATCTAGTGATGCACCGATGTGAAAATTGTGGCCGATACCGATAACCGATATTAATATTGCTGTCATGGCCGATACCGATAATTACCGATGTCGATATCTCTGTATAGAAAACACTTTTTTATGATAATCAAATAAAGAGCTATTTTTCAAAAAAAAAATTTTAACTTTTGTAACTTATTTTCAGAAATGACAGATATTTTGAAACTATTTAAGGCCAAAACATGTATTAAAAAAAATCATTTTTTTTTGTATATATATCTGCCCATATCGGCCCTATCTTGATATCGGACCGATACCGATGTGTAAAAAAAACTGCCATAACGGCCGATATATCGTGCATCACTAGTGCAATCCATTCTTTATGGATTTAGCCCTGAGACTTGTTACGCGCGAGTTGTCTCGGAATGGATTTGGTAGCTTTTTTTTGCGTATCCGTAGACCACCATACCACCGTTTGAAAGTCTTAGTGAAGATTGATTTATATAAAAACCGATTTATGTATAATTTTGCTAGCTCGCCAACGTTACTGTGATTAAAGCAAACTTTAATAAATTAATCCCCTCCCGCCCCGCCAACGCAATGGTAGGGGAAACACTGACTGATGCATGTGCGTATGTATATGTGTGTGTGTGCTGTGTGTGCGCGCGCGTGTGTGTGTGTGTGTATGTGTGTGTGTGTGTATGTGTGTGTGTGTGTGTATGTGTACCTGTATGTGTGTGTGTGTGTGTGTGTGTGTGTGTGTGTGTGTGTGTGTGTGTGTGTGTGTGTGTATGTGTGTGTGTGTGTGTATGTGTACCTGTATGTATGTGTGTGTGTATGTGTGTGTGTGTGTGTGTGTGTGTGTGTGTGTGTATGTGTGTGTGTGTGTGTGTGTGTGTGTGTGTGTGTGTGTGTGTGTGTGTGTGTGTGTGTGTGTGTGTGTGTGTGTGTGTGTGTGTGGGGGTTATCAGTGTTCATCCTTTCTACTGACATATCTAATCCTCCACCGCCGCAAAATAACCATCTCCAAAGACGTTCCTTTTGAAATCTCCCTCTCTCTCTCTCTCTAACCCCTCACACACATTTGTTCCCCTCTCGCCCATTCTTCCCCCCGTCGCCTTGAAAACACCTGTGTCCACAACGCAGCGTTTTTGTTAAGACCCTCTGCGATACAGGTAGCAATTTGGCGCAGCTTCAATCTGCTCTTACCCCCCCCCCGACGTTTGAAGTGAAGAGAATAAAAGTCCCAGCGTGGCCCCTATGGGCTGAGGTCTCTCTGTAGGAAGGAGGGCCATCAATCACTCGCACTCTATTATGCTGATTGTGCTTCACCCACAGCAGAGCCTCAGGTGGAGAGGAATAAAAACTCATCAAATCAAAAACACGCAATTAGATTTGAGCGCCGGGATGAGCCAATTGTGAAGCGCTGGTACAGTGACAAGTGAACAGCTCTGTTAGTGGTTTATTGCGGGTCAAAGGGCGGCGACCATTTAGTGTTGTTTACTTCCTGCAGATCCATGGAAACGGCATTTCCGGCACCGCAAAGCTCCCGCGATTTTATTTAAATGGACTGATTTTATACTTATTTATACTTACAAGTTACAACTTGTACCTCAAATTCAACCATAACACATTCACACACAAGATGGCAGAGGTGACCGTGTGAGGTGCCAGCCTGCTGATCGGGGGAGCAGTTATGGGTTAAGTGACACTTCAAGGACACTTCGACAGCCTCCGGGGATGAGCCGGAATCGAACCGAGAACCTTCTGATTAATAGACGACCACTCTCTACCTCCCGGGCCTGTCTCCCTCATTTGACACATTTCTGAATGTAACAGACCTTTGAGGTGGGATGGGAGGGCGGGGTCTATTTGATTGATGTTTTGTACTTGACATCCTGAAGGACATTTACATTTACAATTTATTATAAAGACAGGGGCGGGTTCAAAATCAAATTGTATTGGACAATTTATTTGTGTTCGCAAGTACAGAGTGACTCAACATCACAGATGAGAAAACAATGGAATTCTTTAAAAATATGAAAGCTTAATGTAATTTCTGTGAATCTTTTTGGCAAATAGTAAATAGATGAGAACTAACGTCACAGTGACCAAATGCGTCCACATTTTTATAGGATTTTATCACATTTTCATAACAATAGCGAATATAACTTACCCTGCGCCGTTTTCATTGAGGTTTCTTACAAATTAACGATGTTTTATTTGTCCTTTATATGCGGATAACATTCAAATCTTAAATTGTACCATTATGTTCCCGTTTAGACAACAAACATAATGCTAATGATGCACTTTTGTTAAGATAATTGGGTGACCATTCTCGATCACTGTACTCAGGTCCCATTAATAGTTTAACGCTGTTCAGATCGCGTCAAAGAATAGACGCGTCCCAGTGACCTGTGACCTGTGCTAAAGGTCTTGGGAATTGTATTAATTTTGTAGTTTTCACATTTTCACCTTTAAATTTTAAACCAATGCTGCCATCTACTGACAACAGAAAGTGTTGTGTAAGTTTTTTTTTTTTGATCAAATTTTTTTTATTATTAATTACATGAAACAGGACAACACAATAACCACAGTAACAAAAAACATAACTTCACAGGAGAATAACAAACAATAATAATACAGAATAATAAATTATAAGACAAAAAGAAAAAGAAACAGCGTCCAACCTATCAAATATAGGTGGCTACTTCAATAACAAAAAGGGGTCTTCAAGACATGGCAACCTTTCCCCACCTTTACAACGTGGAGTGACTTAAAAGATTGTTTATGAGAGTGTTGTCACAGATTTACTGTAGATAGCCTAGGTCCCTTACACATGTTCAAGACTGCCAAACTCGCAGACGGTAAAGTGTAAGAAGAAAGAAATTCCTCTTCCAAGTTGGTTGACAGGTCAATCAGTCTGCCAATATTAGTCCCTTGGGGAGATGGCATGTGAATTGACATATAGCGCAGAATAGCTAAATACCAACCCCCCCTAAAATCCCCCCAGCCAAAGTTAAGAAGGACAAGACAAAAACCAAGACAGACAAGACATTTCCTCCTCCCCCTCCCCAGAGACCGCCGGACCCCCCCGATCAAGCGCCCCAACCCCGCTCAGCCGCACACGGCGGTCTTTACCTTCTCAGCTGCTGCGAACCACAGGTCAATGCCAGCCTGCCCTACCCCAATCACCCGAGCCGTGGATATCTCAAGATAAATCACATCCAATAGAGTTAGGGACCAGTTGATCATTGTCAGCTTCTCAGGCTCCTTCCATCTCATTGCTATAAGCTTCTTCGCTGCTGTGACGCCCGCTAGGACAACCCTTTTCAGTTGTACGGACGCGGGTAGTGTCGTTATATCGTTCAGGAGTAGCGTAACAGCTGTGAATGGGATAGTTAAGCCACACAGATCTGAAAGTTTGTCCGTTATTGACCTCCAGAAACGGGCCACTGGTGGGCAATCCCAATACATATGCATATAAGTGCCAGTGGCCTTTTGAGAGCACAAAGTGCACCGAGAGTCGGTTATCAGTCCCATAGCAAATAGCTTCCTAGGTGTAAGATAGGTCCTATGAATATAATTAAAATTAATTTGCTGGTGATTGGGGTTGCGGGAAGATAATGCCACATTTGCCCAAACATCATCCCAGTCAAACTCGGGGTCCAACTCCGGGATATCCACACGCCAGATTGTATCCAATGATAAATTTTTATACGTGGATTGAATTAAGAGCGTATAAAAGTCTGAGACAAACCCTCTGGATGTCGTTCTGTCCACTATGAGCCTGAGGAAGGGGTGTGGTTGCAAAGCTTGAGCCCACGGTACGCCATGCGCCCTCAGTGCTGACCTTAGTTGAAGGTAAAGAAAGAAGGACTCGCCGGGAAGATCATAAAATTCTCTTAAGTCCTGAAACGCACGGAGGCCGTTCTTATCATAAATATCCTCCAGAGTATGCACTCCCCTCCTTTGCCATTGAGGAATATTAACCGGCTTGTGTCCAACAAGTAATTGCTGGTTATTAAAAATTGGAGAGTCCAGGTGCCAAGGGCATTTAACCCCACACGACCTCTGTACATTACGCCACGTTTGGATCACGTGAGTTATGATCGGTCCATACCTCAGCCGGCATTTCGCAATAGAGACAGTGGAGTACACTACATCCTGCAATCTTAGCGGAGACACCGCCGCCGCTTCTAAGGAGCGCCACGATACAGCCTCTACAGGGTCTAGCCAGCACATCAGAGGTCTCAGTGAAAAGGACCAGAAATAAAGTTTAAAATCAGGGATTGCGAGGCCCCCATCTTGTTTCCTACGTTGAGTAGTAGCCCTTTTGATTCTCGGGCGTTTGTTATTCCAGACAAACTTAGATACCATCGATTGTACCTTGCGCCAGTGGTCTATTGGAGGGGGCAGGGGGAGCATTGAGCTAATAAAATTTATCCTAGGCAGGATGTTCATTTTGATTATGGAAGCCCGGGCTTGTAAGGAGTTAGGAAGGGACGACCACCTGTCTAGATCCTGGCGTATTTTATCATAAGTACCCGTGAAGTTGTACTTAGTAGTTTGGTTCAGCGTGGGGAATATCTCTATGCCCAGGTATTTAAAATGTTCTACTATGGGGATATCAGCTGGTAGTCGTACCGCCTTGGCCAGTTCATTAAGAGGTAGGCAGGCTGATTTGTTCCAGTTAATCTTAAAACCTGACAATTTACCAAAGTCGTCGATTATCCTCAATAATTTTGTGGCCGACCGGGAGGGGTCGTCCATGAAAATCAGCAGGTCATCCGCATAGAGAGCAATTTTGTGTGGAGTATTGTTGACCATTATGGGGACGATGTCCTCCGATTGCCTAATAAATTGGGCCAAAGGTTCGAGGGAAAGCGCGAACAGTCCCGGGCTCAGAGGGCAACCCTGTCTAGAAGATCTGGAGACTGGAAAGAGTGTGGAACAGTTTTTGCCTGTCAGTATCATCGCAGACGGCGAGGCATACAGGACTTTAATCATATGAATAAAACTCTTTCCAAGACCCATGACCTCAAGTACCTTCCACAGGTATGACCACTCAAGTCTGTCAAACGCCTTCATGGCATCCAAAGACAGAACTGTGGATGGAGTTGTATTGTCTTTACTGTTATCGATTACATGCAACAGCCTCCTAAGATTATCTGCAGCCAGACGCCCCGGGATAAAACCAGTTTGATCGCAGTGTACCAATACAGGCATAAATCTCTGCAGGCGACGGGCCAGCACCTTGGCAAACACCTTTAAATCGGCCCCGAGAAGACTCAAGGGTCTATAGCTACCACAATCATTGGGATCTTTGTCCTTTTTGAGAAGTAAAGAAATCAACGCCATATTGACATCTCTTGAGAACTCCCCTTGTTCGATAGCGTAATTGATCATATCGAGCATCAATGGACCCAGTTGGTCCCAGAAAGCTAAATACACTTCGGGTGGAATACCATCCCAGCCTGGCGCCTTACCCCTCTGCATTTCAACAATAGTCTCCCTCAATTCTACGAGAGTAATCGGTCTCCCCAGTTCCTTGGCCTCTTCCTCAGAGATGTGGGGTATCTCAAGCCCGCCGATGAACGATTCAAATCTAGAGTCATCCAGATTACCCTCTGAGCTATATAACTGTGAGTAAAACTCTTTAAAAGTGTCATTGATCTTTTTCGAATCAGTAGTGACTGCACCCTGGCTCGTCCTAATCGAGGGGATATCTGAGAAATGATCATTTGAGCGTATTTTCATTGCCAATAGATGGCTAGGTCTGGAGCCGTGAAAATAGTAATTTTGTCTTGTCCTATGTATCAAAAACTCAGACTGTTGTTTAAGTATGGAGTTTATTTCTTTTTTGACTATCTTACGTTGTGTGTTTAGTCGTTCATTATAGTCAGTTTGCAAGGATGCGTATAGGTCCGCATATAATGATTCCAGTCCTTCTAGCTTTTTTGACCGGGATTTTCGCAAATTGGAGGCAAATAGTGTGACATGACCCCTGATGAATCCTTTCAATGCGTTCCACAGGACCCTAGGGTCTTCTACTGTGCCAACGTTGATCTGCAAAAATTCTGCTAGTTTACTCCTGAACTCAGAACAGAAGTCATCGTTCTTTAGCAAGGTCGAATTAAAACGCCATCTGGGAGCTCTTGCGGAGAGCCTGCCAAAGGTTGCCGTAAGGAAAATCCCCTTGTGGTCTGAGAGAGCCAGGGGAACCAATGAGACATCGAAACTATCAAACATATTAGGGGACGCGAATGCATAGTCAATTCGAGAGAAGCTTTTGTGTCTGGCTGACAGGTGAGAGTAATCTCTGAGGGTGGGGTTGCATAAGCGCCAGAGGTCTGAGAGCCCCGTGTCTTTGGCCCACATCCTGAGGGCCTTAGAGGCCCGTTTCTGGTCGCTCGTTTCAGAGGGCCCAGACCTATCCATCTCCGCATCCCAGCACGCATTAAAATCGCCACCCACAATGAGAGCGTATCCATTAAGTTCCAACATATTCTTCGTGATTGTATTATAGAACGCTGAATCAAATGTGTTAGGAGCATACAATGCTATTATAGCCATCTTCCTATGCAAGAATTCAACTTTTGCTATAGTAATCCTTCCCTCCGTGTCCGACCATACATCCAAGATTTTGATATCAAGGTTACGTCTTGTAACTATGACTACTCCTTTCGTCTTATCATCGGCTGAGGATGCGGAGATAACGTGATATTGCCGATTTGCCAGTCTTGACACGTCACCTACCATTAAATGCGTCTCACTAAGGAGAGCAAGGTCAATATTTCTCCTCTTCAATAGCCAAAGGACACTGGCACGCTTGTGTGGGGCGTTAAGCCCTCCTGCGTTCCAAATTAAAATATTCAATTTAGCCATGGTCGAGCTTGTATAAGTGCGTAGAGAACATACCCGTGCAGCCAGGCTGAGTACAGAGGTGCCGATCCCGGCGGGCCCGGACGGTCAATCCCAGGAGTTCAGAGGAGGAACACTTACACATATATAAGACAACAGTACATAGAACACATAAAAATACCACCCCAGCTACAGCCCCCCCCCCTTCTACTCTAAACCCTAACCCACCCGTCCTACTATAAGTTCCTCTATACCCACTCTCCAATCCCCACCCTATGCCCCACCCACTGAGGATGGTCATCTTCCTATCACTTCCCACTAGAGACATGGATCAATAAGACGCTTCCCACTCCCACCCCCCTCTAGTTAAACCCCTGAGTAAACCCCCACTAGTCCAATAAACACAAATAATAATAAAAATTAAATTCAATAAAGATATCGGTCGAAAACCACCTGAGCACTGGCCCTAACATAAGACAACCATAATGGTAAAAATAGCCATTATTAAATAATAACTCCACATCAACCTGCAACCATCTATTTCCGAATCTGCGCTTCAACGTCGCAATGTTATGGCCCAAATGGGTACAGGAAAATTCAAAACAAAATTAAATTAAAGCATCCCAGCCGATAGTCTAAGGCAGGATCGGGTCACAGGTTAATTGTGCAAAATTGTGTGAACAATGTCAATTAAACAATGACAAAAATAAGAAAGGGAAAAAAGGGGTTATGGTTAAAGTGCACCCCTGAAGCAGTCCCTCTGATCAGGCACAACGGCTGACATGACATAACCTATGTAAGAATCGACAATAATAGGAAAAGGAAAAAGAGGGTTATGGCTAAAGTGCAAGCAAAGTTAAACTTGACCCAGCCTGTTATCACATATTTATGTATATTCGTTCGAGAGCCAACATGAACCTTGGCCCTAACATGACAGCTATAATGGAAAAATTAGCCATTATTATATAATTACTCAGCATCAACCCTGTGACCAACTACCTCGTAGTCTGCATATTAATGTTGCAACATTATAGTATAAATGGAAAAAGGAAAATTCAAAACAAAATCAAAGCATATCAGCAGTTAGTCTAAGGTAGGATCGAATCACAGTTAGATTGCTCATTCAAATGCCATTAAAACAGCGACAATAATAGAAAAAGGAAAAAGAGGGTTATGGCTAAAGTGCAAGCAAAGCTAAACCTAAGCCAGCCTGTTATCACATATTTTATGTATATTCGGTCGAGAGCCAACGTGAGCCTTGGCCCTAACATGACAGCTATAATGGAAAAATTAGCCATTAATATATAATTACTCAGCATCAACCTGTAACCATCTACCCTGGAGTCTGCATATTAATGTATCAACGTTATAGCATAAGTGCCTCATGGAAAATTCAAAACAAAATTAAGGCGAGTCAGTAGTTAGTCCAAGGTAGAACCGGATCACATTTAAATTGCTCATTCAAATGCCATTAAAACATATAGGAAAATTCAATACAAAATTAAATTAAAGCATCCCAGCCGATAGTCCAAGGCAGGTTCGGGTCACAGGTTAATTGCTCATTCAATTGCCCTTAAAACAGCGACACTAATTATTATATAATTACTCAGCATCAACCTGTAACCATCTACCCTGGAGTCTGCATATTAATGTATCAACGTTATAGCATAAGTGCCTCACGGAAAATTCAAAACAAAATTAAGGCGAGTCAGTAGTTAGTCCAAGGTAGAACCGGATCACATTTAAATCGCTCATATAGATGACATAAAAACAGCGACAATAGGAAAGAAAAAAAAAAGGAAGAGAGGGTAATGGCTATAGTGCAAGCCATATAACCATATAGCCATTAAGTGCAAGCCATACCCGACCCAACCTGTTATCAAATATTGTTTATGCATATTCAACCGACCTTGGTATCTACTTTGGATCACCAAAGCTCAAAACAACCTGGATATAAAAATAAAAAGCATACCAGAAGTTAGTTAGGGACTCGGTCACTCTTGAACTGTGCAAACCAATGTCCCTTTGAACAGCAACAGCAACCAAAATACGTAACCATTAACGAATGTCTCAGCGCAGACCATAGTCGAAGCCCGCTGGCTAGCCCGAGGCTAGCGCGTAAGCTAGTGACGAATCCGGATAGCACGTTAGCCTACTATGTACATTGTTCAGCTAGCTCGTTAGCTTCCAAAGAGGCGATACACAAGTACGACCATGAGGTCAGCTTTAGCAAGTAACAGAAGTCATTGGGAAGCCCCGCTAGTTGGATGGGCAGAGGACAGTTAGCATGTCTGGGCATGACAGCAAGTGTTTGTGAATAGTCGACCTAATCAATGTATATAGGCCCAAACCGCCAAGTCACTCACCCTCCATAGATATCAAGCAACAGACTCGGGTGTCTTCGCGAGATATTCCTTCGCTTTAGCCAACGACCAAAACAAACGCTGACCACCGACCTTCTCCAACACAGATAGTTTCGCGGGAGCGAATAACGTGGGCCTCAGGCCTAGTCTCCATAGCTTAGTCAGGACCACCTTGTACTCGGCTCTCTGAGCTTGAACCTCCGGTGTAAAGTCCTCGAAAATGGCCACTTTGTGATCGCCAAACCTCAGAGTACCCCTTCTGGTACGAGCCGACCGCATGATGATTTCTCTCTGTTGGAGTCTGTTCAGCTTGACTATGATGGGCCTCGGTTCTTTGTTCACGCCGGGAGAAAACCTGCCCGCTCTATAGGCCGACTCACAGATAGGAGGCGAGGGGAGGACGTCCGTCCCTAGTATCTTCTGCAGCAGTTCGGGCATGGTCTCAGAGAGACGGCCTTCACCGCTGGTCTCCGGTACTCCAACAATCCTGACGTTGTGGCGTCTATCCCGGGACTGCATCTCCTCCATCGCCGACTGTAGTTTGTTGACTTCAGCCTGCCTAGCCAGCAGGGCGGATTCAAGACCCGCCATCTTCTCACATTGTGATGATACCTCCGTCGTTAGCATGGCTAGTTCGTTAGCATTAGCCGATGAGGCAGCGTGAATCGTCTCCATCTTGTCTGTCAGCGGGACTACCGCCAGCCGTATTTCTTCTGATATCTCACGACGGAGGCTGATACAGAAATCCGCCAGCACTTGCTTCTGTGCTTCAGCGATGCGTGCCTCAGAGTCTGCGTGTACTTTCTTCTGTGCTTCAGCGATGCGTGTCTCAGAGTCTGCGTGTAGCTTGGTCATGACCAAGAGCACAGCTTCGCTTAACTCCCCGACAGCGGGAGACGGTACGGCCATGCTCGGCGGTGTCGGTGTCGTGCCTAATTCTTTCATGGCTCTGGTTTCCACCCCCGCCATCGTAGAAAGTCGAAAAAAGTTGATGAATGTATACTAAACACGACGACCTAGCAAACAGATAAAAAACAAATAAAAATAAAATAAAGACTAATGGGGAGAAACGTATATTCAGCACGGTAGAAGGGAGCTCATGTGAAAACACGTCTACTCCATGATCGCTCAGCTCCGCCCCCAAGTGTTGTGTAAGTTATAGTATAACGTCAACTTGAGACCCACACTTCCGTAAACACCGTCGCCCAAAACACATTCTAGAGATTCCCACTTTTTACTGGTACATAGGTTCATATCTAATAGTCTTTAGATGACTAAATATAGATATAGAATACTCATGAAATTTGATATATATATTCTAAAATAAGTATAATTTCACTTCATCTACCTGTCGACATGAAATTCCCAAACGCTGACGGTAAAAAAAGCCTGGATGGCGCGCAAAATGGGGCGTGACCGAATTTGGTCCCAGACAATAAGAGTGACTGAGATTGGTCTACGTTCCGTTAGGTGCACTGCAGACCAAAGGGGAATGTCATTTCATGGTGTCACCGAAACCATTAGTCTAACATGAGTTACTACTAGGCCTCAAAACAGAATCTAAAGAATTCCCCCTTCACCGAGGAGGAAGCGCCGTCGCGTTCAGCTAAGCGTCTGAGGACACACCGTATTGATGGGAGCTGCACCAGAACCAGGACCAGGTGAAGGCACTGACACGTGAAGGCAGACACACAAAACATGAATGGAAAAGGAATTCCAGAAATGTCCCAAAAGTCAACAGCGCCGCAAATACTCTACTAAATGGCCTCCTCGGGTTTCATTGTTAACCCGACGCCGTTACACATTGTGGGGGGAAAATTATCAAGTGTAGCGGACCTCCCTGTGAAGCCTTTTACCATCTGGTTGAGTTGTTCATAAACCCTGCTGATTGAGGGAGTTCAAACATCACTCTGGTTGTTATGAGTCTGCCTGGAGGTTTTTCTTTAAGCTATAGTGTGGTTGACACATCACGGTGAGGTCATGACAATGCGGGGGGGGGGGGGGGGGGTCTGAGGAGGGGGGGGTCAAAAGGTGAGGGCAAAGGTGGGAGGCCTGAAGGTAATGGAGCCCAAGTGGCGGGGAAGCTGTGCAGTCGCATTGTGCTTCCCTTCATACTCAGCTGACTATGTATAGGAGGTTCTACAAGGGCAGGGCTCCAGTCAGGTACTGGGAGAGAAACACAGCGGAGCTGTGGAGAAAATAACACGAGCCTGAAAGAAGACAAGAGGAAGAGAGGCATGGGCAAAAAGAGAGAAAAAAAAAAAGCAAAACTAATAATTGCCCATCTTTCAACGGCCACCTGGCATGGCATGCAGACAGACTGGTGTATAGGGCATGCAGACAGACTGGTGTATAGGGCATGCAGACAGACTGGTGTATATAGGGCATGCAGACAGACTGGTGTATAGGGCATGCAGACAGACTGGTGTATATAGGACATGCAGACAGACTGGTGTATATAGGGCATGCAGACAGACTGGTGTATATAGGGCATGCAGACAGACTGGTGTATATAGGGCATGCAGACAGACTGGTGTATATAGGGCATGCAGACAGACTGGTGTATATAGGGCATGCAGACAGACTGGTGTATATAGGGCACGCAGACAGACTGGTGTATAGGGCATGCAGACAGACTGGTGTATATAGGGCATGCAGACAGACTGGTGTATATAGGGCACGCAGACAGACTGGTGTATAGGGCATGCAGACAGACTGGTGTATATAGGGCACGCAGACAGACTGGTGTATATAGGGCATGCAGACAGACTGGTGTATATAGGGCATGCAGACAGACTGGTGTATATAGGGCACGCAGACAGACTGGTGTATAGGGCATGCAGACAGACTGGTGTATATAGGGCATGCAGACAGACTGGTGTATAGGGCATGCAGACAGACTGGTGTATATAGGGCATGCAGACAGACTGGTGTATATAGGGCATGCAGACAGACTGGTGTATATAGGGCATGCAGACAGACTGGTGTATATAGGGCATGCAGACAGACTGGTGTATATAAGGCATGCAGACAGACTGGTGTATATAGGGCATGCAGACAGACTGGTGTATATAAGGCATGCAGACAGACTGGTGTATATAGGGCATGCAGACAGACTGGTGTATATAGGGTGTTGTGAAGGATCAGATTAAACCGAATATATATATTTATTTATGGATATATATTTAATAGTATTTGTATATCGTTTGATATCCCTTGTATATTCTTTGTACATATACACTGAATATCCCTTTAGTCTACTACAGCCCATAATAGTTCATTCTCTCATTGGACAAGAACCTGGCGCCAGCAGACAGGCCCCTTGAGTCAAGTTCAATAGTGCCGACGAACATGTCCCAACTAGCCCCGGTTCCGCGTAGGAATACGGCTACCGAAATACGAATGGTACTATTTGTTCACCGTGCATATAAATAGGGCGCAAGTAAAGTAGAACTTTCTTTTAGTCCATTAGTCCTTTACCCTCCAACCTAGTAACAGACGTGAAGCCTCACCCACGACCCACGTGTGGTGCAGTATGGCCTATTTTGGCCCCAGAATAGGCATTGAGGTCTCGTGTAAATTCATAGCTGAATTGTCATAGTTTGGCACTGTACCATCGAGTGGGACGTATTTCTATTAAGTAATAATAGTCTATTATGTATGGTGCATCGTTCGGTTAAAGTTCTAAAGTGAGCAGCACCCCCATCGTTCCTCGCGTTATCTAGAGTCTTAACCAGGCTGGGCAGACCACGCGTGGTGCTTTCATCCGAGGAGTTCTGGGCGAGGACGAGTGGACCTGCACATTGGATTACCTACCCGGACGACTGCTGAGCCTATACGGCATGGAATATCTATTTGCTTTGGGTGCTTTGATTTGTGGAGCGGATAACAGCCAACGCCAGTGAGTGTTGGAATTACCCCCGAGAGGAGCCCAGGTGAGACGGCGCTCAACCCAGACCGAGGCCGCCTCGCTTCTCCTTCGTTGTGGACCTACAGCTACCGTCTACAAGAGGGCCCAAGTGTATTCATCTGTGGATCAAGATCCTGCGGGCACTGTTTTCTGTACCTGAATTCTCCCCAGGAATCGTTGGCCAGATGGGATGCAGCTGACGGCTCTCCAAACCCCCCCCCCCCCCCCTTACTGACTTACAACCAGCAGGACCCCTTTAGTATCCCGCTATAATCCTTAAGTACCATCGCTATAGTTTCCCTAAAGAACCAGGTTGTATACTTGCTTCCTGCGTAACCAGAGATTGGACATTCAGTGTTGATTTGCCTACGAATACTCATTTGCCTTACAAGTGCATTCAAATCATAAATGTAATTAAGTGAATGTTGTATATACCTTTTGCTATATTAAACCTTCGACTGTTATATTTGTGTGGACCTGGTTTCATATGTGGGAAAGTGTTCATCATACTTAGATATCGTGTACTGGATGGCCAGAAGTTAAAGTACATCAAGCGGTAGTGGTTTAATGATACCATACTTATCAATACAGTCAGGGAATTGTACCCCTCAGTTACATAGGGCATGCAGACAGACTGGTGTATATAGGGCATGCAGACAGACTGGTGTATATAAGGCATGCAGACAGACTGGTGTATATAGGGCATGCAGACAGACTGGTGTATATAGGGCATGCAGACAGACTGGTGTATATAGGGCATGCAGACAGACTGGTGTATATAGGGCATGCAGACAGACTGGTGTATATAGGACATGCAGACAGATTGGTGTATATAGGGCATGCAGACAGACTGGTGTATATAGGACATGCAGACAGACTGGTGTATATAGGACATGCAGACAGACTGGTGTATATAGGACAATAGGACATGCAGACAGACTGGTGTATATAGGACAATAGGACATACAGACAGACTGGTGTATATAGGACAATAGGACATGCAGACAGACTGGTGTATATAGGACAATAGGACATACAGACAGACTGGTGTATATAGGACAATAGGACATGCAGACAGACTGGTGTATATAGGACATGCAGACAGACTGGTGTATATAGGACATGCAGACAGACTGGTGTATATAGGACAATAGGACATGCAGACAGACTGGTGTATATAGGACAATAGGACATGCAGACAGACTGGTGTATATAGGACAATAGGACATGCAGACAGACTGGTGTATATAGGGCAAAACACTTTAGAATGCAAGTTGGAAAAGTTGAACAAATAACAAGAAAATGGGTGGGCTGCTAAAAAGCTGTCACTGGTGAAAGTCTGCCGATCCTGATTGCGCTGCAATCAGAACCCACGCAA
Source organism: Notolepis coatsorum (assembly GCF_963971535.1). Taxonomy (NCBI): domain Eukaryota; kingdom Metazoa; phylum Chordata; class Actinopteri; order Aulopiformes; family Paralepididae; genus Notolepis; species Notolepis coatsorum. The sequence continues at coordinate 44,010,612 of NC_140181.1, read as the reverse complement.
CGAGCCACAGGGGAAACAAACCAGACTCACATCACTCGCAAGTATTTAGTGGGGGCATCTTTTTGAGGCGTTATTTTAGCGATAAGAGGAAAGACCTTAAGTGACCCGCGCCTGAATTCTTGAGAGTTTTTCAAACTTTTGGAGAGAATTAATGTTGGGGCGCTGGATTCTCTTGGAGAGCCTTCCCTATACTCGAAGACAGCCAGCCGCTATAGCCCCACTACTAACTCCATTAGAGATTCTCCTCCATGGCTGCCTGGTATGTGCTTAATGTTCACTTGTACTTGGCCCTGACTCTCTCCCTCTCTCCCTCCCTCTCTCTCTCTCTCTCTCTCTCTCTCTCTCTCTCTCTCTCTCTCTCTCTCTCTCTCCCTCTCTCCTCTCTCTCTCTCTCTCTCTCTCTCTCTCTCTCTCTCTCTCTCTCTCTCCTCTCTCTCTCTCTCTCTCTCTCTCTCAGTCCCAACACAATCAAGTGCCCTCGTCAGCGATGGGCATTTCATTACCTAAGTGCCAATTCCTTAGCAACTGAGCAGGTAGCGGAGCACTTAGCAGGCTGGCAACTTGAATGCTAATGTGGAGGCTGGAGACGAGAACCGTAACCCTCGCTGCGTGCCCTTTTCAAAATATGACACAGCGGTGAAGTGAAGTATGCTGTACACAGAATAACATCCAAAAAAGAATATATGGGGCCGGTTTATGCAGGCTGCCATCAATATGGGATCTTAAATCATCTATATTCAGTTAACCTGGACGCTGAGCTCCTGCCTGCCAGGATTTAAAAGGGAATGTATGTTATGTAGGGCCCACACTGTACTTATGCCCTGTGCATTCATTCAGAACGTGCTTCAAAACCCTTTGGGGAGAGAGCGTCATCAAAGTCATCTCACCAGCTTGAAATACATATTCAATAATAGGCAGAGCACATTTCTGGCAAATGAAAACATAGGGCAGGTATATCTTACATTTCTGAGTTTGTTAGTTTTCCAGTGTCCACAAGTCAATAGTCAAATCAGCCAAATTGATGAGAGCACCGCTTGTCTGATGTAGCCTGCATACTCCAACCACGCGGCTCTCTCACCGTTCACACTTTGCAGAGAGTAAGCTCACAAACTCTATGGCTATAGGAATACAACCAAACTCAGAAATGTACCTGTCCTAGCTTACAAGTGTTTTGGACGTTAAGTTGTATGAAATACTTGCCAGTAGCCGTGTGGTCGAAGCAAAACAGAGCGAACCGGGAAGCTTTAGACGGGCAGCAAACAGCAGGAATGGCATCACAAAACCAATTCAGTTTTAATTCACAGCACAACATGCAGGCAAAGGGTCATCCCACCTCCAACACAACACCACGGTCCTCCAGCAGTTTGAAACAGCTGCATTACCTGCAGAACAGCTCCAGCTTGTAGTAATACACCAAGTGCCAAGTGAATAGCAGAATCCAAGCTGCTGGAGGAGGATGATTTTGTGTTAGAACCCATTTGCCTGCATGTTGCAGTGTGGATTAAAACTTTTTGGTTCCAAGACCCAGTTTGCTTTCCGGTTCGCTCAGAAACCGCCCAGAACCCCGACCACAGGACTCAGTCAGTAAGCTAACAGCTTTGCATCCACTGCACTACTGGCAAGTATTTTACATGTCGAAAAATCCGAACTATCCCTTTAACTACATTCCACAAGTCAATCCCTCCAAAAAGGCATGGTGAATACCCAGCAAAGACACAAGCCACCCCCCCCCCCCCCAGGGACAGACTCAAAGGAAACAGCAGCAGCCATCAGGTAAAATGGCCGATAATACCTCCTGAATAGGGTGGCTAACTTTACGTGGCCAGGTCATTAGGGAGGACAAAAGAGCAGGCCCAACAGTAGTAGCAGACGCTAGGGACAGGAGGAGGGACAAGAGGTGGAATCTGAGTCTAGCCTGGTTTCACCCTTGCCCCCGGACCTGTCACCATGTGGGCGGGGGGTGGGGGTGGGGGGGGGGGGTGTCATTTAATTTCAGGGTCAGGTGGGCTTTTGTCTTGTTGTCAGAGAGCAGCAGACTGGAACCAACACCTCCTCTGTGCGGGGCTTTACTGAGTCGGGCTGATAGATCTGGAATGTAATATTAACGGGATGGTAGTGTTTGACCACGGTCTGGTCAAGGTGATCTCAATGGACTGCTACAGTTACACAGCTCTACTACATCAGGGGCCGGCAACCCTTTTGACAGCAGGAGCTGCTTTTCCGGATTCAATAAAAAAGCCTACCTTGGGGAGAAATAAGGAAGCCACGCGTTTCTGGTGAAAGAAAGTCACGATTGAAGAAAGTCACATTGAAGAAAGTCACGATTGAAGAAAGTCACATTGAAGAAAGTCACGATTGAAGAAAGTCACAATTGAAGAAAGTCAAGATTGCTTCCAACCTTTCATTCATAATGTTGGATTACGCTCCTCTGGAGAGTTTATGTCCTTGCTTTTGGGAAATCTGCGGTCGCGATTAGTGGCAAGAGAAGTCACGACTTGCGACGCATCGTTTTGTTCACGGTGCCACATGGGGCAGTTCAAAGAGCCACAGCGGCGGCTCCCAAAATATAGGTTACCGACCACAGTACGACACCAACGCCAAGGGCCATTTTGGAAGAGGCTGACTGACATTGCATCAGGTATCTTAACGATGTTTGCAGATGATGACTTGAGAGCTGGCTGTGGGGGACTTGGAAGGAGAGAGAGAGAGAGAGAGAGAGAGAGAGAGAGAGAGAGAGAGAGAGAGAGAGAGAGAGAGAGAGAGAGAGAGAGAGAGAGAGAGAGAGAGAGAGAGAGAGAGAGAGAGAGAAACACATATGGAAATACAGGCACACAGTCCTGTTTCACTTGACCCACTCCAAACATTGAGCAAACTTGCAGTCTGGACATCAAAGTAGCATGCAGGCATTTACAACCCTGCTTAGTGACCGTGACACACACATGCACGCACGCACGCGCGCACAGCGCACACACACACACACGCACACACGCACACGCACACGCACACGCACACACACACACACACACTCTTGTAAACTGTGAGGCCCAGAGCAAGGCAGGTAGCTATCCTTCCCTCTGGGGACTGTGTGTGAAGAATGTAGGAAGTGAGTGCTAAGTCATGCTAACTGGGAACTGTCATGTCCGCTTTCCCTGCTAAAGCAAACACATAGTTGGCCGTGTGCCTCCTTCCCCTCCCACCTTCCCCTCCCACCTTCCGTCGTGAGGTTGCGACTCTCCTCTTTTTCCAAAACAGTGTGAGAGGGATGGTGATTTACATATTAACCGTGTGCTGGAATTTATTCCTCATTCCTCTGGGGTGACATAGTGACATACGGGTATGGGGGACAGGGTGGGGGCACATCCTTTGTGATAACGAGTCAGTCGAAGAAAGAGCTCCATTACATTTCTTTTAGATTTTGTCACTTGAATTTTAACTTGTAAAAAGAATCATCTTTCAGGAGTGGTCAGTGATCAGTCAGGTTGGCCTTTTGCTCTGGCTGAGCCACAAAGGGAGAAGGGGGGGGGGGGGGGGGGGGGGGGGGGGGGGGGGGGGGGGGGGGGGGGGGGGGGGGGGGGGGGGGGGGGGGGGGGGGGGGGGGGGGGGGGGGGGGGGGGGGGGCGCTCGAGCCGCGGCAGTGACTTTCTGAAAGCCCCGGCTCTGAGGCGCAATAACTTCACCTCATTTAGAACGAAATCCCCGTGAATAATCTGCCGACATGAGAACCCATCTCCCTGACCTGGAATGGAGGAGATGGGGCGGGGAGGAGGTCAGAGGGGGGGTTCTGACTCTCTCTCTCTGAGCTCTCTGAGCTCTCTGGATTCCATCGTGAACACCACCACTGCAGTGCAGAAATCAAAGCTCTGACACCATCAACCTCTTCAAGACCCATCTCAAAACCTTTTCAAACTTGCCTTCTCGCAAGCTTCATTTTTTTTATATATATATATAATTTTTTTTTCTTTTACATTTTCTTGTTGTTACTATATATTCATATTTTTATCTTATCTTTTTATATAGTTGATCTCATCTCTCTTTTTATCTAAAGTGTCCTTGAGTCCGAGAAAGGCGCTTCTCTCTTTAAATCAAATGTATTATTATTATTATTATTATTATTATTATTATTATTATTATTATTATTATTATTATTATAAAGCAGGCCAGCTGAGACTCGAGGATCTGTTCTGTTTAATTACTTTTGTCTGGTTGGAGCAACAGGAGTGGCCACTTTGTGTCTGTTCTTTTCTCTTTCCGTCCCCTTGATGTGAGGCTACATAACATCATGGTAAGGAAAGGACCATGCGACGCCTGTGTGTCTCCTATGCAACCCATTCCGAGAAAGAGAGAGAGAGAGGGGAAAGCAAAGGATTCTCTCTCTCTCTCTCTCTCTCTCTCTCTCTTTCTCTCTCTCTCCTTTCCCCCTTCCCTAGCCTCTCCATACGCTTTGATGAGCCGGCCACAACAATACGCTGATTCTTCAGAGCCACCATGGTCCCTCTCCTTAATCCTCTCTCTCTCTCTCTCTCTCTCTCTCTCTCTCTCTCTCTCTCTCTCTCTCTCTCTCTCTCTCTCTCTCTCTCTCTCTCTCTCTCTCTCTCTCTTCTGCTCTCTACTTCCCTGAACTTGAAGGTCCATGGTCGTGAGAGGGGAAGAGTGAAGAGGGGGGAGCAAGAGTCCTAATCGCTCTATTCTTTAACACCCCCCCACCACCATCCTAGGAACCCCCCCCCCTGCCGGGCGGTGTCCCAGGTCACGCAGAGGAGAAAGGGGGAACAGCGCGTACCATTTTCTGTGGCCCGGGGAGGTTGGGAGGGCTGTGTCTAGGTGTGTGCGCTGAGATGGCCTTCACAGCCTTTGTGCCACTGTCAGGGATGATGGAGGACAGGTGGCAGGGGCCACTTTAAAGAAAGGCTATGAGTCAACAACAAAGAGCCGAGTCCCCTAGAAGCCGGCCTCCCGGCCTCATCCTCCGAGCCTTTTGTCAGAACGGATCTGAAAGGGGAGTGGATGTGGTTGGGGTGGAGGTCGTGGGGGGGGCGGGGGGTTTGGGTTGGTTGAGGCAGGGGGGGGGGTAATAATTGACTATCTGCTCCCATGCTGCTGAGCTCCTTTTTCACATTACGCAGGAACTGCTGAGTCAAAATTAATAAAAGTCAAAGATGAAACAAAAGATATGGACATCCTGCTGAAGTCAGTGTGATGCGATCGTAAGAAAAGTTTAGCCTGAGATGAGAAAATGTAACTCATCTCTAATCTGTAATTCAAGCCATTCGGAAACAAAGAGGAGGCCGAGATTATTTTTAAAAGAAAGAGAGAAAAAACTAAAATGGGTACATTCTCCAGCAGGGAACAACCCCACTCCACTGACGCACTGTGAGGAAATGGTGCCATTCGAGGGGGGAATGTACCCATGTAGACACAGACATATACACACACACACACACACACACACACACACACACACACACACACACACACACACACACAAACACACAAACACCCTCTTCTCACGCTGGCACTCTATTTCCATAGCCTGGGATTGAAACACAGAGCTTATCACAGCCTGCATATCTCCCCTATTAAAACAAAGAGAAGGAAATGGTCTGCTGGACCAGAGGGGGATTTTGTTTTATACAGTTCACAGCTCTAATAAGACGGGGGGCTGGGGAGCAGAGACAGTACGTCACGATGCATCAGGGCCGCTGGGAGTGGCGTCTCGGGGCCCGGCTGGATCTCATTACAGCTCCCCTCAGGAGCTGATGGCAGAGGGGAAAGAGAGCGAATCCAAAACACAAACGGCCGTGACTGACTGCAGGTAATCCACCGAGTGTAAACCTCCGACTGCAGCCCTCCCGCCCTCTCCTATTGGTTAAGTTATCTCACTTATGCAATCTCCTTTTCATTAGGATGGGGGGGGGGGGGGGGGGGGGGGGGGGGGAAGCTGGCGACCGACCGTGCATCAGCCTGTCTGAGCTGATTGATCTTTAACGAGACAATGCATTTTTTTTGTGTACTCAACTTCCAGCGACCCCCTCCCCCCCCCCCGTTATCCTTATCAACAATAATAAACCCTTCCACTGCCACTGGCTCTGACAGAATCATACAAGTCCGTTTTGACATTTTTATTGGACAGCCCATGTATTTGCAGTTGTAAAGTCAAGCCAAATCGCTTGGGAGTGTGAATGTGATATATCACCAGAAGGTTCTCAACCTCTACTTAACTATGAATGAACTACACGACGCTCTAAGTTACTATATTTAGATAATAAAGTACTCAACCTCTACTGTCTTTAACTATGAATGAACACAACACTGACTTCTTCAGACAATAAAGTCTGAAAACATTGTTCCTCTGAATTTTATTTAAAAAAGATTCTTCACCTGAGGTACTCAATTAGGTATATTATTAATTAACCATTATAAATTATAAAGAGCACAATTACAATTACAACACAACAACAACTTTAGGTTGACGTATTATTTTTAAACTGGAATAAATTGTGGTTTATCATTTCATTCTGTGCGCCAAACTTGAACTCATTCAGCGCCAGCATGTACCCCCATCCCATGCTATTAAAATGCCACGCTTTAAAAGATGGTCATTTTCACGGTGCGTCACAATGTTTGCAGAGCTATATCTTATCTATATTCTATATTATAGCTATGGAGACAATACTATGGCTCATTTGACAGTCACTATCTCTCGTCCAACATGTAAAAAAGAGTAAAGTGATCCATGTATACGTTTGCGTGTTATCCCGTGGTGATTGGTGAATATTGTATAGTTTCAGAGTGATCCGGGCTAATTCCTGGAAGCTGAGTTATGGAGCACTATGTGCATTTTGCTAAAGTCGTTTGCGTTGCTCGCCTGGACACGATACTATTTCCAAATCAAAGGTATATAATAGGTATTATGTTTCATCATGAAGGCATCAAAGGGGGTCGTTTTGTGATGCTCTGATCGTCAGCAACGGCATACGTTTTGGAGTATGTGACATATGATCGTTGCGATCGATGTGAAATCATTGTAGGATCAAAGTAGGTTTGATGTCATATAGTCCTTACCTTTGCTAGGAGGTATTCCAAAATGAATATTCCAATGGTCTGATCGCGATTTCCAGTATTGATGTCCATCGGGTCCCTAACATGAAATGGGACAAACTATGCATCAAGTGTGCTGGACGCGTTCCAAGTGGCTCGAATGAAGCCTTTCACTTGCCCGGGTCCCATTTCTCTGCCCGGACCATATAAAAATATAAAACACACAGTGTGAAATAAGGTTTCAAAGGGTAGGCGATACTGCCACCTAGCAGGATTCGGCCGGCATTGCAATCTCGAGGTCTCAGAATGAGTCCCAATGATACACCGAGGTCCGTGAGACTGTATAGAATATTAAAATGTAATAAAAGAAAAAACGATGAAAACGATCGAAAACCCGAGTATAGTCGGGTTCTGGCACTCAACCGCTGGCGAGATAACCAGACTATAGTCGTGATTGGCGCTGAATGTGTTAACATTAGTTTAAAACTAAGCGGTATTACATTTAAACCTCTCTCTAAATCTCAAGTTTAGTTTTTACTTTAAACCTAGACTAATTTCCATTATCTTGCTCCAAACAATTAAACTCTAATTCAAAACTTTGATCAGGGAGGAGCGGCTGGGTGGCCCAGCGGAGATTGCGCTCGTCACCAATGCAAGAGACTCCGGTCTCGAATCCGGGTGTCAGCATTGCCTCCGGCTTGGGCCGGCCGTCATACTGGCTCAATTGGAAGTCGATGGGTGGTAATCTGGATGTTGTAGACAGCGACTCCTACAGGTCGGTTGGGGGACGCCTGCACAGCAGAGACAGGAAATAGCGGGGGTAGTGTGAGCCTCCCACACGTTACACCCCGCCAATGAGAGTCCGTGCTGGTGAAAAGATGTGACAGGCTGCCTACTCGTGTACCGGAGGGGACACGTGATGCAAGGCTTCTATCCTCCCTACAACCGACCAGTGGGGGGCATATGCGAGCAACGTTCAAGACAGGTGAGGGGAGAATTGGAAACACGAAATTGGGATGGGAGAAAAAAAGAAAATAAGGAGAAGTGGATAAAAAAAAACGTTGATCAGGGATTAACTTTAAACTGACAGTTGAGGTGGTTTCACTTGTATAATGGCTGCATTTCTTAGGTGGATAAAGCAAATGAGAAAGTTCCTCTGAGAAAGATGAGTGCAATATAGTTTTACATTCATTCAAAAGAGTCATTTAGCTGATACTTTTATCCAAAGCAACTTACAAGTTCTGTACAACAAGTCAGCAGGAAAAGTACAACTCTTGCAGCTAAGTAACATTGTTCATGAAACAGTGTTGAAACATTGTTCATGAAACAGTGTTGAAACATTGTTCATGAAACAGTGTCGAAACATTGTTCATCAGCTCAGGTCCCACAGTGTACCGTGGGCTCAGGCGTTGCACCCACACCCTTTTGTCTGGCTTATCGATAACAGGATAACCACCAAGAGGGTTTGTCTCCGATTTTTATATACGTTTAATCAAATCCACATATAAAAAATTTACATTAGATACAGTCTGGCGAGGGGACATCCCAGAGTTGGACCCTGAGTTTGACTGGGACGACGTTTGGACAAATGCTATATTGGCCTACCGCAACCCTAATCACCAACAAATTAATTTAAATGATATTCATAGGCCGTATCTCACACCTAGGAAGCTGTTTGCTATGGGACTGGTGGCCGACTCCCGGTGCACTTTGTGCTCTCTGGGAGCCACCGGCACGGATATGCATATGGTCTGGGATTGCCCACCAGTGACCCATTTTTGGAGATCTATAGCAGCTAAACTCTCGGGCATCTGTGGTGTATCGATTCCACTCACGGCAGCAACATTACTTCTAAACGATCTTTACTACCAACAGGCAGGCGTTACAGCAGCGAAAAAGCTTATCGCTATGAGATGGAAAGAGCCTGAGAAGCTCACGGTAATTAACTGGTGCCTGACATTGCTGGATGTTATTTATTTGGAGATATCGACTGCTCGTGTGGTTGGGGTGGGACAAGCAGGTATTGAATTGTGGACCGCGGTGGCCGAGGTGGTCAAGGGCACAATATAGTGGCGGAGTGGGGGTGGGGTGTTGGTCCTGGGGGATCTGGCGGTCTTGGGGGGAGGGGGAGGAAATGTCTAATGTCTAATTTATTTTTGTGTTGTTTGTGATGTTTTTATTTTTATTTGGTATTTTGTATATTTAGTTAAGTTTTGATCTGTAGGTATTTATTATTTCTCATAGTCTTGTCATTATTATTATTATTATTATTATTATTATTATTATTATTATTATTATTATTATTATTATTATTATTATTATTGTTGTTATTATTATTGATGTTGATGTTGTATTGTTGTTTGTTGGTTGAACATTTTAAATAAAAAAACTTGGAAAGAAACATTGGGTCTCATTCTCCAATATTTTCCAAAGACTTCTCTTAGGGCAACCATCTTGGAACCGACTGAGACAGAATCGACGACAAGTTCACTCTGATTCCCCAACGCGTGGGGAAGATGTCTTAACACTTTAAGGACCGGCCACGTATATATACGTGTTTCGGTGCCATGCGTTGTGGACCAGAGCCACGAGTTAACTCGTGGCAAGTTGTTATTGTTTTATTCCATATTAATAACCGTATCGACTCTGGGGACCTACCCGCATATTTGATTTCGGCAACATGCAATACCGGCCAGATCCTCTTAGGGGCGCCATCGCTCCACTGCAGTATCATTGAGGCCGATTGGGAAAAATTGGATTGGAGCTTGTTTTAAAATGCAACGTGATCGATCAGTGAAAATGGCTACTTGAACGCACACTGTATTGCTAATCAATAATAGTAATCGGCGTCCCCCGCCGCCCCCATTTCATCCATAGATGCTCTGTAATAGTCCGGATGCTACGCAGTTTGTTTTATTTCATTCGTATATATACAACAGAAATGGCGTTTGATATAACGTGACTAGCCTTTAGCCTCATATCTAGCTCCCCAGAAAAAAGACGAGGCGAAAACTGCGATAAACCTTATATTCACAGCGCTATAAAATGACAACCAACCGATGGATTTTTATTTTCTTTAAAGGCCAACCTTTATGTTGTATTTTTGTTCAATAAACAATGTGGACTAGGCCAACGGTGACTTTCATGAAGAAGGAAAAAAAAGTATTGAAATTGACGCAGTTTTAGTGTTTTTATCAAACATTTTGTCTGCCCAACACAATCACCATGCACGTGCATATTTTAATCAATGGTTCATAACGTGCGCGTGTAATCGAAATGATGTCGTCACAGGAGGTGCAGGGCACCAGGGGGCTCACCAGGGGGCGCTGAGAGTTAGTGGCAGGCACTGCAGGCAGAGAGCCTTGCTACTACTAGTACTAGCCGAATGAAAATGTATCTGTTTCACCTAACAACATTATTGCTCCGTGGTCATAGCCATCCATCTCTAAAGCTAACCACTATTTGTAAAAGCCACAACCACGTTACCATATTTGTAATAATGTAAATCATTGTGTCGTTGTACATATTGTGTTTGTGTATACACCATTAGAAGCTAACATAGCTTAGCTTGGTAGCTATTGTGCTAACAACATATCCCGACATCCGGCTCGCTGGCCGGCATGAACGGCCGACCCAAAATGGTTCTCTCCTCTCTGTACACCCCCGTCCCCACGGGTACCCCGCCGGGGAGCCCACGGACGCGACAACGGCGGCAGCCGCAGGGTGCTCGAGCCCGCAAAGGCTAGTGGTACACGATAGCTATGAGCTAACTAACGCTACAGGCTCAAACACCCTACGGCCGCCGTCGCGTCCACAAGCTCCCCGGCAGGACACCCGCAAGGACGGGGGCACACAAAGAGGAGAGAACCACCACACAGGTCTGAGAAGAGGACCTGCACATGATTTTACTCGTTCCCCAAACTCCTCTACATGCCCCGATCTCAAATGGTTCATGACAGTAGACATTATGCTAACGTTAGCCAGCGCCATATATCGAGTAGTACTATGACCCGGACGGGCAAGGCATACGTTTCCTGAAGTGACGTCACAGCCGTGCTAGCGTCTGATAAGCTTTTAGATTCGGCTCATTAATATGCACCTGTAGTGACGTCGGCGTTTGATAAGCTTTTTTGATTCGCGCGTGCATGTCATTCGTGCGTGGACCTTTTTAACTCTTTCGGAGTGGCATTTCCGGTGTCAAATGGAAAAAAATAAATAATGAAATTATATACCAATGATGTAAACTACCCATAATTGATCAGTAGGGTTTAACCTGGAGGTTGGGCTTTAAGCCATTATGAAGGCACGGTTTATGCACTCAATGACAATGAGAATGGACAGATAGCAATACTATAAAGTATAAGCTGTTAGAAAGTACATCGGTTTGTTGACAAAGCTCGGTCCTCTGGACTATAAATCGCCGCGGGACTCTGGTCGCCAAAGTGTTAAGTGGCTCAAATGATCACAGCTGGGATGCCGCGTTGAGGAATGTCACCATTCTGAAACGTGAACGCACGTCCCCGTCCAGGTCATTTGCATACAAACCACGCCTCCGAAGCTCCTTATAAGGCAAATTAAATCGCAAAAACTCAATAGTTAGACGCACCTGTCCAGCTCATTAGAATGCAACTGATGATGCAGCCGTGTGAAAATGTATTGTCATCATATATAATACAGCTCATGGTGCACCTGCTGCAGCGCGCACGCGCACACACACGCGCGCGCGCAGTACTGTATAGCCTACGTGCGTAATGAATGAACGCATGCAGGCTTATATTATTCTAATTACTTGTTTTATTAGGAGAGCAGCACAGATACTGCACTGCCCGCCCCGTAGTACAGTCCACCATGCAGTCCGCTCATGGTACGCCCGACTCTGGCGGCCTTAATATGTGTACTGTACTTACTGTACGTATAGGGCAGAGCATATAGTATCTACTAAATCCTAATGAAACAAGTAATTAGAATAATATAAGCCTACTGTTCATTCATTAGACATGTAGGCTATGTGTGCGTGTGTGTGGCGCACACAACAAGACTTATGGAATATTAATGCAGTCTATTTCCACACGATTAGCTTTAGTTCTTATTTATTTATTTATTTATCCACTGTCATTTGCAGTGTTTGCAGTGTTTGCAGTATTTCAATATCTGTTCTCATTAATGATATATTTGAAGTAGGGCTGCAACGATTAGTCGACATAATCGACGACGTCGATCATAAAAACTCGTCGACGCAGAATTTTTTCGTTGATTAGTCATATATAATTTTTTATTTTATTTTTTTTGCACTACCTATCTTTGTGAAAGTGGCTTCTCAGCTCTGGTCCAGCTGAAGACAAAGCAGAGGAACAGATTGGACATTGAGCATGACCTCAGAGTTGCTTTGTCTACCATCACCCCAGACTTTGAGACTCTTGTCAGGAGCAAACAACATCCCCAGTTATCCCATTAGTTCCCTGGGATGTTAAGCTAAGAAGTCTGCTATATTTTTTTTTAGTTATTTAAACACTTCCACTTAAATTTGTATTATTTAATTTATTTATCTTGTTATGAGTGATTGTTGTATTGTTCAAATACATTTTGATTTAAAGTTGCTTAAGATCCAAATTCAAATGTTTCATGAGTCATTATTTTAATTTGCTATGGGATCATCATGTTATGTTAAGTTAACTGTTAAGGCAGAGGGACTGGACAACAGGGTGACATTCACAGGTGTGCAGACTTGAGCATGTGAGGTAAAACATGCATTGGAGAAGGAGCCATGCCCACAGGAAGCAGAGATTGAGGGTGTGACAAAAATAATCGTTATATTAGTCGACTAATCGAATGACAAAAATAATCGTTAGATTAGTCGACTAATCGAAAAAATAATCGACAGATTAGTCGATTACCAAAATAATCGTTAGTTGCAGCCCTAATTTGAAGGAATGCAGGTTATAGCTATATCAAACAAATGTCTGTCCCATTGTACCAATCAATGGGATATATTGCATGTTGACCTGCATTCTTTCAAATGTATAATTAATCAATAAAACAGATATGTAACAAATAAGAAATACAAATTCCACAGAAGGCATTAAATAATTATTATTTTCAATCATTTCACAATAATTGCATAATTGTGTTTGAATATGAATATGTTTGAGTAATTAAAGTAATTATACATTTTGTCCAAAATAGCTGGTTCAGATATGGTTAAGCAGCTGCCCTGTGATCAGATGAATCCATATTATTTATTTTTCCGACATCAAATGCGTAATTTTTTATCATACAAATATTGTCATATTTATTCTCAACCGAGTGCATTTGAGTATCTACTGCCTCTTACTTGCCCTCCTCCAGCAGGCCACTCTTTTGTATCTGCATTTTCTGGTCTTGCCTTGTTAGCTTGTCAACTATACTATCCTAGTCCGCTAGCTTCCAGGCTTACCCGGCTAGCTCGACCTACTGGTTTTAGCTCTTTAGCTAAACCTCCAATTGGCTTCATACACGTAGCCTTTAGCAGTTGATCCATAGCACTTTTTATTTTTATTTAAATTTTTTTTCCCAGTCTACCACCGCCACCTGGGTAAGCATGTCTCCATGTTCTGTCTGTCCCTCTCTCCTAGAAAGGTTAACTCGGTTAGAGAGTCGTGTCCTTGAACTTGAGTCAGGAAAACAGTCAGCTTTAAACGTCTTGGACACTTCCGGCTTTTCTAAGGAGCCTCAAGCGAGGTCTTCTAGTCTGGAGAGTCCCAGACATAGTGCTCAGGACATGGCCTTTGTGCCCAATACGGAGCGGCAGTGTAACCGCTCGGTCTCGGTCTCAACACTTGCTCCGCAACATGATCTAGAAGAACAGCCGATTAGAACAGCCGATTAGAACAGCCGATTAGAACAGCCGAAACCCATCCAATCTTTCGCCGTCGACTAAAGACGCACTTCTTCAACCATTATCTGAAATTTAAAAAAAATAAAAAATAAAATAAAAAATATATCTAACCCTAACTAACCTTACTGTCATGCACTTGTCCTAATAAACGAACCTACACTGTAGCACCCAACACTTTGATGAACGTTGTTACTCAGCTGATAGAGTTGTGCCCTTCCTGATGACTTGTCGTACAGAACTTGTAAGTCGCTTTGGATAAAAGCGTCAGCTAAATTATGACTAAATGTAAATGATCTTACACGTGTTGCGGGTTCCGGTCCCAGCACGCAGCGGTCTCCACTGAAACCCCGTCTTCCTGTCCTTGTGATTGGCGACTCCATCACCCGGCATATTAAGCTAGGCAAGCCAGCCGAGATTTTGTTTTGGGGGAGCCAGAGCCACCGACATTGATGCCAACCTGAGATTTCTGGCGAATAGCATAGTCAAGGGAAAAGATAACGCACATCTCGCACCCACTGAAGATAAATTTGAGCATATTGTTATACACGTCGGAACCCCTAATGTCTATACTACTATCTACTATACTATGCTACTATCCCTATACTAGTACCTACTATGATAATATGTCTATATTACTATGCACTCAAGGTGTAGCACTCAAGTTCAGCACTGCTAGATGAACAACACCACTGACCCTTAGCTGCTCGAGGTGAACCCCTCCTGGAACTGGAACACAACTCCTAAGTGGCTTTGGAGCGGAGCATCAGCTAAACGACTAAATGTGAATGTAATATGACAATCTTTGATCGCCATATGATACTATATTTATTATGATTATTATGTATTTGTTTTTGTAGCCTACTGTTCAGTAACTTGCATTATACAGCACAAGTACAGTACAACGAAAAGACGACCAGAGTGCAAATGTAACAGTAATGTGCAATAGTATACAATGTACAGGTGATTAAACTGGGTATAGAATATATAAATTAGTACTACTGAGTGTAGTGCTAATCAGATGTATGTACAGAGTTGTAATATTATTATGTACAGTGATACAGGTATAAAGAGAATATGGTAGTAGTTGTACTGGCCAGCAGCGTAACTGGTAAGAGTAGGTAAGGGATATGTACAGATATAGATATAGTATCTACAGATATGTAAAAA
>NC_140181.1:43800533-43993033 GCF_963971535.1 Notolepis coatsorum | reverse complement strand
AACACTGCCTTGATTTACTGGAATGGGATGTGGTGGGAAACAGAAGAAGACATGGTTCCTGACTGGGCCGGAACGGAGCCCCGGAAACACAGCGGGATAAAGGGCCTGGGGGAATTCCGTGGGAATCTTTTTTCCCCGTTCCTAGGCGGCCATCCAGTTGCCTGATCAAGTTGACTTAAAGGGGGAACGCTACCCAATTTAAGATTTCAAATGTCTTATTTCCATGGAAGGTTCAATCTGTGAACATTGAACTACTACTCTCTCATTAAGCCAGAAACCAGAGTCTCAAACCTGCTCCGTAGACAATGAATGGGAGACTTATTTTGTGGACCCACAGAACATTTGTTTGAGTTTTTATACCGAAATGAGCTTCATTCTCTACTTGTTTTTTTTATTCAAAATGTATGCGCATACACATGCCCCTGGGTGCTCTTAGTGTCACACCTACACAGTACCACATCCTGTGCATGGTCTATGGAGCAGCCCTAGACTCTATGCTTGATGACATCAGAAGTCTGGGTTTTAGCACTCTAGTACAGTAGAGAGTGAGTTGGGGTTTTTTATAATATTTTTGGGCCATCTTAGGAAAAACATAAACTAATTCTTAAATTAGGCGTAGTTCCCTTTTAATGCAGAGGTGTGCGATGAGGGGGAAATGATATTTTCCTATGTGGAGTTGGTTGGCCAACCCTATGCATATGTTGAAAGGAGCACTATTCAGCATTCAGACTAGCATCAAGTGGTAATTAGGCTCTATAATAAATGTTAGTAACCTAAGTGTCTCGACTAGAACTGAAGACCATTTTATTAGACCTTTTTGAGGCATTCACCTCGTTCATCCCAGAGGGAAGGGGGGGGGGGGCAAATATGTGCAGGCAGGCAATGAAAGACGCATGACATTTACATTTTCTCTCCCTCAAATCAAACACATGAGCAGCGCACGCCACGACTTGTTCCGCAGTCTTTGGACGGGGGCCGCGTTGCAGGCAGCACTGCCTATGTAGCCACTCGCCTCTCCCGAGGCGGGTCGGGGCTGACAGACCACAGAGCAGCTTGACAAATGAGCCCGGCGTCATTCTATCCCCTTAGTCTTGAGCCACATACGGTGCGTTTCTCCGAGAGCCCTCCCCGATACATCTGACGACGAGCGTTCGCTTAGTTTCAACCCACTTAATAATGCAAAGAAAAAAATATCTCATTTTGAGAAAATGGATGTAAAAGAAGAAAGGAATTTTTTTTATTCTTGTTACACTTACGTGGTAGTCTGACAAGTTAACTTTTGGCCATTTCAAAATGGCTGACAGCGCTGTATGGTAATGCAGCTCACTGCACAAAGGGGCTTTTTGAGTATGGCAGATCGGGGCACACCTCTGGCAATAGTGATGGGAACACCCCCCCCCCCCCCCTCCCCGAGGCCAAAGCTTCTCCCAGATTATTCTTGTTCCCAGGGAAAGAAACGCTGAGAGGCGCCTCATGGCGTCGGGAGGAGTAGACCATTGGGTTTTCTTGCTTCGGGTTGCCCACACTACCAGAGCGAAGCAACAGCTATCAAAATGCAGAGGGCTTCAGAATCTTAAGATCAAGACAAACATGTATTCCCTTTTCCTTCCTGCTTTCTGTAGACTGGGATAAAAACCTGGTTCGTGGTGAAGCTCGAAATGAGAGCTCTGTGTTCACACCCGACACTACCTTTGTGCGCTGCTGTGTGGGAGATAATGGTAACAGTCCTATTTAGAGAAAAGAGACTGTTGCACACTGTCCTCGCTTTGGAAAATGTCTCATTATTAACATCTCCATGAGTCAAGACCTTCATTCAGAAATTAAACAAGTACTCAGTATCGTGTTTACCGTCTACCTATGGCATATCGTATCGTGTACCCTCTACTAGTGTTGTCAAAAACATCTAAATATCGATACATATCGATACTGAATATTTAAAACGGTTTCGATACTCATTTCCCGAAATATCGCAACTTTTTGCAGTATCGATACCAGCTGGCTTGCTTGCAGTGTTCTACCGCAAGTTGTTGACAGACAGACACGCTGCTGCAGAGCACGCTTGCCCCTCCTCCTCCTCAGAGACCAACAGACACACGTTGCTGCAGCCTCCTCCCCCTCACAGACCTGTCTTCAGTTTGTAAACAAAGATTTTAGCTCAAAATATGGCAAGTGCAGAGCCTCCGCAACTTGTGCTTGTGGATAAAGAAAACAGCAGAAGTGCTGTTTGGAAGTACTTCGGGTTTGAAGTAAACGACGAAGGAAAAGCGAAAGCATTGTTACAGAGCAGTGCCAACGATACAGCTATTAGCTAACGTTAGCTTATGCTAGCTAGCTGGCCACCTTTATAATTACTTCATGGAAACGGAGTAACGTTAAGTCGACTTCATACTAACTATTGATTGATTGATTGATTGATTGATTGATTGATTGAATTGATTGATTGATTGATTGATTGAAAACTTTATTAACAGATTGCAGAATGGGTACAATACAGTACAGCTCAATACACACAATTGTTAAGGGGATGCAGACCAGAGAAAGACTTTCGTCTTGTTTACATCAGGGTCCCCCATTTTCAATTCATCAGGACATATATGACATACATGACATACAGATAGTCAGTACTGCTACATCTATACATTTATGACATACAGATTTGCAAATACAGTACTGTTTGTGATACAGAAGGAGTCGGGAAAAGGGAGTATATACATTTGACGTAGAAACTGTACATTGGAGGAGGTTGGGTGGGGGGGTTGGGTGCACTGGGATATTGACAACCATACTGGGTAATCTACATTGGAGGTGGTTGGGGGGGGGGGGGGGGGGCACACTGTATATACAAGCAAAACTGTACATTGAGGGGGGGGGGGGGAGACACTGTACAAACAAACAAAATTGTACATTGGACTATTGACAAAACCATACTAGGTAAATGACTGTACATTGGAGGGGGTTGGGTTAGGATATTTACAGGGCCAGTGTTGAATTGCAGTCTCCCGTAGGTGAATGAATGAATGAATGAAAACTTTATTTAACAGATTGCAGAATGGGTACAATACAGTACGGCTCAATACATACAATTGTTAAGGGGATGCAGACCTGAGAAAGACGTTTGTCTTGTTTCCATCAGGGTCCCCCATTTTCAATTCATATAGACATATATGACATACATGACATACAGATAGTCAGTACTGCTACATCTATACATTTATGACATACCAGATTTGCAAATACAGTACTGTTTGTGATACAGAAGGAGTCAAGAAAAGGGAGTATATACATTTGACGTAGAAACTGTACATTGGAGGAGGTTGGGTGGGGGGGGTTGGGTACATTGGGATATTGACAACCATACTGGGTAATTTACATTGGAGGTGGTTGGGGGGGGGGGGGCCGGGGGGCACACTGTATAAACAAGTAACACTGTACATTGAGGGGGGGGGGGGGGAGACACTGTACAAACAAACACAATTGTACATTGAACTATTGACAAAACCATACTAGGTAAATGACTGTACATTGGAGGGGGTTGGGTTAGGATATTTACAGGGGCCAGTGTTGAATTGCAGTCTCCCGTAGGTGTCCCTTGAGAGAGGTTTTGAAAGTGGGTAGTGATCCACATTCCTTTACAGCTTTGGGTAGGGCGTTCCACATTGATGTGGCATAATTGCGAAACGTGTTTAGTCCCTTATTTGAGCCGAATCTGGGTTTAACATGATTTGTGGAGCTCCCTCTGGTGTTGTGATCGTGGTATTCACTGACCTTTGGGAAGTATTTTGACATGTACATGGGTACCTTGGTCGTGTAGTGTATCTTGTAGACCAGGCCCATTGCAAGTTGTTGTACTCTGTCGTCTACTCTAAGCCATCCTAGGTTGTCAAAGTGGGCAGGGGTGAGGTGGGTTCTAGGAGTAAGGTCAAGCAGTAGTCTGACCAGTTTGTTTTGAGATGTTTGTAATTTTGTTTTTAGCGCCTTTGAGGTGCTTTGGTACCATGAGGTGCAAGCATAGTCGTAGTACCCCTGAATGAGTGCTCCTGCCAGAGTCTTCAGGGTGTTCTTGTTTACCAGAGAGGAGATCCGGTACAAGAATCGAGTTCGTTGGTTGACTTTTTTTATTACATTGGATGCCATTTTGTCACAGGAGAGATTAGCCTCTAGGATGGAACCCAGGTAGGTAATTTCATCTTTCCTTGTGACAATATTGTCACCCACTGTAACTGAGAAGCCGTCGGCTACTAGTACACGTATGAACTCGACATAACGTTACCCCGTTTCGGGAAAAGCTAAAGATGCCCATTTGCAAGCGTTGTTACAGAGCAGTGCCAACGATACAGCTATTAGCTAACATTAGCTTATGCTAGCTAGCTGGCCACCTTTATAATTACTTCATGGAAACGGAGTAACGTTAAGTCGAGTTCATACTAACTACACTAGAAATCTCTCTCTCTCTCTCTCTCTCTCTCTCTCTCTCTCTCTCTCTCTCGCCGTCATGAAAATTGTTGTAGTTGTTGTTTTAACCAAATAAAAAGCAGCAGCACTATTGCATAACTGAGTCATGTTTGCTATGTATTTCTTTCTTTAGGGGAGTTTGTTTCACAGTTTTAGCATGATGTTTTATAGATGGCTAGGTTAAACAGGTTTTTGTTTTTAAGAGGGGTTTGATTTAGATTAGATAATTTAGTTATTTTTAAATGTCTGATCTAAAGATAAACAAAGGGTTTTAAAAGTGTTATATTTATCTTCTCTTATAGTACCAGAGAGAAGCTGAGGAGAATCAACCAGCAACAAAAGAAAAATTTGTTTAAAAAAAAATATATAAAAAAAAATATTTGTATCGAAATGGTATCAAAATATCGATACTTTTCAAGGTATCGTATCGAAGTCGAAATTCCAGTATCGTGACAACACTACCCTCTACCTGTGGTATTTTGTCATGTTTACTGTCTACCTGTGGCAGTGTTTCCCCTACCATTGCCTTGGCGGGACGCCCCGCCCCCCAAGAAAAAGAAATTATTTAAAAAAAATTAATAAAAAAGAAATCTTTTTTTAATTTTTTTTTTAAGTTAGCTTTAATCACAGTAACGTTGGCGAGCTAGCTAAATTATACATACATCGGTTTTCATATAAATCAATCTTCAGTAGGTGGCTGGGTGGCGCAGCGGACATTGCGCTCGTCGTCACCAACGCAAGAGACACCGGGTTCGAATCCGGCTGTCGGCGTTGCCTCCGGCTTGGGCCGGCCGTCATACTAACTCAATTGGCAGAGTTAGCGGGTGGGAAGTCGAAGGGTGGTAGTCTGGTCATTGTGAACAGCGACTCCTACAGGTCGGTTGGGGCGCCTGCACAGCAAAGTCAGCAAAATGGCGGGGGCAGTGTGAGCCTCCTCCTACACATTACTCCTCGCCAAATGAGAGTCCGCGCTGGCAGGTGAAAAGATGTGACAGGCTGCCTCCACATGAATCGGAGGGGACATGTGATGCAAGGCTTCTATCCTCCCTACAACCGGCCAGTGGGGGGCATATGCGAGCAACGATCAGGACAGGGGAGGGAGAATTGGCACGAGAGGTAAATTGGGATGGGGAGAAAAATCACAGAAAAAGGAGGAGAAAAAATTGATTAAAAAAAAATCAATCTTCAGTAAGACTTTAAACCGGTGGTGCATCACGGTCTAAGGAGATGCAGAAAAAAGCTACCAAATCCATTCCGAGACAACTCTGAGACTGACTAGCGTCACGCGTAACAAGTCTCAGTCTCTCTCTCCTTCAAGTAACCAAACGTTACACTATAAAAACGAAATGGATAGTTGATATATGAACTGGATAGTTCATATAAGCCATTCTCCCTTTCTGGGTGTGTGTTGCCCGTCCCAACTCTGGTCTTTGGCGAGTTTGATAGTATTTACTGAGGATGACCAGATAATGTTGATATTTAAACTTAAAAAATTATTATACAGAGAGAAGCTTCAGCAAGTACAAAACGCTGCTGACCGACAAAAGAGAATCCCTCACTGAGGAAAACACAAAGACCTAACCATCATGTATCACAATGGTGATGTCAACCAGAGATGGGGAGAAGCATGAACCTTTAAGACATCTCTTTGAAATAAATTACATTTTAGTTTTTTTCTGATTTATTTTAAACAAATTATTATTTTGTATTATTTAACTATTTAATTATTATTTAGTTATTGCACTGCATTGGCAGTTGAACTGCATTGAACTGAACTTACTTGAAAAAAAGAAACCTCATAACCTAACTGGCACTGAACATTGAACTACACTGGCACTGTTTGCAGATGTACTGTTATTAAAGTTAGTTAAAAACATAATTTTGTACCATTTCTTTGGTTAAATCCAAAGGAAAAAATACAAAATCAGAGAAATCCGAAAACGGGAAAATTAAAAACTGAGAAATTCGAAAACTAGTTAAGGTGAGTTAATAAATTCACTCTGAAAATCTGCTCCGCTCTGATAAACTGACTCTTGGTCAGAGCGTCCAGTGTGCACTCTGAGCCCTCAGAATTTCTGAACATTTGAGTGCGCTCGCTCTGACACTGGTTGTAAATAATTAGTAGTAGTGTTGTATGTGCCTCCCTGTATTGTAAATAGTTCATATGTGTGTTGTCACTACTGGATGTATAATTGTAAATAAGTAAATTTATGTGTTGTAAATAAATATTGTTAATATTTATTTACCTAATTTATGTGCAATCGTTTCATTTCAGCTCGGTGTAGAGAAATGCACCGATACTAACAAACGCCTTACAGCTATGACGACACTGTTGACACCACGTATCCGTGACACGCGCGCCCCGCGAAAACACTAGTCGTTTTGGGGGCCTACCACCCCCCCTGAAAGAAATCCTAGGGGAAACACTGTGTGGTATATCATATCATGTTTACCGTATAGGCCTACATGTGGCATATTGTATCGTGTACCGTCTACCTGTGGTATTTCGTATCATGTTTACCGTCTACCTGTGGTATATTGTATCATGTTTACGATCTACCTGTGGTATATTGTATCGTGTACCGTCTACCTGTGGTATATTGTATCATGTTTACGATCTACCTGTGGTATATTGTATCATGTTTACGATCTACCTGTGGTATATTGTATCGTGTTTACGATCTACCTGTGGTATATTGTATCATGTTTACGATCTACCTGTGGTATATTGTATCGTGTTTACGATCTACCTGTGGTATATTGTATCATGTTTACGATCTACCTGTGGTATATTGTATCGTGTTTACGATCTACCTGTGGTATATTGTATCATGTTTACGATCTACCTGTGGTATATTGTATCATGTTTACGATCTACCTGTGGTATATTGTATCATGTTTACGATCTACCTGTGGTATATTGTATCGTGTTTACGATCTACCTGTGGTATATTGTATCGTGTACCGTCTACCTGTGGTATTTCGTATCATGTTTACCGTCTACCCGTGGTATATCATATCATGTTTACTGTATACGTGTGGGTGGTATATCGTATCGTGGTGAATTGTGATCGAGATTCTTGTTGTCTAAATTAATTATGAAAAGCCAATTATTGAGTTAATTGTATTGAATTGAATTTCTTTCCTCTCTGCTTTCCTCCCCTCGTCCTTCTCTTCCTCCGTCCTCCTATCAGTCCCCAACTCCGTCACCAAGGCTCTTTAATCTCGGTCTCTCAACCCTCTTGACACTCTTTTTTAATGTCTGTCTTTAAACCCTTCGCTCTGCCTCTCCCTCTCCTCTCACCTTTCAAGTGTAGCTTTCCCCTCCGTTTCCCTGTCTTTTTATGCCACCATACAGACAGACAGACATCCCACGGTGATTGCTGAGGCAAAAATGGAATTAATAACAAGAAGAATCATATTACTGGACTACAATCTGTGACGCGTTTGACTCTTCACACCTTCAGTCCTTCGTCCTCAGTACAACCAGGTGACTTCCACCTGTCTATTCTAGTTCAGCGGCTTCACCTCCTCCCACAGAACCACAGCCTCCTCTGTGACACCACCTGCCAGCTCCACTGAGAAGCAGGCACTTGACCTGAGGTGGAGATTCATGAAGAGTGCGTTAGTGAAGAAAAACATTTCAAATTCTGTTTGATCCAGAGAGAGCGGCCCCTATTTCACTGTGGCTGGGTGGAAGTGTGTGTGCATGCCTGAGTGTCTAAATCTATATTGTAAAGAGTCTGACAACTCTCTCACAGACATAATGACTCACAGATTGTCTGTCTGTCTGTTTGCATTTGTACAAGTGTAATCTCTTTTGTGTTGGTGCAATTGTAAAGTGAATTGTACGATTGTATCCGAATAGTCCCACAATGTACAAGTGCACTGTTAATATTTGTGTCCTTTAAACCTTGTTTTTATGTGGACATAAATAAAATATTCTAAATGTGTGTGTGTGTGTGTGTGTGTGTGTGTGTGTGTGTGTGTGTGTGTGTGTGTGTGTGTGTGTGTGTGTGTGTGTGTGTGTGTGTGTGTGTGTGTGTGTGTGTGCCTCTGAAAGCCAACACATCCTTAGTATTGTTGGCTAACATAACACGAACAAGCCTGGTGACTAGATTACTGGCAGGAGAGAGAGAGAGAGAGAGAGAGAGAGAGAGAGAGAGAGAGAGAGAGAGAGAGAGAGAGAGAGAGAGAGAGAGAGAGCAGTGGAACTAGGTCAGTAGCTGGTATCAGGGTCTACACAATTGCACCTGGTTATTAGCTGTGCAGCAGCTTTACAGGCTCACAGATTCCTGCCTAATTACAGGTGGACCTGCTTCAAGATGGTGCTCTGTGGGGAGGACTGTGGGAAAAGACAGGAGAAGAGGTACTGGGGAGAGGGAGAGAGAGAGATAGAGCGAGAGAGAGAGAGAGAGAGAGAGAGAGAGAGAGAGAGAGAGAGAGCATAGAGGCATAGAGAAGGAGACGTGGGTAGGCTGAATGAGTGTTCAGGACGGTAGCTCTGACAATGGCAGATTTAGTGAGAGTCAAACAGTCGTAAAACGCGGAGACATAAAAAAAAAAACCAAAGACCGATGGAGCAATAAATAAACTGACATGCAGTATGAAATATACTGTATATCACTCCATCCTTTCACTGGCATGACGGCGGACACCCAAAATTAAAGGCCTGCGTCGTAGGCTTGATGATGATTGACGTGTCCAGTGTCAGCGGATGACATAGGTCACATAGGCAGGTGACGACCCTGAGCGGCAGGGCAGACAGACCGCCATGATGAGGGTTGAAGATGACGAAAGGAACCAAACTAGACGGAGCAAGTTCAACCTTTCCCATGAAGGCGCAGACCCAAGGGAGAG
Source organism: Notolepis coatsorum (assembly GCF_963971535.1). Taxonomy (NCBI): domain Eukaryota; kingdom Metazoa; phylum Chordata; class Actinopteri; order Aulopiformes; family Paralepididae; genus Notolepis; species Notolepis coatsorum. Next base: position 43,983,721 of record NC_140181.1, on the reverse strand, counting down.
GGGGAGGTGCACAACGGATGGGTCAGAGACAAGGGCCCGTGGACGGAGAAAAGGGGGGAAGCGATATGGAGACTGGCATGTTGGTTCGGAAGAGCTAAAAGAGCACAGGAAAGGCTTGTGGATCCCTATGAGGTTGTGTGTTTGCGAACGGGGACCCCCCACCGGCACGTCGCCCAGACATCCTGTGTTGTATTGTTGACGATTCAGATACTAGGTAAGGCCCCCTTGATTCAGGCCTTGTCCAGACTAAAACGATTTTGATCTGTTTCGTTTTCGTTTAGTTTTAAGGTTTCCGTAAAAACGAAAACGTCTCAAGATAATAAGTGCATGCCACAAATTTACAAAATAAATGTCTTTCCTGTTTCTTTTATTTTGAAAACCCCCAACCGGAAGTGTTATAGTGTCTGTTGCTAGCAGATTAACTTGTGTCGGCCGGTTTTGTGTTTTTCGAGCTAACGTAACGTCATTAGTTTCCAAATGAGAGGAGAGAAAGACCGCGGCTCACATGCAGCTCAAACTACCTGTTGGAATAAATTAATTGATTGATGTTTAACTTGTCCCTGTGTGTGTCCAGTCATTTCGACTAGCAAACATTGTATTTAACGTTACCTCAGGATACCACTGTCTATTGTATTTAGTTGGTTAGCTATTTAGCTAATGTGGATAGCATTTTGAATAGCATCAATGCTAGCTGGCTGGCTACAGCTTTATTTACTAGATTATGGAGGCTTTTAATCGTCAAGGTAAGAGAGGATTTGTCATGATCAACTGAAGGCGTATGCTATGGAACAATATGTGCTTGGGTTTTCAGAAAAAGGCCAGCTATGTGACGCTAATTATTTAGCTAATATTGATAGCATAGCTTGCTGGCTACAGCTCAACACCATGCAATGGGGATACTATTTACTAAATTATGGAGGCTTTTTAATCGTCAAGGTAAGAGAGGATTTGTCATGATCAACTGAAGGGGTATGCTATGGAACAGTATGCTTGGCTACTACTTGGGTTTTCAGAAAAAGTACATTTAGCTGTAAAAGCCCGATGTTTGGCTGAGTTTGCACATGCGGGTAAGAGAGAGGTGGGCTATGCGTCATCGGTTCAGGAGAAGACACGTATCGCTTGTAAAGATGGTGACGCAGTGGGGGGCGTCTTCAGAATTGCGCACTCTGGGAGCTGGTATCAGAAAGTACCGTCTTCAGGCTGCCAGAACGCAGTTCCGTGTGGCAGAACGATGCAAACGATCAAATACTTTGCCTAAAACGACCAAAATCGCTTTAGTCTGGACATGGCCTCAGATACAACACTCATATAGCCTAGGTAAGGCTCCCTTTACATTCTGTTATGACTTCAGTGCCTCAACACAATCTAAACATATGGTCCAACACTGGTTGCAAAACTCATGCCTACTGCTAAATACAAAAAGAACTGTATGCATGATGTTCAGCAAACGACCAGTTAGAATCACAAGGTCTAATGTGTTTCTGGGGGGGAGGAACTGGAATTGGTTTCCCATTTCAAGTACCTCGGAATCATCTTGTACTCGAAATTATCCTTTAAGAAACATATCAAAAAAGTGAAACGCACAATTAATTTAAATTTAGTTAATTTTAGACAAATCTAGCTCCCCCTCCTGTACAGGAATCCATATACAAAAAAAGAAACACTGGACTCCGCACCAGGTCAGACACCAGAGGTGACTGCATGGTCCAACGTAGACTGACCACCTTTGGCCAAAACGTCCTGTCCATAAAAGGCAGTCAAACATGGAACAGTCTCTCCATTTCCATAAGGGAAAGCCCCACCCTTGTTTCTTTTAGAGGGCAACTAAAAAAATGGCTGAAGACCAACCAGTCATGTGAACACATGTGACATATCTCTCGCCACTAGTATTTCTGTGTATTGCTGTTATGTATTTGTAAATTTTTTACTGTTTTTATGTGTCCTGTTTTTATGTATTTGTACATTTCTTACTGTTTCTATGAGTCCTGTTTTTATGTTTGGGGACAATGGATGGAAATTAGCCTTGTGCTAAATCCGACAATTTTTACACTCCAGTGTTAATTAATTTTGCATTGTCCCGTCCAAATAAACAAAAAATATATAATATATATATAGAGGTGATATATAGAGAGAGTATAGGGAGGTGTAGTGTGATGTCACTTTAGTTTCCCGCACGGTCCACCCGTATAGGGATTTATCATTGGGAAAATGTATTATCGGCTATTGTAATAATTCTGCCTCATGAACATTGGCAAGCTTTCTATTTTTGGACAAAATTAGTTCCCTTCTATCACAAACATTATTGTTTAAGCATTTTTGGTTGAAATAAAGTTAGTTATAAGGTTGTTTAATTAAAAAATAACTACACTTACCTTACCTGTCGTTCAGTGCTGTCGCCTGTCAACAGCGCCAGAGTGAAGTGTAGTTTCTCAGTGAACGAAAACATAAATGTTGTTATTATATATACGTTATTTGGTTCATTTTCCTTTTTTCCGATTTTTATATCCTATACAGTCTCACGGACCTCTGTGTATCATTGGAACTCATTCTGAGACCCCGAGAGTGCAATACCGCCCGAATCCTGCTAGGTGGCAGTATCGCCTACCCTTTGAAACCTTATTTCACACTGTGTGTTACATTGTATATGGTCCGGGCGGAGAATTTAGACCAAGCCAAATGAATCGCTTCATCCGAGCACTTTGGAACACGTTCAGCACACTTGAGGCATATCTTGTGCCACTTCATGTCAGGGACCCGATGGACATCAATACTGGAAATCGCAATCAGACAATTGGAATATTATTTTTGGGATACCTCCTAGTAAAGGTAAGGACTATATGACATCAAACCTACTTTGATCAATGATTTCACATCGATCGCAACGATCATGTGTAACGTACTCCAAAACGTATGCCGTTGCTGACCATCAGAGCATCAAAAAACGACCCCCCCCCCCCCCCTTTGATGCATTCATTATGAAACATAATACCTATTATATACCTTTGATTCTGAAATAGTAACGTGTCCAGGCGAGCAACGCGAACGACTTTAGCTAAATTCACATAGCGCTCCATAACTCAGCTTTTCAGGAATTAGCCCGGATCACTCTGAAACTATACAATATTCACCACGGGATAACACACGAACGTATACATGAAAAACTTTACTCTTTTTTACATGTTGGACGAGAGATAGTGACTGTCAAATGAGCCATAGTATTGTCTCCATAGCTATAATATATAGATATAGCTCTGCAAACATTGTGACGCACAGTGAAAATAGGCAATGGAAAGCTGGCGCATTGACTACAGGGATGAGGGTAATAGCTGGCAGTGAATGAGTTAATTCCGAATCTTTTCATGTTGAGCTATAGATTGTTGATGAATACACACAGAAAATTACACCATGCCAATGTTCATGCTTTATTTGTTTTAAACGAGACGATTTAGAAATGTGTCCATTGGAAATACATTGCGATTTCAAGAAGGGTGGACCGCACGGGAAACAGCAATGACGTAATCACTACGTGTTCTTCAAAGAGACCTTATTTAGCAGCCAAGAAAAGTATACCATTGCAGGCAATGAGGAAAACTACTGCACTTCCTTTTCTGTTTTCTTTCTACATCAGGGAACCTGTCGTAGCCAGGGCCAAAGAAAAAGGCTGGAACAATACAAAAACTGGAACAAAGAAACTGTAAGCATTGTTTGTTTGACACTGCAGACTGCCTAATAAATGCAAAAGGGTTCAGAAATGTACAGAGAGAAGTGAGTGGTATAAATAATTAGTCAGGCTGATTGGGTCTTTGGTTGAAGCCCCTCCTCACTACTGTACATGGGGTGCACACCATGAGCTCCACGAGAGACATCAGGAAACAGGCCCAGCAGGTTGGCTTGAAACAGTTACCGGCACTGGGTCAGTGAACCACCTCGGCTACAACCACGAGGGAGGAGGTAGAATGGAATTGCCCTCTCCTAAATGGATTCTTCCCGTTTCTGACCTACCTTGGGGGGTTGGGTCCCATACATAATGACTTGAGTTTTTTTAATTTTTTTGACATCTGCTTCAAATCAAACAGGAGGTTACCTACTCCTGTCAACAAAGCCTTGTTAATTGAGTAAACGAAGGGGCGAAAAAAAGAACGTGCTATAAATTCCCCGACTTGACCTGCTGAACTCCACTGACAATGGAACTAGGGGAGCTTGGCTGCTGGCTGAGCCAGTCAGACATATTTAGTTTCATCCGTGGTTCATACCAATGTGAAGGTGGCATTCTAAGAAGAATCACAATATCAGTTTGCTATCTTGCCATCTTCCATTACGGTTATAAAATATCTCCATTCTCTGCCAAGTAGATCCACCCAGCAGTATGGTGGCTGGGTATTGTTTGACATTTTTTGATACTGGCGCCAATACCGATACCTGGGATTTGATACCGATACCAAAATCTGCTGAGTTATGTTCCTTACGGCTTTGTTACATTTTGGATGATTTTGGATTATGGTTGAACAGAAAATGATTTGCTTATTTGCTCACTGACACTGGTGAGATGAGGGGTACTTCACCAAAATAAATGCTGATGTATTTTGCACATAATCTCCGACTCACACATACAAAATTCAGTTTTGCACACATTAATTTAGTTATATGGCTACCAGTGACGTCACCGGGGACATTGCATTGTGTTGTGTTAATTACAGCTCAGTGGAATGATAAGGTAGCAGTCCCGAGAAGAAAATTATTTTATTTACATAATTTCTTGGAGCTGTAATTAACACAACACAAGAATTCAATGTTCCCGATGACATCAATGTTTTTTGGTGAAGTGCCCTTTAACTACTTAGGTATTGACATTTTTTATAAAATGACACAGTGTCACTCTATACCAAATTTTGATACCACAGCATTTTTCGATACTCGATAGAATTGAAGCAATTCGATCGATAGTGTAAAAGTATTGAATTTCGATAACCAGCCCAACACAGCAGACAGCTGACTGCACTCCATCACAGGGGAGACAACTTGGCAAATGTTAGGAATATTAAATTAGGCTTTCCAGGCAGACCCTTTTGGAGTTGCTGCTCGCCAAGAATGTATATAGTTTCTGTTAGGATCTCTGGTAAACAGTACTGTATATTTGTATATCTTGTATGTCATAAATGTAACAGTACTGTATATCTGTATGTCGTAAATGTCATGATATATATCTGTATATCTGTATGTTGTGTATGTCATAAATGTCATTATGAATTGAAAATGGGGGACCCTGATGTAAAAAAGACGAAAGTCTTTCTCTGGTCTGCATCCTCTTAACAATTGTGTGTATTGAGCCGTACTGTATTGTACCCATTCTGCAATCTGTTAATAAAATTTTCAATCAATCAAGAGTTCCGAGTGAAATAACAGATTTCTATGTTTTCTCCCATCCAAAATGCAACCAGTATTAGAAATCACTTAGGCTTCACACACAACCAACTTAAATCTTCTTTAGTTGTAGCTTAGTTTAGTAGCTCCTTGAGCTGAGGAGCTCTGGACCGACAGCTGAGCTGACCCTGTTCTCCTTGAGCTGAGGAGCTCTGGCCCGACAGCTGAGCTGACCCTGTTCTCCTTGAGCTGAGGAGCTCTGGCCCGACAGCTGAGCCGACCCAAATACAAATCACTTCAGTCTCAGAGTTCCGCCAAGAACCCTCCCCTCTGATACCCCAGATGCTTTTGGCACGTTGACAGTAAGTAGCCACGTTCGCCGCAACAGCTGCCCCTGCCCCATCTCCAGAGTCATACGCTTTGTCTGCGATCCAGGTCCCCGGAGGGAGCAGCGCCGTATGGCCATATAGACTCCCACTCTGAGCGCTTTATGTCTGGGATGCAGGAGGGAGTTTCCGGGGTCAGGGTGTGTACATCCAAGATCCACCCACCCTCCCAAACCTTCAGAATCGGTTACTTCTACTTGACCCAACGGGAGAGCATAGCAGCTTAGAGTTACACCTTCCTCAAAACGTCACTCTTATTCCTCCAATGGTTGGGACTGGTGTCTGGGGAAATACTTGTCTTGACTTTCATTATGGCTCTGCAGGTGCACTGTGGGTAAACTAACGACATCTAATGACATCTTGTTTCCAGTGGGACAGTGGGGGTGGGGCTTGAAAAGACACAAGAACGTTTAGAAATAATTATGGTTCAACTCCACTCTTAGCAGAAGGTTCGGGGGCTAACGTCGACGGTACGTCGCATGAGATAATGTCAGAAATCGCTGTTCTGACGAGAACCGGACCGCTCGCCTGTGTGTCGTGAGTCATCGGGTTAGATGCACCCGAGACCTGCCGGATGTCTCGGTTATTACAATCGCTCACCGTCCAACTCACACATCAATGGCTAAATGTCATGATCTCATTTTGCATTGAGCAAGTCGCAGACTAATTAAGTACAACACTCAACTCGTTGAACTAAGATGTCTTTTCTTTTCTTTTGAATTTTTATATTTGACTAAATAGATGCATATAGGTCTGCAGAGAACTAGATTCTTCTCCTTTGACCACCTTTTGACACTCTACTAGAGAAGCTGTCCATTTGGAGATATGGGGTTTCTGAAGGACATGCCTTGACGACCCGCTTGTGTAGACTATGGGCGATATGAGGTTTCTGAAGGACATACACGCTTGTGTACACTACGAGTGTCTCCCACATATCACACGTAATGACAGGCATGTCACTACATGAAGGTATCTCCGTGTGTTATCAATACCATCTGTGATTCCTATCAGCATATGAGTGTGATACCTGTACAATCACAGCTGAGGTGAGGAGTCAGAACATGGTGAACAGAGAGCGGTAAGTGGCCCATTCTCTCTCTGTCTCTCTCTCTCTCTGCCTCGCTCTCTCTCTCTCTCTCTCTCTGCCCCTCTCTCTCTCTGTCTCTCTCTGACTCTCTCTCTCTGCCCCTCTCTCTCTATCTGTCTCTCTCTGACTCTCTCTCTCTCCCCCTCTCTCTCTCTGCCTCTCTCTCTCGCTCTCTGCCCCTCTCTCTCTCTGCCTCTCTCTCTCGCTCTCTGCCTCTCTCTCTCTCTCTCTGTCTCTCTCTCTCTGCCTCTCTCTCTCTCTCTCTCTCTCTCTCTCTCTCTCTCTCTCTCTCTCTCTCTCTCTCTCTCTCTCTCTCTCTCTCTCTCGTCTTTCATGGCTTTTTCATTTTGAAGCTCATCATCATCGCTATGCCGGGCAGGTTCTCTCTCCTGCATGTTTAATTAAAATCTAAAATGTGCAATAACTCGGGAGACTCTGGGATGGCTGGCGAACGGGTCCGCCTCTCTCATTTGTCCCTCAAAGCCTTAGTCACTTCTGCCTCCATTTCCCCCTACAGTATATTATCCAGATCTATTCCGTTTACGGCAAAAATAAATGCCTCGTCACAGGCTGCGTATTGTAACACCCCTCTCCACAGACAGACACACACACACACACACACACTAATCCATAAAAGTACCCTGAGAAAAAAACTCCAATCCTTCAAGTCCCCCCCCCCCCCCTTCTCTTGGATCCATGACTTCCCATGACTGCTAGAAGACAAAAGACTGCTTGTCCCGCACGCAGACGGGATAAAGGACCAAGAGCGCAGCGCTTCGACTCAGTCACCTGGGTGGGGCCGGGACTCACACTCCTCCAGAACCACAATAAAATGCCCTCCATCTCCCCTTCGGGATTACACACACACACACACATAAGCCAGTGTGCGTTTATACGTGGGAAAGGCAAATACGAGCTAGCAGTCGTCGGGTCCTCGCGTTTCATTGCGCAATGGTGACTTTCTTATCAGGCTCCAGAAGAATTTTGTCGGCAAGAATGAAATACTAGTAACAGGGGGGGAAGCGGCAGCCTGGATATTCTAAAACAATACACTTTTTGTGAACAAGAGGAACGTCGGGCGTAGCATTCCTGACGTGCTGCTCTCCACATCGTGCAAGTCATCTTCCAGCGCTTTGAGTCACTGATTAACTGTAGCTGTGAAGTGACCCCTCAGACAAAACAATCCCTGGCTATCTCAAAACAAACAATCCCTGCGTTTTCTTCAAAAAGCCTTTTGACACAGATCCCGCCTTTGTTCTTCAAACGGGGCGGGGTCTCTCAACCGCCTTCCAGAACGAACACCGCTGTAAGTCTGGTGAAAAGCACAGATAGATACTGCATCTAGGAACAGCTACCCCCCCCCCCCCCCCCACCCATCTCCATTTTTCCCTTATCATTCTATCATTACCTCCTCAGATCTCAGGACGGAGAGGAGGAGGAGGAGGAGGAGGAGGAGGAGGAGGAGGAGGAGGAGGAGGAGGAGGAGGAGGAGGAGGAGGAGGAGGAGGGAGCACCAGGTAGGGGCTTGTGAGGGTCGGGAATTCCAAGACATTCCGGGCCTCCTCCTTGCACAAACAGTGGGAAGAAAGCGGAACCTCTTCCGGGGGCCTATAGCCGGCTCACTCGCTCACACGCTGGAGGAGTGCTGAGGAGGGTGTTGGGGTTGGGTGGGGGGGTCTGCAGGACTCAAACAGTCATCCCACATCCCACCCACCCCGAGGAGCATTCCACAGGACTGTCTGCTCGCCCATCATTAAGCAAGACCACCTGCCTGCAAATCTGACCCCCATCGCACTTGTGGCTTAGCTGGCTAACCCTGTAGCGCACGGCGAGCCTCAGCGTTGCTATACACACAGATCATAAAGACCCTGGTGGTAGAACACAGAGGAGGGGGCGTTCAGTGTCCATGGACAGCCACAAACACAAGCTTTATTATGCGTTGGGTACTTAAAAATAGTCATACTACGTACTTATTAAGTAAGACTTATATGTGGAGCATGAAACGAGAGTTTGAATGAATGGAGGAATCTTTTGATACAATGGCCAGGAACATGACTGTTACTGACCACCTCCCTTCTCTCTCTAGATAGAGAGCACAGCGAGAGAGAGAGAGAGAGAGAGAGAGAGAGAGAGAGAGAGAGAGAGAGAGAGAGAGAGAGAGAGAGAGAGAGAGAGAGAGAGAGAGAGAGAGATGAAGACAGAGGGAAGAAACAGCCCTTTGTTGCTGTTCTCCGACAGGGCTTTGAGGGAATGACTGTACTCCTGGCATCGAGTCGAGTTGAAACAAAAACAGCAGATAAACAACACAGCTAGATGGATACGATCTCCCTGTACGCTCAACACGTCTCCATCAAGAAGGCTTCCTCTCTCTCCTTCTCTCTCCCTCTCTCTCTCCTTCTCCCTACCTCTCCTACTCTCTCCTACTCTCTCTCTCTCCTTCTCCCTATCTCTCCTTCTCTCTCCCTCTCCCTCTCTCTCCTTCCTTACCTTCACCTGGCCTGTTGCCGTCTCTCATTTATCCCTCTCTCTCTCTCTCTCTCTCTCTCTCTCTCTCTCTCTCTCTCTCTCTCTCTCCCCATCTTCCTTGTCATTAACGCAGTGGAGGGAAATCAGGAATGACAACAAACAGTTTTTAATTTTCTGTGTTCCTTACAAAATACAGAACCTTCCCCCGGGCGTTGTGTGGAGTCCTGAACCCCCTCCCCATTCATATCGAGAGACTGCGACTTCATTGTGTTCCGGAAGGCATAGCAAATGGCTGGCTTTATTCTGACACATTATCTGACAACTATGTGCACGGCGCAATTGGATGTGGTAACATTTCACTGAATGGTAGACGGAGGGGGAGCAAACAAAGGCAGAGCGATTCTGTCCCGCGGGGCCTTCTGCTTATCGGCCTCTGCAAGGTGCCATTCAACAATGTGGAGGGACATGCATTTTCGGCTGAGGAGCTGCGCTTTCCGCCACCCTCCATCCTAAATTCAGTGGCAGAATGCCTGCGAGGGCCAAGTAAACAGAGATAAGACACTAAAAGAAATAAGAGGAAAGGGGTCTGCTCCTTTCGCTCTGTGATAAATATGGCACACATGGTTTTACTAAGAACTCATCGGCAGCACGGAGCGTTTGCAGAGCTCTTGTACACACTCCGCTGGAAGAAGAAGGTGCTCTTAAGGCAGTCCAATGAGTCCTTCGATCCGACGTGAGCCGCGGAGTGTGGCCCGTACCACCAGCCGCCCAGGGCGCAGTGGGGGCCGAGAGTGCCTCGGGGTATCTATCCTAACACAAGCTCCACTCGCACACCCCTCAAGTATGCCATGACAAACACAACATCCCTGGCATTCCGTGTCCACACCTGTATAAAGAATGCCTTCACCGTCTCGCTCTCTTACATACTCCTCTTTCCCCCCCCTCCATTTCTACATCACTCATCCAATCCAACCCCCCCCCCCCCCCCTACCCCCACCTCTCCCGTGTCTCATTCTCAAAAACTCATGGTTAGGTGAGTGCGTTACACAAAGCTCTTTATTCTTCCACTTCTCACAATGTGCCTCCACACCTAGCCCTCTGCCAGGCATTCCTGAGTCTATCCTAGCTATTGAAAATGTCAAGAATGAGCAGAAGCGGGGAGGAGGGTACGACAAGCACTGCGGCAGGTACGGTCTTGTCCTGATGTACCGACAGCACGCGGGGAGGATGGGATCCGACTTGGCTGCCTTAATTAAAACCCTGCACTGAAGTGCGTCTCGAAGCGCCTTCTCCCCCCAACGGACTGATGAACGGCAGCTATAACGGTCCGGGTCAATTTCACCAGCGGAGGAGAAAAAAAACTGTGATTTTATCGGACTCTATTTCAACAGGAAGTGTCTTGCAGTCAAACCCGCGAGTACTAGATCATTACTTACTGGTCAATTCACAGTGCGCAGCTGTGTAGACTCAAGAGGCAGAACTAGGCTCCAATGTCTTTCTTGAGTTAATATGAGTCTCTGAAGTGCAGGATTCAACGTCTCAAGTAGTTGAAGGGAATAAAATGCATTAAATGACATTCGAGTTTCGACTAATGACTTTTCAATGCATTCTTACTTTTATCGATACAACAGATGAGCAAGTTATCCTCATGAATTGAAATGTTTTTATTTTCAGCGGCACCGAGGCCTAGCCGGTCTATCTGGTGTGAACTAAACGTGAATTATGGTGCGTTGCTAAATTGGCCAAAACCCTCTTCAAACACAAGGCACCCGCAACAAAAAGGGCACATTCTAGCCCCGATGGCTGGAGCCAAGAAACTCCCCTACTCCACAACAAGAATGAGGGCAGGGGGAAAAGGTTAGCGGTACAGTGTTTCTTGCCCGGACAGACAAGCAGAGGAATTTTTATACGAGTGCCACATTCTACTTAATGCTGCAAACAAGTTGTAGCTATTGAGTTCACCTGCCACCCAGGTTTCTCTGGGAGGGAACCCACAGAGAACAGAGAGACTACTACCTCGGCTCTCCATTGGCCCTGAGTCTTTGACAGCTAGATTTGTGCTCTGAATGCATCCCCCCCCCGTATTCCAAGCCAGCAATAAGTGCCTTGAATGGCTGCCAGCAGTGTCAGGCACCGGCACAAGCCAAACGGCAACAAGCCATGCTCACTGGACGGGCACAGTCGCACACCGGTGGCAGATGTTGACTTATTAGTCATGGCTATATGGTTCTCCCCACAGTGCCTGACGAATAATTCCTCAACCAAAAAGAGAAGTAAAAAAAAAAAACTCTTGTCGCGTTCAAATCTCTGCATCTGAGGCATAAACAGCTGTCATGGCTCCGAGATGAATTAGTTGTCTCTTGACTTTTCCTCCTCCCAAACTCAGGAAGCTCTTTGAAAACTATTTTTAAAAGACAGCGTGTTGTCGTGCACGGACAAGTCTGATCTATTGTCCAAGTTCCACTTCCTAAACTCTGACTCTGTGTAGTTTGGGTCAAATGAGATCTCTCTCTGCAAGGCCATTGCTCTAACTTTACAGCTGGCCACTAAACATGGTGAGAACATCAGTGTCAAAAAGAAAGTCTTAAATGGGGAAACGCTGTCCCCTGTAAATACCTCAAAGCTTCAGGTTATGTGTAAATGTTTAGGAGCTTCCCTTCTTGACTTCATAAAAACAGTCCAGTGACTTAAGTGGAAAGGTCGCGGGGTCGCCCCTCACCGACCAGCCCACTGTCCCCGAAGGTGTTTGTCGGAGTGGACACACACCCGCCTCAAGGCAACGCTAACCTGGGGAAAAGGCTGGAGCGTCGCCATGGCAACAGAGCTCCTAATAAAAATGACTCAGGTGCCCCCCCCCCCCCTTTCACAGACTGCTGGGAAACTTGGGACTCACACTGTGAGCTATGGAGCTATGTAATTTCAGCAACGTCTGATATCTGACATTTTTGGCCGTGCAAAGCGATGCAACGTTTTACCACTGACAAGTCATGATGAAACACGGTTTATAACTGATTAAGAACCGAGCAAACGCCAGAGATATTTACAAAGAAACATTGAAATATCTTGTCTTTTTTTAACTCCACCGATTGACCACACAGTACACACAGGCTTCCCCAGAGTTCCCCACAGAAAGGATGTTACTTGGAGGAGCTGGCCAACTGCCAGAGCACACAGGACGTCTGGTGTCCGCCGTGCACCTGAGGAAGCCACGTTGTCCTCGGCTCCCGCTGTGAAGGAGACAGAAGGACACGTCCACTCAGGCCTTACCTTCCACACAGTGCTCCACGTCCTCCAGGTTACGCAGCGTAATCCGCATCAGGCTGGAGTTGAGCATCAGCTCGTTCTTGTGCGCCGGCCACAGGAACTCCGGGGCCAAGTTGACAAAGAATATGCGCGTGTCGCCCGTGGCCACCTGGTTGTCGCAGATCCCAGGGTCACCGAAGCCGCCGATCATCACCTTGTTGCCACCGTCCAGGAGGATCTCGCCGTTGACCACGGTCTTGCCCTTCAAGTAGCGCCATACCCTCACCTTTAAACCCCCCACCGAGACCACAGGAGAAGACAGTAGGACTTGTTAGTTCTCACACACAAACATCACATCTCAGTTGAGACTGATAACAGCGCAGTGCTCTTTGCACGTTAGTGCTGTCATTACAGGATGATGTCTTCCATGTCAGGTTTCTGAACACAATCACTGTTTCGAAATGGCTTATGTTCATCTGGGTCCTAGTCAGCAAAACCTTTTTTCTGTGATGTTTATACCAGTAAACAAATAAGTAAACAAATACAGTTTGGGAGCCGTCATGGGCCATGTTCTATGTGCTTCGTTTGTAGTTTCATATTATGGTATAGGTGTAACGATGCGACCTCACAACGATTAAATTCGATTACGATTCTTCAGGCAACGATTCAATGCATCATGAAATCTCTTCATTTGACCACGATTCGATTAGATTAATTTTCTATCAGTTAATTCCCCAAAAAAATTTGAATACACAAATGTGGCTGGGGGAACTGATTCACTCAGCATGAATGGTCAATAAAAACAATACACACAAAATAAGATTTTTTTCTTTTTACGATTAATTTAGATTATAATCGATTCTAACATTTTCAAATCGATGCAGTTGAATCGTCACATTAGAATCGATGCATTTCGATGCATCATTACACACTAGTATAACATAGTAGTTCCATAGTTATACTATGGAATACATAGGCAGCTTTTTAGACTTTCTTTTAGCAATGAGCTCAGGTGTCTTCATTGAGTGCATATCCTTATCCTTAGGGTGAAAGTATTTTGTGTTTTATTATGAATATGTCATTGACAATCTGAAACTCATCAGCGGAAATGGACATGACTAACCACAGGATATAGCCTCCTTTATGGTAGCCTATATGGAACGCTCTCCTTCCAGCACAGGATGGCTGTTTCCGCTTTCCCAATCAGAGCTGTGTGCCTCTACTCCTTTAATTCATCAAGAGATAACAGCTAGTTGAGGACTGTATACGGAGAGGGAGAGAGAAGGGACTGAACCTACACACAGGCCTAACCTGTTTATTTTGAGAAATTACAGAGTGGTGAACCACATGTTTTCACGAACCATGCAAAGGGGTCATTTTATGATGAAGACATTTTCTCAGTTTGAGCTGCAGTCACTGAATAATGCGTTTGTGAGGAAAGAGTTCCCCTGCTGTGGGTTATTAATGCATACTGTTACCAGCCACAGACATAATAACAATTACACAAGTTGCCCTATTCCTCTGAAACAAAGTCCACCTGCTTCTATTGTTCCAGTCATCATAACATTGAATCCTGACTTTCCCGAAGAGGATCATTAAAGGAATATCTTATCTTAACTTAAACAAAAAATAAATACAAAAAAAAACACATTGGCCAAAAGAAAAGTAGTGACATTTTGTAATGCACAACCTGACATCTGCCTGCATTGGTTTTAGACAAAAGTGACCTGCTCGCTCTGAGGTATTCTGTATCAAGAATCATTCATATGATGCATTCCGACCCATCTCCCGCAGGCTTAACACTGGCCACTGATACTGTAGGGTGACAGGCTTTCAAATGTCCCGTTTTTGCCGTAAAATGAAGTTAAATCCAGGTGGTTCACAGGCACTGAGAATCTGTTGCTACAACATGTTTGGGATGATTACACACTTGGGTAGGCCGCCCTTGTACTGTAGCTATGTAATTGGGTGAGTAGAGGAAAAACTCCCTATATCTTCCTTGTGGATAGAAACCCGTGGATTGTGTCAGGGGCCTTTCAACCACTGCCAAATATGTATGGATGAATGAGCTTCTGAACACAAGTTTCAGGCAAGTTAATGCAATGAAGTCCTGGGGCCATGTTTGTTTGCTTTCACTCTGATTCTCTATGTGAGACTTGGGGGTGAGGGGGGGGGACGGGGTCGTGTGGCCCCCATCAGCACACCGCTGACTAAATTGGTTAAATACTCAAAATGATATTATAACGTGTGCAGTCTATGAGGAAATTATATTCTAAACCTTGTGCCTGGTAGCCGGGCGACGGGGCTCTCGCGTGGAAGCAGTGGTTGTAAGATTGGTCAGGTGTCATTTCCTTGTTTCCTTATCCCGGCGGGATCACTCTGGGGGCTACTTTGGATCATTTGGATCATTATTTGTGCGTGCTTGTTCCGTTCAGAAGAAAGACGCAGGGGTAGGAAGGACTTACCTTGCAAGAGTAGGTATTGTGCACCGGGTCCATGTTCATGATTTCCTCCACGGTACCGGTCAAAACGACGTTAGCCTCCTCTTCCCGTTTTTCCAATTCTTTCTCCGGGCAACTTCCATAACACCGTTGACAGAGAAGCGCGACCATGAGCACTGCCAGCCCGTGCAAGTGTCTCCGTATGGAACCCATCATGGCCACACAAAAAGACGGGACAACAAAAAAAAGTTCCTACAATTAAAATAGCCCCCGAGGCTCCCGAGAACAAACTCTCTCTCAATTTGTATGCTTTTTAAATAATGTCCGAGCCCTCTCTCTCCCAACTTCCCTCACAGCAGACCGCTAATCTCACTCACTTGCAGCCGAATTATGTGCATCTGCTGCCCGAGCTGAACTCCCTGCTGCCGCCGGGCTGGGAGACAAGGAACAGGGTAGGAATCTCTCTCAAGGAATGCGCTGCACTTCTCTCTCTCTCTCTCCCTCTCCCTCTCCCCCTATCTCTCTCTCACACACGCACACACGCACGCTCGGCTCTTTGAGAATGACGCTCTTGATTTGCATGCAATCTGAATTGCTGATCCGACAAGTGAGAGGACCTGCGGTTTGGGGGATGTCTGTGCCGAAAGTGGTGTCAAACGCCCCCCGTCGGTCGGAGAGAGCGCGTCCTCAACCCATCGGGACGCATTGAATCCACAGGCAGAAGAAAGCCTGTCTGGGGCAAAGTGCTAGGCTGCAGTATCCTACCATGTAATGTAATAGATAGGTTATATACTATGTCCATGCCATGGCCAGTTTGACACAATCCTCATGCCTGCTTTTCCTTCAATATGGGCGTATAATAAGTTTGTATTTGGTGCAGCGACAATAGTCACATCAGCTGATGATGGGGGGGTCGTAGCCGCGGGGGCCATGGTACTGTGTGCCCGCCCGCAGTCTTCTATTGCTTTTTTTTTCTCGTGCTCTTGCCTTTAATTTTCTGTTTATACTATGTTTCTAACTATGTTCTATTTTTATTTTATTTCTACTCTGTATTTTATTTTTTTATTAATAATAATAATAATAATAATAATTATTATTATTATTAATTGTTAACTATGTTTTAACCCTGTACTAGCAATTTGGGATCCTAGTGAACGAAAAGTGCAATACAAATACAATTTATTATTATTATTATTATTATTATTATTATTATTATTATTATTATTATTATTATTATTATTATTATTATTATTATTATTATTATTATTATTATTATTATTATTATTATTAATAGTGTGTATATGACTACAATAACAAATACAATAACAATAATGTCATCCAACGTCTTATGAATGATGATCATTCAATGACCCCCCCCCCCCCCCCCCCCCCCCCCCATATATCTTACTTTTAAATAATCCCCTGTTGAAAATCTGTAAACGCTACCATATGTCCATTTTGTTACAACTCCTATTTAAGAACAGACAGTGCGTAAATTTCCACTCTTCAAAAGCTGTAATTTTAACTACCCGTCTATTCCTGGGGAAATGACAGGCTTGGTTATGCACAGAGAGGATATTTGCAGAAATGTGTTCATGAGGGCCTACAGTACTTGTTTTTCCCTCCTAGTCATTGAATCGGTCTTCGCTCTGACAGCTGAGCTAACCAGAGCAGAACGCTGTAAACACAGTGGAAGTGTTGTGTGTGTTTTCTCATCGCTACACGTTTCCTTCCTGTGGCGCAGACGAGGGTCACTTGAAAATGGATGACTGAATGAAAGATTTGACGCAATTCATTAACACATTGAGTGCCAACGACGAGATTAGTCGTGCTAACTCGCCATGCGTTGAGTGCCAATGACAAGTTTTCTCGTCTTTTAATCGTTATTTCTTTTATTAGCGATATCCATACATTTTTCATCCATCCAGCCTGACGTTATCATTGTGAATGGGTCTGAGCTCGAAAAGGGCAAATACCGCCGCCTATCGTCTCCCGGATGGTATTGCACATCATTGGATTGGATTGGGTGGGCATGTGCCTCAGAAAAAAAGTCCGGTCTGGGGTTTTCCCTTCTCTGGCAAGCAGTATCGTATTATCACATTCACTGGCGAGGCTCGGGGCAGCGTCGATTATGTGTTTTGGTGCTATAACGTTGGATCAATAAACGCGATCAATATTTGGAATGGCGATCAGGAATTGGATTAATCTTTTTGCAGAACATCTGATGTGAGGTAAGAACTCTATTTTACCAGTATTGGGTTAATCAGATGTTTTTTTCTCAGCCATCGCAGCGTGTCTGTGTGTGTGTGTGTGTGTGTGTGGACATAAATAAACATTTCAAATGTGTGTGTGTGTCTCCAAAACTATACTCATATTCAAAACGGTATAAAACGGAAATGTACCAATGAAAAAACAATCAGTTTTGTACATGTTGACTGCAAGCAAGTCATTGATAAGCAAGGGGTGTTTTAGACCCATAGCCATAATTTAAGATATAGTTTAAGCCTTCGCAAATTTCCCAGACCTCCCATTGACTTCAGTGCTGGCACTCTAGCCCCATATATGGTCAAAGCAGGGGCGTGGCACTCAATGTGTTAAGGGAAAGTCTCTCAAATGTTGAATTCACACGCTATTCCTCCAGCAGGACCATTCAGTCAATAGGTCTGTCAACACTGACTAAAAAATAAAATAAAAATAAGAGAGACAACACTCTACTGTAAATGCCATGAACGTTTTCTTGAGTAGTCTTTCATTGCTTCTGTAACTGTGCACAAAACATCTGTTAGTTGAGCTGAATGGATCTGCACAGTAGCATCTGTGCAAACAGCTGTTGGGATATTTCCCATGTCAAAATAGTGAACAAAAAGGATTACAGTCAATTTAGTTTTGATTTAGAAATTTCTTTTAAGGACCCCATTTTCAAACCAGTGCCTAAGGTTGGGAGAGCCTGCTCTACTATAGTGTCTGTTTTCAGTTTAGCTTCATTTCGTAAGGTAATACATGAAATTCTATTGCTAATTGAAATAATGTTTGCACAATAGGTTCTGACCATAACCATTTTCCAACTAAATAAAGACCAAATCCAACTATCGCGTACTAGGGCTGACCCCGATTAGTCGAATAGTCAAATACAATTGGCAGTATTAGAGGGTGGGAAAGCTGGCGGGTGGGTCCTGGGCGTTGTGGACAACAGGCCCCTACAGTTCGGTCGGGGCGCCTGCTCAGCGAGGGTAGGATCTGGAGAGAGGTAGTGCGGCCTCCCACACGTTACACTCTCCCAGTGAGAATCTGCGCGGCCAGGTTGGCTGCCGGCAGGCTGCACATGCGTCGGAGGAAAGCATGTGACAGGTCTCCGGCCTCTCGGACCAACAGTAGGGGAAAGTGCGCTACAACCAGGAATGGTGGGATGGGAGAAAAATCAGAAAAAGAAGGAGGGGGAAAAAGATAATAAAAAAATTAAAAAATAAATAAAACTATACAAATCCTTAGTCGGGGACAGCCCTATCGCGTACACACAATTCTGTGCATGTACGTGCACAGGTGAGTGCGAGTGACTTCTTATGCAATGTTTCATGAGGTTCCACTATGAATTGAAAATGGGGGACCCTGATGTAAACAAGACAAACGTCTTTCTCTGGTCTGCATCCCCTTAACAATTGTGTGTATTGAGCTGTACTGTATTGTACCCATTCTGCAATCTGTTAAATAAAGTTTTCATTCATTCATTCATTGATATGTGGTTGAAATGGGGGCTTTGACGGACCGGCCCAATTTGACTGAGTTTCGACACGTTTACAACATTTGAAATTGTCTCGTGTGTTTTCCAGGACGTCATCAAGTGAGGATTCAGAGCCAGTTAAAATGATTGACTTTGTGGGCTTTAACCTGAAAATATACCCATGGCCTCACAGTCACATTCTCCTTCTTTTCCAATTCATTCCCAAAGGAGCTCTAAAGCAGAACTGTGTTTTGAGTTACAACACGACTCGCAATAAAATCGTATTCTTGTCGGGAATCTGTGTAAGTTATGAACACAAACACAAGTCCAGAACTGTGTCTTTCTCTACAAAATCTTATGCAAGCTTGATGCACAAAAACCACGTTGCCAGTGGCAGATTACTGAAATACGGACACCCACTCCATGACTGATAGGGACGCCGTGGAAGTCGTGTCTCTTCCGTACACCGAGCCCTGTCAATGCTACGTCTTCTCCCCCAGCGTGAAACTTTCCAGAACATGTGAACTATCATGTTCAGCCTCCACCAGCAATTGTCTTCTGACAGTCCTCACCCCACAAATATTTCGACACAAAAGGAAAGTAAACAAGCTTTAACAAGCTGGTGACTGGAAGGGATAGACGTTTTCATAGACCCTTCTGTCAATCAAACGGTGTGGCAGATGTAATTACAGCAGAGAGGTTGGGGTGGGTGGGTGGGTGGAAGTAATTGGGGGGGGGGGGGGGGGTGCGGCTGCAAAGCAAAGACATCAACCTTCCCTCTCCATAGAGGGGGTTTATTAGTTGACTTGGACGAGTTGAGCTGAACACATTCCAGGGCATCTAGGTGTTTTAGGAGAGTCTCTCTCTCTCTCTCTCTCTCTCTCTCTCTCTCTCTCTCTCTCTTTCTCTCGCTCTGCTAACAGCGTTTTATGAGTTGAACCTCGTTTTTGACTACACTACACACTTGGCACTGGCCAATGGTGAAAACAGACCACCTTTCGACTGGCACGTAGCCACTCGCTGGCGGTGGTGGAGTGTGTGTGTGTGTGTGTGTGTGTGTGTGTGTGTGTGTGTGCGTGTGTGTGCGTGTGTGTGCGTGTGCGTGCGCGTGTATGTGTGTGTGTGTGCACGCGTGCGCTACAGCCTCATAATCTCTTTACAACAGCTATATATACCGACTTAACAAAAACCCACTTTTCACAGTTCTGACCATGTTCCTGCAGAGGTAGAGCTATTATTATATATTCTCCCTTGATAACAGTCACCCTGTTAAGACTTGATGGCTTCTGTACAGGAGAGGGCCCGGCCTGCACAGCTGGAAACGCTTGACCCTATATTCAAACATCTTTGGAACAGACAGACGTGTAAACCGAGACGCCACATTAGCAGCCAAAACGTATGCAAAGCCTCCGGTCACCGGCTGTATCCCTGAGTATCACTGCCTCGTGGTCATCCAGTGACTTGCTCTGCACGGCAGAAGTGAAAAGCCATCCCATCACTGTGTTTGTGCGCGAGTCATGTAAGCGATATCCCCCGATGCAATGCTGCATAAATAATGCATGGTCCCTCCCCAAAACATATTCATCGTCTTGGCATTTCAATTTTCTCTGCTTCCCCCTCGAACATCTTCCATCTGAAGGATGTTTTTCCTTTGTTGTACTATTCAGTATGCTACCTTTTACATTACGTTTAGAGATGGTACACAAAGACACACTACTATCCTCGGCACAGAGCCACCCGTCGCTAACATTACCTAACATGTGTCATCATACACACACACACACACACACACACACACACACACACACACACACACACACACACACACACACACACACACACACACACACACACACATACAGATACATACAAACACACAAGCATACACACACACACACACACACATACAAACACACACACATACACACACTCACATACACATGGAAGTACAGTCACACACTCACACATACACACACATACTCATACAAACAGATATAGGAGTATATACAAATGCTCATACACACACTCAGACACATACACACATGCAAGTACACACCTTTGTGCACGGGCACACAGACACAAGAACGCACAACACACACACACACACACACACACACACACATTCCAGCGTTATCAAAAGAGGCTGCTGTAAGTCTTGTTTTCCTAGAGGACAGGCTCTATCCTCCTTTATCAGGTATCAGCTTGGGAACTGAGTAGCAAGCCTGGCATCTATCTGCCTCCTGCCGCAGACACGGTGTCCAGTTTCCTAGCGTGCCTGGCCTCCTTACAGTCTCCCTGTGCGACCGGCCTGGCCAGAGACACAGAATGGATACACTCATCAGGTTATGTGGTGTTACAGTACCTATAGTTTCTCGATCAACTGACAGAGGTGGGATCAAGTCATTGTTTTGCAAGTCCCAAGTAAATCTTGAGTCTTTACACTCAAGTCCCAAGTCAAGTCTGGCAATTCCCAAGTCAAGTACCAATTCAAGACGGGCAAGTCTCAAGCAAAGCCACAAGTCCTAATGCGTTCTTTACAAATGTAATGCTATTTAAAAAAAAAGTAAAGCCAGCAGAGTCATAGTTAGTACTGTAGTATATTACATTTAGATGATTCTGCACTGACACACAACTTCCTTATTTGCTCGTGCAACTTCATTGGTGGCTGACGGATATTGGTTCAAAATGGAACTGTAATCAGGGAAATTAAGTACCGCTTTACACTTCAATAATTTCTTTTACATTTTGGGCTTGGGGAGGGTGTCAAGTTTTCAAGTCACGCCGCTCAAGTCTGAGTGAAGTCACAAGTCATTAGCGTTGAAATCAAAGTCGAGTTGCAAGTCCTTTTGTCGATTCATGTCGGGTCGAGTCCGAAGTCATCAAATCTGTGACTCGGGTCCGACTCGAGTCCATGTCGTGTGACTCAAGTCCACACCTCTGCCAACTGAGGATCACTATGTATGTACTATTCATGGTATTCGATCGCAGGCAACCCGATTGAATACAGTGGGTGATTGTAATCAAATAGCAGGTGATTAAATGACAACCATGGGCCAATGAGCACCATATTGTATGGAAAAAAGGGTCACGAGATACAATGAGTAGTACAGGTAGGCCTACATCTTATGTTGGGGAAAGTGTATGTGTTGTACCTCATCCCATTTCTGCTTTGCACTATATAGTATTGTATATTAGTATATTGCATAGTATATTGTACGGTAACTCAGTTACTCTATTCTGCATCGAACATTGTACATATGTACAGGGGTATAGCTCCCGATTCTGGGCCCCATGAAAGAATGTATTTGTAGGCCCCCAGTGAATGCGAGCGCGCATAAGCGCGCAAGCGAAATTTTTTTGGCCATTTTTTTAGTGATGAAAACGCATAATATGGTTTTTACCTATACATTCGGATCAGCAGTTCAGCACCTGCACTGTTGGTGGGTGAGCCTAGTAAAGGATGTCGCATTGCGTTCATCTTCAATGAATGGACCAATGCAATAGTCTACCAAAGCCCCTCCTCTCTCTCTATATATCTCACACACACACACACACACACACACACACACACACACACACACACACACACACACACACACACACACACACACACACACACACACACACACACACACACACACACACACACCAGAAACAAACATAGTATCAATGAGAGCATCAATAATACACCTGAGTGATGTCTAGTAAAAAGAAAGACATTTTTTTTTTTTTTTTTTTTTGGGCCCCCCCCTCAGTGCTGGGCCCTTGGAATCATCCTAAGCTACCCCCCCCAGCTACGCCCCTGCATATGTATATACTGAACACTGTGTCTACGTACGTGACTTCTATTTTTACTTCTATTTTTACATGCTATACTATTTTATTTTATTTTATACTTATCTTTTGTCTAGCACAGACTCTGGAGCGTAACAGAAAGAAGCATTTTGTATAAAAGTATTCTGTACTTCTGTATGACAACTATTAAAGAAACTTGAAACTTGAACTTGTGTGTGTTTGTGTGTATGCGTGTGTGTGTGTGTGTGTGTCTACGTGCGTGATCAAAGGTTTAAACAGGCTTGCATCCCCAAACTTGGAACCTCAGCTTAAACAATGCTGCCTTTAGGGCTGCCTGGTTTCTATCAGGAGCGTAGCAGGGATCCTGTGCCTCCAATGGAAACACAAGGGGTCTGCCCTGGGAATAAAAGTTTTCACATGTCTGTAGTCCTCAAGGTTCACAGAACACATGGCCCCACATACTGTACTATATAACATGAGGGAACGTTTTTCTCCACAGTCTTCTGTATTCGGGGTGTAATGTGGTCTGTCTGTTGAATACTTAATCCCTCTCACTGCTACAAAAGTCAGTAGATGGATGTACCCGTGGTCGTGATTGACTATGACTACCATCAGATATCGAAAGGAAGTCCTGACTAAACAGATCTATGTTGGTAGTTAAGTCAGAACATAGCCAAATATAACATGTCCGGCCCAGAACACGTGGGGACGACTGTGAAACACTTTCACACTACCTTACACCACAAATGCGCTGCGTCATTTTCATTTGGAAGTTGTAACGGATCATTTGCATGTAAGGTGATGGTGGATGGGCTTTTGTCTTCCGTCAAAATGTTGATGTTTGACTGTTTTGTCATATTTGAATAAACCGTGTCTAGGCATGATTATTGCGGTGTATTAATCCATGTCATTTGGATGGTGATTTATTCACAAACATACTTTGTACTACGGAGTAGAGAAAGATTAAAGCTATTGTTAGAAATCTGTTATTCTCAAACTCAAATGTCAATGTGAATATAAATGGTAGAGCAAGCCATTAATCACATCTGCAAGGAAAGAGGGAAAGCTTTTCTTGGCTCCACCAATGGCTTGCCTGCTAGCTTACCGAAGCCAAGAGAGAAGCTATAGGATGTTGCCAGTGCCATACTAAACCCCCTCCAACCCTAACCCAAACTCCCTGCCCTGCCTCCCGCAGCGGCCCATTCTCCCAAGACAAACAGTGCTGGAGGTACGACAGCGGCAGCAAACAGCCAGTGTTTAGAGGCCTGACGGTCTGCCAGATGTCCTTGTGCTTTGTGGTGTCAAGTCTAAACAGGAGAGCCAATCTCACACCTGCTTTCATCCCCCCGCAAGTTGGCTGGAATGCCAATGGAGCCTCACTCCCCCTCCATCTCTACGCTCTCTGTCTTTCCTACTCTCTTTCTTTCATTCTTTCGTTCTTTCTTTCTTTCTTTCTTTCTTTCTTTCTTTCTTTCTTTCTTTCTTTCTTTCTTTCTTTCTTTCTCCGTTCCACTACCTTTCTCTCGGGTATAGGGAGGGGGTACAGATGTTGCATTCCAGTGGGAAGGAAAGAAAGAAAGGAAAATGACAGAACGAAAGAAAGAGAGAAGAGTGAATCCAGTGTTGTCTGCTGTTTGAGCAGGGGGTGCAGTGGTTCCTGTTGGTGGCAATGGTGTCAACAAACAGACAAACACACGCCATCTGGATGCATTGTGGTGAAGCGCTAGAGACATTATGGCCGCTTGACAGGGTGAGCGCACCGCAGACTCTCTCTGTCTCTTTCTGTGTCTCTAGCTTTATGTCTCTGTCTTACTCTCTGTCTGTCTGTCTGTATCCCTCGTTATGTTTGTCTCTTCTTTTTCCCTCTTTCGATCTAGTGTTCTTAATGGAGATGAAACAGACAGAAGGTATTACTTTCCATCTGCTTGTTTTTAATTAGAACCTAGCTGACGTAATCGTGTGTTTACAGAAACAACAGCTTTGCTAACAGACGGCGATGTAGCCGTCATTTCCAAAAGTGCATCCTCTCCGAACTTGTCTGTCCATCAAAACGGACACAAATCTGACGGAGACGGACTCACAACAGCCCTGTCCGACAGACAGATACTCCTCATAAAACAGATGTAGACAGACAGATACAAATGTAGCCAGGCCCTTATACACGTGCATGTGTACACACACACACATCATACCATTCACAGTATGCCGTGCACACTAGTGCACACACAGTCACACCAGCATGTGAAAATAAAAGAAACGTGTGTCAGATTTGTTTATCATAACAGCCTGTTGCAGGGGAGGGTCAACTGACCTTGGGCTATACTGTATGTGTGGCTGTCCTCGCCTGAAGAAATGCTTAGTCAACAAATAGTCATGGGACTTTGTTCTTTTTTTCCAGATCATAAAGGGGCACACCAGCATTATGGGAAATGTGCTTAAAGTCTTCTCCAGAGTCAGACAAGAAGATAGATACCTATTTCCTCTCTATGCGTTCAGTAGAAAGCTATCTGGCTGCAAGCTAGTCTAGCTTAGCACAAATGAATGGAAGTGGAT
Organism: Notolepis coatsorum; assembly: GCF_963971535.1. Taxonomy (NCBI): domain Eukaryota; kingdom Metazoa; phylum Chordata; class Actinopteri; order Aulopiformes; family Paralepididae; genus Notolepis; species Notolepis coatsorum. Next base: position 43,958,671 of record NC_140181.1, on the reverse strand, counting down.
ACGGGCCACTAGCCTAGCTGTTGGCCAAAAACACCTCTCCCAGAGTTCTAAGCTAGGCTGCTGGTCTGTATCCGCTCCCGAGGTTTTTGGCTGCTAAGCAAGGCTCTTTCCATGGACTCTCATAATATAGATTGTCTATGGTTTTGAAAAAACTTTGGCGAAGAGAACATCACCAACATAAGATATGCTGAGTGATGACACCGCTATAGTCTGTAACTGTCAAGAAGATCTCCAAGACATGATGAATAAGCTGAATGTCGAATGTAATAACTATGGAATGTCGCTAAACACAAATAAAACAAAAGTAATGATCATTGAAAAATCACCAGGAACTGTTTGTAGAATACAGGTGGATGGAGAAAAAGTTGAACAAGTGAAAGAGTACACATGTACATTGGAAGCTGGATCAGTGAAGGTGGAAGAGATAACATGGACATCAAGAGAAGAACCGGAATTGCAAAGAGCGCGTTCTGGAACCATAAAGAATTATTGAGATGAAACATAAGTTGGAAAACAAAGACCAGGGCCCTCATTTATCAATGGTGCATACGCACAGATATGTGTGTAACCCGTGCTTACGATCATTTCTAAGCAAAGTGTGGGACTTATCAATTTGAACGTGTGCTCAGGGCATGCGTACCTGGCGCCCAGCGGTAGAATATGAAGACTGCAGTCTACAGCATGGAAATAAGCTTTCGTGCATTACACTGGCGTGTTCTGTATGACCCGTAATTCATTATAGTTAATTGTAAAATAGCGACAGTAGTGTAATTATAACGGGCTTACGCGCGAACAAGAGGTTGGCCTGTTTGTTTGGCACAGGGGGGGGGGAGAATACCCACCTCCAGACGCGATTAAATATTGTTTAAAATAAAAAGCGAAATACTATTATTTTGTGTGTCATGTTTCCAAATAAGATTGGTCACAACGAAATGCTTTCTACTTCAATTTGTTGGTTAGAATAGATGACCTCCGTTGAAACTTCTCTGAGACTAATAAGAGTCTATTTGTGAGCTCCCGCACAGACGTGATAATAATAATAATAATAATAATAATAATAATAATAATAATAATAATAATAATAATATTAATAATAATAATTAACACTTTAATCGCTATGGGTTAAATTCATAATTTACCATCCCTCGCCAGCTCTATTTGTCTATGGAGAAGTTCCCCTTCTTTGCAGGGCTATAACTTTTTAAATTCTATTGCTACATTGCCATTATTATGGCCCATTCAATGTCCTATATGTATTGTTCAGGGTGTAGCAACGTTAAACCTTTTCATTCACATATTCATACTAAAATATGGTCTAAAGTATAAGTATGTTTTTATCGTTTTCTGCAGCTTTCTTCAGAACGTGATTTATAGCCCTAAATACAGTTTGGTAGGAATCTGTGCGAGATAAAAAGTTTCAACTGGACGTGGTTCTAGACGTTTCTACGCATCATCTGATGATGACCGGATGGGCGGGGGATCGTTTATAATTCCGTGGGCAGCGTTAGATGATTCATCCAGAGTGGGTCATATGTTCATCAGATCAGTTAGTATAGAATACGTTAGAAAATAACGCTGAATCTTACCGTGGCTTCCTCTCGCCGCTGGCAGATGAGCGTGGAACAGATTTTTTTCTATTATGGGATGTAGAAATGCCCGATCCATTTCCAGGTTGTATAATAGTATATACGTCCAAATAACGTTGTTTATTGAGTTAGGGCGAGCGATCTATTATCCAGTGTTTCAAGATGTAGTCGCGGGAGCTATAGCGAGTGGCCGGACCACGAGTACTACCGGTTCAAAGGTTAATATCCGGTTGGCGATCTGCCGATCGGCCACCAGATGGTGCTCTTGAACCGCTAGAGAGTTGAGAGGAGATCAGCAGTGTGTCTCAGGGCTCCGGAAAGGAAATATGATTTCGATGACAGATTTTTGAAATATTGACATCAAAGACGAGTTACGGCGTCTTCGGCAGAATGAGCATGGCTCGGAATGACGTGAAAACTCGTTCCCGGCGATCATAGTGTTAATAATAATAATAATAATAATAATAATAATAATAATAATAATAATAATAATAATAATAATAATAATAATAATAATAATAATAATAATAATAATAATAATAGCTTCATTTTATATAGCGCCTTTCAAGAGACCCAAGGTCACCTGTCACCTGTTTTTCCCCAACTGGATTAACTCTCTACATGTACCTGGACTGTTCGTGAGTTTTGATTACTCCACCGCAGTGTGCTGTTGTCCGAGGCTGGATTCGTTGTATGTGGTTGGTCGTTAGCCGGTTAGCTGCTCCGGTCCATATGCTAACATACTCCTCTCGCCAACTTCGGAGTTTTTTTCAACGCCGCTGCGCCAATCTGGCTGGATACCATCAGATCACTCTGACTCCTTCAACGCCCCCGCTATATACATCGAGCATCCTGCTACAAACTCAACTGCACAGATTCCACTATTCCCGTGGTAGTATCTGCTCCGCGCTTCCGTGTTGTTCATCAACGTCATCACAACACACCTCACGTGCGCACCAGCTGTCTGAAGCCCCTGGCCTGCTCAGACAGTAGCACCCCTCCCACTCTGCCTGTCTCCTCCACAGCCACGTTCATGCTGCTCAATACTCGCTCCCTTGACTGAAACATGGCAAAATAAACTGGATTTCATCACACTAAACCAAGCTACACCCCCCGGTTACATCTACCTCCAGAAACCGCGCTCCACGGGCCGTGGCGGCGGGCTGGCTGTCATTCATCGTACAGACTTCCAGGTCAAGGAGATCCCCACTCCTGATCTCACATCATTCGAATGCATTACATTCTCTCTCTCCGGATCTCCTGAACCTCAACCTCAATTTGCCCTGATTTACTGCCCCCCCAAAGCCTCCACCACCTTCCTGTCAGAGCTAACGAGCTCCTGTCCTCCTTCTGCTCCAAGTCCCTGACCACCTATCTGCTCGGAGATTTCAACATTCATGTTGACTCCACCAACTGCAACTTTGCCGCCGATTTCCTGTCGCTTCTGGACTGCCTCAGCATCACGCAGCATGTCCAGGGCCCCACCCACTCCAAAGGTCACACTCTGGATCTGGTCTGCTCCACCGGTAACCCCCCCTCCCACCTGCAGTGTCTAGACCTTGCCGTATCTGACCACCATGCCATTCTTTTCACTGTCCCTATCCCCCTGCCCAGGCAGCGCCCAACGCGCACCCTCACATTCAGGGACACCAAGTCAGTGTGTGCATCAGCCCTATCTGACCTCATCACTACCCACATGGCCCCGGTTCCCTCCGATACCTCCCCGGACACCTTAGCGGCCTGTTACAATGCCGCCCTCTCCCTCAGCCTGGACTCTCTGGCGCCCCTCAGAAGCCGGAATGTGTCCTTTCCTCGCCCTGCCCCATGGTTTACCTCTGACCTCCGCTCAATGAAAAGAGCTGGTCGACGACTGGAGCAACTCTCCAAGCGATCTGGCCTCACCGTCCACCGTCTGGCCTTCGTCGACCACGTGAGGTCCTACAGAGAGGCTCTCTCCAAGACCAGGACCGCGTACTACTCCACCCTCATCACCTCACAGCAAAATCACCCCAGATCGCTTTTCTCAACTATAAATCGTCTCCTCCGCCCTCTCACTGCCTCCCACACTGCTGATGCTCCTGACCTCTGCTCTAAGTTCCTTGACTTTTTCCAGGCTAAACAACAATTCACAGTGCCCGCCCCCTCCCCTTCTCACTTACCCCTGACGCCGGACTACATGCTCCCAGCTACATCCCTCCATCCCCAGTGCTCTCTCTCCTCCTTCTCCCCAGTGGATGTTCCGCTGGTCATGAAGCTGGTTACCAGAGCCAAAGCTTCCACCTGCTCCCTCGACCCCATGCCTACGGTGCTGGTCACATCACTCCCATCCTAAAGAAGCCTGGTTTGGACCCTGAGGTGCTGGACAACTACCGGCCGATCTCCAACCTTCCTTTCCTAAGTAAAACCTTAGAAAGGGCAGTCGCCGCCCAGCTTCATCAACATCTGTCCAACCATGAGCTCTACGAACCCCTTCAGTCAGCCTACCGAGCACATCACAGCACAGAGGCCGCCCTCATCAAGATCACTAATGACCTCCTCCTTGCTGCAGACTCCGGACACATCAGCCTCCTCATCCTTCTCGACCTCTCCGCGGCGTTCGATACAATATCCCACTCAGTCCTCCTCAAATGCCTCTCCGACAACCTAGGCATCACCGGTACAGCTCTGTCATGGTTTCATTCATATCTCACAAATAGATCTCAGTTTGTCAGCGTCAGCGGCTCATCCTCCCCCCGGCCCCGGTCAACCACGGTGTCCCCCAGGGCTCCGTGCTGGGTCCCCTACTATTCACCATTTACATGCTCCCCCTCTGTCAGATTATACGTCACTACGGACTCAACTTTCATTGTTATGCTGATGATACTCAGCTCTATATCAGCACCTCACCATCCTCCCAGCTCCCCCCACAGTCTGTAGTCAACTGCCTCCACGCCATAAAAACCTGGATGTCAACCAAATTACTGAAACTCAACAGCAAAAAGACAGAGCTCATGGTTGTGGCCCCCAAGGCACTGCTCGGGAAGGTTGGAGATCTCCTCCTCCACGTTGACGGCTGTTCCATCTCCCCGTCTCTCGAAGTCCGTAACCTGGGCGTCACCCTTGACTCTACACTTTCATTTCACTCCCACATCAAATCCGTCACCAAGTCTGCCTTCTACCACCTCAAAAACATCTCCCGTCTCCAACCCTCACTCTCAGACTCTGTGGCTGAGACCCTGATCCACTCATTCATCACCTCCCGGTTGGACTACTGTAATGGAGTCCTGTTCGGGGTACCCAGCAAAGCCCTGGACAGGCTCCAGTATGTTCAGAACTCAGCTGCCAGGGTTCTCACTCACACCAAGCCCTGGCAGCACATCACCCCCACCCTCATCCACCTCCACTGGCTTCCAGTCAAGTTCCGCATCACCTTCAAACTCCTGCTCCTCACCTACAAATCCCTCCATGCCCTCGCCCCCCGATACCTGTCTGATCTCCTCCACCAGTACACTCCATCCCGGAACCTACGATCCTCTGATCTAGGTCTCCTCTCCATCCCTCGCACCAGGTTACGGACTTTTGGGGACAGAGCCTTCAGCGTGGCGTCCCCTACCCTCTGGAACTCTCTCCCCCCCCGAAATCCGCAACGCCCCAACCCTGGACACCTTCAAATCCGCTCTAAAAACACACCTCTTCACCAAGGCTTTCCCCATCAGTTAGTTTAGATTAGATTAGGTCCATTATCCCTTACCTTCCCTCATCGCCCCCCCCCCCCTTTTTCCTTGCCCTATTTTTTGTCCTGATTGTGAAGCGACCTTGGGTTCTATGAAAGGCGCTATATAAATTTGATCTATTATTATTATTATTATTATTATTATTATTAAGGTCGCTTTACATAGGGGGGGGAAATAACAAAGTAACAAACATAGTGGACAGACACAACATATAAATATGATCATGGAATTCAAGTTTGCGTTTTTATTGATCACAGGCTATACATAGGCTACATCAGGGTTCGAAATTAACAGGGGCTTGGGGCATAATGCCCTTGAAAATGGACAAAATGCCCTCGAAAATCAGTTAAGGGGGGCACTTAATGCCCCCGACAGTTTACTAATTATATATATTTATCCGGTAATGGAGCGTCTGTGTATCGTACGGTTCAGATGACGCGCAAATAAAAAAATTCATTTGGCGGAGCCGGTGTTCTGCACTGGCTGCAGGCAGCAGCAGCACTGCAGCCCAATAGGGTCCAGCTGCAGCCAGGTGCTAGTCAGTTTGTGTAAAAATGGCACGCACAATATAAATCAATCTTCATTACGACTTTAAAAACATAGCCATTAACATTACATAGGCATACACACATCTTGCCATAGCGTTAGCAGTTTGTACAAAACAACGCACGTTTTAACTATGGTAGCCCGACGCAGCCCGCAAGCTAATACTGTACACAGTCAATGAAATGTCACCGTAGCTACTACTAGCTACTGTAGCAGAGGAGGAAATGGGAGTCTGAGAGGCGGGGTGTTTAAAGACAATGATAGGCGTTTATTCAACATCCAAGAAGGCTAACATACAACTGTGTTTTACTAACTCCAACCGGGACTATTACCGCTGTCCCACTGCATGTTGATGTTATGAACTCCTCCTAACGTTACCGGAGCTGAAGGTGCCACACGCTAAAATGTCCGTGGGGACCCGCGCCAAACCCATAGATAGTTCCAACTCACCGAATTACGTAATCCACCACAGTTGCACTCAATATTTAAATAATGTTAGTCTAAATAAATGTAGACAGAAACATAATAATTTCAAGCAGAAAACGAATCTTTCCATTAAGAACTGACAATCAGGGAATTTAAACATGGTTGACATTGTTTTTGTGTGTTTATATTAAAGAAAGGAAAGTCTAGTCAAATAACAAACTCAGCAAGACCGACGGATTCTCAGTTACAGTGGGTGACAATATTGTCACAAGGAAAGACGAAATTACCTACCTGGGTTCCATCCTAGAGGCAAATCTTTCCTGTGACAAAATGGCATCCAATGTAATAAAAAAAGTCAACCAACGAACTAGATTCTTGTACCGGATCTCCTCTCTGGTAAACAAGAATACCCTGAAGACTCTGGCAGGAGCACTCATTCAAGGGTACTATGACTATGCGTGCACCTCATGGTACCAAAGCACCTCAAAGGCGCTTAAAACAAAATTACAAACATCACAAAACAAACTGGTCAGACTACTACTTGACCTGAACCCCAGAACCCACCTCACCCCTGCCCACTTTGCCAACCTAGGATGGCTTAGAGTAGACGACAGAGTACAGCAACTTGCAATGGGCCTGGTCTACAAGATACACTATACGACCGGGGTGCCCATGTACATGTCAAAATACTTCCCAAAGGTCAGTGAATACCACAACCACTACACCAGAGGAAGCTCAACAAATCATGTTAAACCCAGATTCGGCTCAAACAAGGGACTAAACACGTTTTCGCAATTATGCCACAACAATGTGGAACGCCCTACCCAAAGCTGTAAAGGAATGTGAATCCCTGCCCACATTCAAAACCGCTCTTAAAGAGCACCTACGGGAGGCTGCAATTCGAAACTGGCCACCGTAAATGCCCAAAACCCCCACCACCTCCTAATAGACAGTCTCCTCACCACCGCATGTATATATTCCCTCCCCGCCGTATGTATATTTCCCTCCCACCCACCCACCCCCTCCTAATGTACAGTTCCCTCCCCATCATATGTATATACTCTGTCAGGATCTAGGGGTAACAGTACTGTATATTTGAATACCGTTATGTCACAAATGTATCAGTACTAAATACCTATATGTCCCTATGCCATAAATGTCATGTATGTTGTGTATGTCATAAATGTCTATATGAATTGAAAATGGGGGACCCAGATGGAAACAAGACAAACGTCTTTCTCAGGTCTGCATCCCCTTAACAATTGTATGTATTGAGCCGTACTGTATTGTACCCATTCTGCAATCTGTTAAATAAAGTTTTCATTCATTCATTCATAGTGCTGGCTGAGCATATTGTTTGTTTGCACTAAGTTAATACTTTGACAAATGTAGCCTATATTTTTCAGTCAGTCCGGTCTTTGTGTGCCAAACATTATTTAAGGCTGTAAACACTGTAAACCTTTTATTTTATTTTTAATAAATGAGAAGCATGTTTAGATTTGAGTGTTACATTTTTCTTTTTTATAAAAATTTACGTATATCGAACTGAAAACCGTGACCCCAAAATCGTGATACGAACCAAACCGTCCATTTTGTGAACCGTCCCACCCCTACCGTTTATCATAAAAATTCAGTGCCCCCGAAATACAAAAAAAAGCCCCCGAAAATCAATTAAGGGGGGCAAAAAAAGCCCTTGAAAAAAAAAGTTAATTTCTAACCCTGGGCTACATGGCAGTGAGATTCATTGTTCTACTCTCGTATTATTCTTATGGTATATGCTATTGTCAAGAAGGAAGTACATTATTTTCAATCGTGGCTTTAATTCGTATAGCCAAGAAGCAGTCTCCTATCAGCTTCATTAATCCCGACCCATCTCAGCCACAGCATAACTGAGACCGGCTATGGAAACAAATCATAAATAGACTACTGTAAATAAAATAGCCTAGGATAGGCTATAGCAGGGGTTCCCAACCTTTATTCCCCAGAGCCCAACGATTCCTTGGAGACATAGGAATATGATATGATATAAAGGTATACTGGTCCGTCAGCGAGGAGACCCACAGCGGATAGCCATTAAATGCCATTTGAGAATATAGGCTATTAAGGCAAAACGACGGCCTATAGCCTATACATATTATTTAATGTTTTCATAAGCGTAAAGATACAAGGACAACAGTTATATTAACGATCAAGTTAGTTTACTGTATGCAGGCGCGGGGCTCCGTGTGACATGTCTGTGCCATGCTGCGTTATGCGCAAATTACTGTTGCATAATGTAGGCTATGCATATATAATACCAACATCAAAATAGATTGTATGCCTCTACAAATCATATTAAACCATGCAGGTAGAAAATTGACGGATAACTTTAATCCCTGAGTAATCGAACTTTAAAAGAACGAAGCGAAAAAGGGCATTCATATTCCAACATGGTTATTATTAATGACACCAACGCCAAACAGTGGTTAACGGTCTTTATTACATGACGTTTTAACATTCGCCGAAATGCTTGATTGTGATTGGTCAATAGCCCCTGACAGCGGTGAATAATTTTTCGATAAACACCGGTGATTATTGTTTTTCGCAGCTGGAGCAATCAAGCCCACTGACACACACTGTTTCAGTGCAATCAGACACACCTGCCGGCTGCCGGCGATAATAATAATCACTTTATTTGGGCTGACAGAGCCACAGAACAACTGCGTCTGCATTTGATCTCGTCTTGTCGATGGTGTAAAATGAATTAGGTATATTGTTAGTAAGTTAGCCATGTAATAAGCAGGATAATGTATAGCTATACTCGGTCATTGTCGCAAAATAATTTACCTTCACTGACGTTTAAAACACCTCGGCGAGGCGCCTCGGTGTTCTAAACTCCGTGTCGGTCAATTATTTTGCGACAATGACCTCGTAGCTATACATTATCCCTTACTTATTAGTGTTTGCGCTGCCCAGGCAGCAATGGTCTTTAGGAAGTTAATAGATATCATATCCGACTGTTTCCGACATCACCGTGTACATGTCTGTCAGCCTGTCGCGTATTTCTCCCAGGCGTTTGCTCGGTTTAGTCCACTTTTCCACATTTCATGGGGGTGTTTCATTACCGTATATGGTTAATTACGGGCGGTTCTATATGCAAATACGTAAAACCGTGCACGAGTGTGGAGCGTAGATCAAGTGATATTTATCAACACAGAGTACTTGCAGGTGTGCGTGGGACACGTCTACGCACGTGTGATAAATCCCGATTTTTCTGTATGTACACACATTCTAAATTCTGTGCTTAAGAACGAAAATAGAACACTTTCTAAGAATTGTTGATAAATGAGGGCCCAGGATTTTGGAAACGTCTTGAAGAGGCAAAGAGGATGATAGACTCTTTTGAAATGTTATTGCGGACGCTGAGGAAGATGCTGATGATAACATGGAAGGATAAGATCAAGAATGAGGAGGTACTGAGAAGAGCGGGTATGCAAGGAGGATAGCTGCTGGAGAGGTTGAAAAATAGAAAGATGGAGTTGTGCTGGCACGTGCTGAGAGGATCCAGCAGGGAGATGTTCAAGAAGGTGGTGATGGGGAAGGTGCATGGAGAGAGAGGAAGTGGAAGACCAAGAAGAGGCTGGGTAGACAACGTCTGTGATTGGAGCGGAGTGAGAGGCGGAGTGGGTACAGAATGGGTTGGAGAGTGATAGGCAACCTTCGGAACGAAGATGCCACCTGATGATGATGATGATGATGATGATGGTTTTGAACTGACTGTTCCTGTTATGACTGTACACTAGGTGAATAAGGAACTAATGACTGGTGTGTTACACACCAAGGCAGTCACCACCATCTGCCTGACCAGAACCTCAACACATACCTGACCACAAGTTCAACACATACCTGACCAGAACCTCAACACATACCTGACCAGAACCTCAACACATACCTGACCAGAACCTCAACACATACCTGACCAGAACCTCATCACATACCTGACCACAACCTCAACACATGCCTGACCAGAACCTCAACACATACCTGACCAGAACCTCAACACATGCCTGACCAGAACCTCAACACATACCTGACCAGAACCTCAACACATACCTGACCACAACCTCAACACATACCTGACCACAACCTCAACACATACCTGACCAGAACCTCAACACATACCTGACCACAACCTCAACACATACCTGACCAGAACCTCAACACATACCTGACCACAACCTCAACACATACCTGACCACAACCTCAACACATACCTGACCAGAACCCCCCCCCCAACACATACCTCGAGTACAGGTTCAAACCCTAGAAAATTGGGGTTCAAACACCAAAATTAGAAAACAATCTGCTTTCTTTCTTATAATCAAAGGAAATGTTATGAATTTATATGTATATGTTTTATCTGATCACTACATTTACTTTATATATATTTTTTTAAATTTGTTATACTGGTGTTCAACGTTCCCAAATGAATGGTCAGCTATACTTGAGGCGGTACCTCTTGACAGGACGTCTACTCTGGCCTGTTGTATGCGTCACTCATTCCTCCTCACTGTGGTTTTCAGATGTAGAGTGAGGACAACAGTTGAGTACAGAGACCAAGCTGTGAAGTCTATAGGTCAGTTGTCCCTCAGAACATCATTTGACTATGAAGAGGCTGGAATGAGGCAAATTCGAATGGTAATGATAGATTATCAGGCATAAGATGCTCAGTTAACAAGTGCATACTGTTTTGTACTTTGGCAAAGGCATCAAGCTGTAACACCCATTTATGGCATGTGCTGCATTCCATTTTACAGCCTTCAGAAAGTTTGGAAATAATTGGGTTTAAGCAAATATTCAGCTACTACAGCCTTCATGTATGCAAATGACATGTCGTCAGCCTGTGACTGCAACTTGTTCCTGTTTGCGGACGACTCAGCCCTGCTGGTCTCTGACAAGAACAAGTTGCAGGTTGAAAAAACCCTCAGCTCGGAACTAGGCAAAATCTGCATATGGCTTGCTGATAACAAACTATCATTACACATGGGCAAAACAGAGTCCATTCTCTTCGGTTCAAATAACAAACTCAGCAAGACCGACGGCTTCTCAGTTGCAGTGGGTGACAATATTGTCACAAGGAAAGACGAAATTACCTACCTGGGTTCCATCCTAGAGGCAAATCTTTCCTGTGACAAAATGGCATCCAATGTAATAAAAAAAGTCAACCAACGAACTAGATTCTTGTACCGGATCTCCTCTCTGGTAAACAAGAATACCCTGAAGACTCTGGCTGGAGCACTCATTCAAGGGTACTATGACTATGCGTGCACCTCATGGTACCAAAGCACCTCAAAGGCGCTTAAAACAAAATTACAAACATCACAAAACAAACTGGTCAGACTACTGTTATGTACCACGAGCCTGATCACTCCTGTGTCACTGTGCAGGCAGGCCTGATCACTCCTGTGTCACAGGGCATGCAGGTGAGGGCTGCCAATTAGCCAATTAGTGCTGATTGGTTACCTGCTGGGAGTATCTTTAAAATCAACCCTGGTAACACACATGCAGGGTCGGTGTTTAGAAGAGGTGGTTAACAGATAGATAGTCACGTTCTTCCAGTCCTTATCCTTTAGTTTACACTAGTAATTCCTTAATATAGTAGCACTTTGAGTTAATACACAAGTTTTGGTGTCGGTTGCACATAGGTTGCGTGCCTTTGAGCCAGGGTCGTAACAGTTGGGCGCTCGTCCGGGATCTTTACCCCTAGAAATTTGTTTGGTGTTTTTTTTTTGTGTTACACGGGGTGTCATGGTATTATGGTTTGGGTGGTGTTCGTTACATATGGTGTAGCGTGGGGGCTTGAGCAGTGGCGGCCGGTGGGTACTTCGCCACTAGGGGCGCTATACCAAACATTTTGCAAACATATGTACAAGGCACGCATTGGCGAATATTATCACCATTGCCATCGATCAATATATGATCAGTCAGTCAAATGCAACAACGTTTCCAATAGCCCAACACAAACACGCACAGCTCTCTCTCTCTCTCTCGCTCTCTCTCTCTCTCTCTCTCTCTCAGATGATGTCAGATCCATTCAATAATAAACACATTTGTAAAGCTCGTTATTTTAAACAAGTTACCATTCATTGTCTGAGTGGTTATGCCCCACATGCGGCGAAATTAGAGAGAGAGAGAGAGAGAGAGAGAGAGAGAGAGAGAGAGAGAGAGAGAGAGAGAGCATTTTAGTAAAGTTACATTTTCAACAAGATTGCTGCTATTTAAACACTTCATGGAAACGGGGTAACGTTAACCTTATGTCGACTGTAGTATTGTATGACCTCGACATAACGTTTAAACGTTAACGTTACTCCGTTTCCATGAAGTAATTATAAAAGTGGCCAGCTAAGATAACGGAGCTAACAGCTAGCAGTAGCTAACGTTAGCTGAAAGCTGTAACGTTACAACGTTATGCGGCATCAGTAGACAACGTATCATGTATTAAACTAGAGTTAAGATCGCTAATCTACCTTGTTGTTGGCTTGTTGATAAAGTATATCCACTCCATGGCATTGTCCATCCAGCCTGTGTTGATGTCCATCCATTGTTGTCCCTCCGCATCCATATAGCTTGTTGTTAGCCAACAAGCTGTGTGAGTGAAGAGCTGTGTCTTTGTCCATTTCCGCCTCGAACAGCCTGCAAACTACCTGGCGTTCTATCGCCATGCTCTAAGACAAACTCTAACCTTAACCAACTTTGAAAGAGTGCCTAAGCTTAACAGTCTAAAGAACTTGCAGTCACGGCACGCTCGTCTAAGACAAACAGCTGCCTGCATCATTCTCACAACAACACAACTATCTCCACCGACCAACCTAGGAGGAATAACCTAGAATTGGAACATTAGAAATTGGATTCGGCCAATCAGAGATCGTCTCTGTGAAATTCTGCTACGGAAAAAAATACTGGCGTCGGCCAATCAGAGAGCGTCTCCGCGAAATGCGGCTACAGATATTCTTGACGCTACTGGCTAGACCGCTTCAAATCGCGCCCGGATTCCAACATAATAGTCATATTTCAACGCACAACGCGTTATGCACTGATTGGCTGTGACGGATACAGCGATCAAACTGTGACGCGCACTCAGAGCGCTATCGCGTATAGCCCGGGCCGAGAAATACGAAAAAATAAAAAAAAATAAAAAAAACGTGATGTCACTTCCTGCTCTGGAAAACGAGTGTTTTTTAATTGCGATAATAACGTTATATTGTGCATTGGAAACACAAACATACTTAAAATGAGTAAATATTATTAATTTTAAACATGTTTATATTATTTATAGGGCTATAAAACTAAAAACTAAAAACTTATTTTTCTTGTTCTCTCATATAACCAGGGTAGGGCCTGAGGGGGGGCGGCGCCCGAGCGCCCCTAGTGGCGAGCCGCCACTGGGCTTGAGCCATTTCATCAAACAGGTGAGTATGCCGTATTTGTTTGTAATTTGATGTGACTACTTATGCTGTTAAAATATATAGTTTAGTGGGCACCACATGTAGATAGGGACATTATTTTCTGGTTGTTGGTTAGCGTCCTGTGCACCACGTACTCCTGGGGCAGTCAGAGAAGGGATTAGCACCATCTGCTTGTCTGGTACCGTATCATGTACTGGACGGGTGGATGGTCAAGTATGATCTTTGACTGGTAGCAGGTGTGGTTGAAGATGGTTAGGTCTACAGGGCATTAGTTTAAGGGTAGGTAGATTAGGGCGGCCAGAAAACACAGGTAGTGTGGTAGGGCTTGATTTAGTGTTTCTTAGGGTAGACATGTGGTGGGCCGGTTGTGACTGCAGTTTAGACGTAGAAGCATATGTAGTCACATCAGGTTAGAAGGCGCACCTGTTTGGGATTGTTTGTTGGATTTATTTTGTTTGTTTGAGTGTTTGGTGAGCATACCTGGTAGCACCTAACACCCTGCGTGTATGACACGTCTATTTAGGGTGGGTGTGTTTTATTTTTCTTCTTTTTTTTCCTTTTGCAACCTAGAAAGGTGCGCTCCGTAGAGCTCACATTTCCACCGCGTTCCCTTCTGGTTGTTATTATTGGCATTTAGCATTCTTCAGTGGTTCTTCAGTGGTTCTTCATGGTTCTTCAGTGGTTCTTCGTGGTTCTTCAGTGGTTCGTTGGGGGGGTCTTCGTAGTTCGTTAGTGGTTCTTTGTGACTGTGAGGTTGGGTGTGTAGCTTGGGGTGGCTGGTTCAGTGACAATGGCTTCCATCAGGGACTTTGTTGATCGCCTGTCTCATGACTTGTTAGAGAAGTTTTCCAAAGAACAACTGCTAGAACTTGCTGTACACTACAGGGTAGAGCTTTCTGCAGGGGAGAAACGTTTGAAGCCGTCTGCCTTGAGTGCGTTAAGGGTGTTACTCGTTAGGGAGCAGGTGCTTGAGGAGAGGGTGGAGGAGCCTCCTTCGTCTGGCGCGTCTCCGCTATTACCTGGTGTGGAGGGTGAGTGGAGGATAAGGGAGTTGGAGTTTAAGGAAAGGCAGCTAGAGCGAGAGCGTGAGGAGAGGAGAGAGGAGCGTGAGCTTAAGGAGAGGCGTGAGGAGCGTGAGTTTAAGGAGAAACAAATGTTGTTGGAGCACGAGCGTGCACAGAAGGAGCTTGAATATAAGCATGCTGCCTTGCAGGCGGGTGCTCTGCATCCAGAGTCACGTTCCGGGTTTGATGTAGGCAGGAATATTAGGATGGTGCCACCATTTTTTGAGAAAGACGTGGAAAGATATTTTCCCCTTTTTGAACGGGTGGCAACCACATTGAAGTGGCCTGATACCGCCTGGACACTGCTGCTGCAATGTGTTTTAGTTGGTAGGGCACAAGAAGCCTACACTGCTCTGTCCCTTGAACAAAGCGCTGATTATGAGCTGGTTAAAGCTTCCATTTTGAGGGCTTATGAGTTGGTCCCCGAGGCCTATCGTCAGAGTTTTAGAGGTTATCGCAGGTCGGAGGGGCAGTCTTATGTTGAATTTGGAAGGGAGAAGGAGAACCTGTTTGACAGGTGGTGCACTTCTCAGAAGGCAGAGTCAAGAGAGCAGCTTAGGCAGTTGATTCTCCTAGAGGAGTTTAAAAGATGTGTTTCTGATACTGTTTCCACACATCTAAATGAGCGTAAGGTATCGAAGATAGGCGACGCCGCTGTCTTCGCTGATGAGTTTGTGTTGACACACAAGTCCGTGTTTTTGGAGGACTACCGTGTTGAGTCCGGGGATAGGCGTCCTGTTCAGGGGGGCCGTTTCCCAAAACCTGTGTCTGCTGGTCAGTTAACTTCACCTCCTAGGCGGGGTGGTTCTGCTGGTGCATTCCCAGAAGGGATTATCTGTTTCTACTGTAAAGAACCTGGTCATATCGTTGCTGGGTGCCCGGTGCTTGAGCAGAAAAATGTCAGAACCGTGGCTCTGGTAGAAACCATATGCAGAACGCCTATGCCAACGTTAGATGGGGATGGGGGAAGTATCAAACGTGTGGACAAAGAGCTCGAGGGTTCCTCAAGGTTTATGATGAATGGATTTGTTTCCCTGACTAATGCACTAGAGTCCAAACAGGCTATAACAATTTGGAGAGATACCGGTGCTTTTCAGTCCCTCATTCTGGAGGGGGTTTTGCCGTTTTCAGAAAACTCTTCTTTGCATTCCGGTGTCGTTGTTCGGGGCTTTGGGGGTGGATTTGTGGATGCACCTTTGCATGAGGTCACGCTCAATTCTCCCTTAGTATCAGGCAATGTTGTTGTGGGGGTATGTTCTCACATTCCCATAAAGGGGGTGTCCTTCATTCTAGGGAATGATTTGGCTGGTGACAAAGTGTTGGCTACTCCGGTTGTAACTCCCATTCCTGTGGTTTCTGAGGTCCCTAATGAGCTGGCACAGAAACATCCAGGAGTGTTTCCTGTGTGTGCTGTGGCTCGGGAAATGTCAAAGGACAAAAGTGATGTTGTTGATACTTCGACTTGGGACATTACACTTAGTGACACAGTCTTTGTTGAATTAAAATGTGTACCTGTTGAGAATTTTGGAAAGCACACTGTGGATCTACCTCTGCATAATGATTCTCTTGATTGTGGCTTTGTGTTGAGAGAGTCAACAGCTTTAAGTACCTCGGAGCCTACATATCCGAGGACTTGACATGGACCACACACATTAACAGTGTTGTGAAGAAGGCACGACAACGCCTCTACTTCCTCAGGCGCCTAAGGAAGTTCCAAGTCAGCCAGAAGATCCTTAAGAACTTCTACTCATGTACAATAGAGAGCATCTTGACCGGCAACATCACCTCCTGGTTTGGGAATAGCACTGCACAAGACCAAAGCAGACTACAAAGAGTGACACGTTCAGCCGAACGCACAATTGGAGGGGGGCTCCCCACCCTCCAGAACACTTACTACAAGCGTTGCAAGGGCAAGGCTAAGAGAATCATTAAAGACTCCAGTCACCCGAACAACTGCCTCTTTGAACTGCTGCGGTCAGGCAAGCGATACAGGAGTCTCAAGGCGAGCACAGAAAGACTCAGAAGAAGCTTCTATCCCCAGGCCATCAGGCTGCTAAACGAACAATGAATGAACACTACACAACAACAACCACCAAACGCACATAGCACACACATCCACACGCACACACTCACTTTAAACAAACACACTGTAGCACCCACTCCACACACTTATAGCACACACCCACTTTAAACAAACACACTGTAGCACCCACTCCCCACACTTTATATTTATGGATGAAGGATTGCACTACAACTCGTACACCTTACTGTAAATTGTACCTAAAATTGTACCTCATCCCATTTCTGCTTTGCACTAGATAGTACTGTACATTAGTACACTGCATAGTATTGTGTATTGTATATTATATGGTAACTCAGAACATTGTACATATGTCTATACCGAACACTGTGACCTCATTTTCTTCTTCTAAATTCATGCTATATTATGTTATTATGTTATTTGATACTATCTTGTCTAGCACAGTCTCTGGAGCGTAACAGTAAGAAGCATTTTGTATGAAAGTATTCTGTACTTCTGTATGACAACTATTAAAGAACTTGAACTTGAACTTGAACTTGTGTTAGGCCCGGTGGTGAAACCAGAGTTGACATGCGTGCCGGAGAAGCATGTGGCAGAAGATGGTATGGCAGCGCAGTGTCTCAGGGTCTTCCCAGCCTGTATGGTGGCTGAGGCCACGAACGAATTGGAGGAGGAGTGTGGGAAGGATGCTATGAGAGGTGCTGTTGTTTCATGTGACACCGTTCTAGTTGGAGAGGCTACTAAGCCTGACTTAGGCTGCCAGCCTTCCCACAGTAGCTCTATTGTCCCTAATGTTTCACTTGTGGGCAGGGATGGTCCCAGTATGTCAGTTGATGATTCTGACATTGATCCACATGTCCACACTGATTCTCTGCCATGCACTAGGTGTGATGGTCAACCTAGTTACCTGTGTCCTGTGGAGCAGGAGCCGCCTTCGCGACCTGGTCTGTTGAGTGGCAGCCATTTTGATTTTGATCAGGACAATGTTATTTTGGGTGACGCCATTTTAGATGGTGTTCCAGACGTTTTTGTGACTGTCGTACTGCCATGTTCCAGGGACGTGGGGCTGTACCTGAGGCGGTACATCCTACTCTGGATGTTCACGGTTTGCAGTATCCTGGACTGCCAGTGCCAGGTGGGATGGATATGGGCGCGGTGGTGGTATCAGTGATCTATGGTTTTTGTTTTGCTGTGTTCTGTTCTGTTGAGCGCAGTTCTCAGGTTGATTTTGGTTTGCAGTCTATTTTTGACAGGTCGGTATCGGTGGAGGGGCCTGTTGAAAGGGAGCATACAACACGGTTGGTGGTCGTGTTCGACAGGGGCCGACCCGCTATCACTGTTGTGGTGGTGGCCCTGACAACTAATGGGTCACAGTTTTTTTTTTTTTTTTTTTATGGGTTGTTGTGTGGTGGTTGCTTCTGGGGCAACCAGTTTGGTGGGGGAGGTGTTATGTACCACGAGCCTGATCACTCCTGTGTCACTGTGCAGGCAGGCCTGATCACTCCTGTGTCACGGGGCATGCAGGTGAGGGCTGCCAATTAGCCAATTAGTGCTGATTGGTTACCTGCTGGGAGTATCTTTAAAATCAACCCTGGTAACACACATGCAGGGTCGGTGTTTAGAAGAGGTGGTTAACAGATAGATAGTCACGTTCTTCCAGTCCTTATCCTTTAGTTTACACTAGTAATTCCTTAATATAGTAGCACTTTGAGTTAATACACGAGTTTTGGTGTCGGTTGCACATAGGTTGCGTGCCTTTGAGCCAGGGTCGTAACAGTACTACTTGACCTTACCCCCAGAACCCACCTCACCCCTGCCCACTTTGACAACCTAGGATGGCTTAGAGTAGATGACAGAGTACAGCAACTTGCAATGGGCCTGGTCTACAAGATACACTATATGACTAAGGTACCCATGTACATGTCAAAATACTTCCCCAAGGTCAGTGAATACCACAACCACTACACCAGAGGAAGCTCAACAAATCATGTTAAACCCAGATTCGGCTCAAACAAGGGACTAAATACGTTTCGCAATTATGCCACATCAATGTGGAACGCCCTACCCAAAGCTGTAAAGGAATGTGAATCCCTACCCACATTCAAAACTGCTCTTAAAGAGTACCTACGGGAGGCTGCAATTCGAAACTGGCCACCGTAAATGACCAAAAACCCCACCACCTCCTAATAGACAGTCTCCTCCCCACCGCATATATATTCCCTCCCCGCCGTATGTATATCTCTCTCCCACCCACCCACCCCCTCCTAATGTACAGTCCCCTCCCCATCATATGTATATACTCTGTCAGGATCTAGGGGTAACAGTACTGTATATTTGAATACCGTTTATGTCACAAATGTATCAGTACTAAATACCTATATGTCCCTATGCCATAAATGTCATGTATGTTGTGTATGTCATAAATGTCTATATGAATTGAAAATGGGGGACCCTGATGGAAACAAGACAAACGTCTTTCTCAGGTCTGCATCCCCTTAACAATTGTGTGTATTGAGCCGTGCTACCCATTCTGCAATCTGTTAAATAAAGTTTTCATTCATTCATTCATTCTTACAACTGAATATATTAGAATGGAACGTTTGTCAAAGTTGAAGAAATAATGTAATAATACATTCCCAACAAGCGTTTTAATGAAAGTTTCAAAGGCCACTTCAAACTCTGAAAACTGAGCATTTCTTTGATAGCCAGCTACAGTAAACATGCTTTTAGTTGTTTACTAATTGGTCAGAAAAGTGATCAAGTTGCATATCAATATGGTAAAATGTTTTAACCCCTTGACTGACATGAACCAAATCTTTCATGCCAATAATTTACAACACTACATCCAACTAGTGATGAGATTTTTTTTTGTTAGCTTCAATAGCTAAGAGAAGGAGTCTGGTAGAGATACTGACAGCTTTGCTGGTTCCCTGATATACTTTGCTAGCTTCATATCACAGCCAGGAAAATGTACATAGACTGAAATTAACTTTAGATCTCCTGGGTGACGATACGGCATGTCATTTAATTTGACTTACTCAGAAGCATTTTATATGACCTAAACATGAAATCCGGGCCACTTATTTGTCAAACACCTACCCCGAAGTTGTTGAAATGGTCCAACATCTCAAAACTTCAATGGAGACTTTTTTTCCTTTTCTTTTTTTTTACACCAAGTTGCATTAAATTCATCATGGCAGCGCCCAGTAAAATTGGACCATTTCAACAACTTTGGGGTAAGTATTTGACAAATAAGTGGCCCGGAATTTTTGGTTATATAAAATGCTTCTGAATAAGTAAAATAAATTACATGACTTACCATTTCACGGGAGATCAAAAGTAAATTTCAGTTCAGTCTATGTTAATTTTCCCGGCTGTGATATGAAGCGAGCAAAGTGTAGCGGTACATATACAGCCGGGAACAAGCAACTGACAGTTCTGATGGTGCACAGAGATGCAGTTCTGTCTATCCTGCTTTCCACTCTGGTAGTCTGCCATCTCAAACCAATCATAAAATGCATACAAAACTCAGTACCCATTGGGTCACTTATGGAAGCTCATATTTAAGCTTGCTAGACCAAGTGTGACCAAGAGTGTACAAATGAGTTGTATAAGAGATGGTCTAGCATGCCAAAATATCCATCTACTGGATGGTTGACACTGAAATCTTTAAATGAAGCCAGAAATTCAAATACAATAAATCATTATTTCTATAATCCTCTTAAAACATGGTTAGTACTCCACTTCTAAATTAGTATTTCATCATCCGTCTCCAGAGCTGTCATGTCCTCCCTGGCTTCAGAAAATTCTTCCTCCTCCATACCTTCCCTCACATACCACCAGAAGGCCCTCTCTGCGTACGTCAGGTGACAGGTCACACTGTGGTCCAGCCGGGCCCAGGCTTCTACGATGGCTGTGGTGTCGCTCAGCACACTGGACCTTGGACCTTGGCCAGGACGCGTCTATTCTTTAACTAACGGATTTCCAGTTCCGCGTTCGCGTTCTGCGATCTGATTGGCCACTGACATTTCTGGTGCGATCTGATTGGCCACTGACGTTTCTGGTCATGTGACATGTGCGCCCAATCGCGTGACGCGCCCATTTCCGCCTCGAACAGCAGCAAACTACCTAACGCCTAGTTTATCACTGGTTAAGCTTAGGCGACTCTTTCGAAGTTGGTTAAGGTTAGAGTTTGGAATCAGGGATGGTGTTCTATTGCCCTGCTCTAAGACAAACTCTAACCTTAACCAACTTCGAAAGAGTGCCTAAGCTTAACCGGTGGCAGAACTTGCCGTCACACGATTGGCGCGACCAGAAACGTCAGTGGCCAATCAGAGCGCAGAGCGCGAACGCGGAACTGGAAATCCGTTAGTTAAAGAATTCAGGCGGCCAGGACGCGTAAAGATTTTTCCCAACCCACTTTCAGTTCCGCGTTCGGGTTCCGCGATCTGATTGGCCACTGACGTTTCTCTCAGCGCCAATCGTGTTACGCCTAGTTCTGCCTCTAACAGCCTGCTAGTATACTGGTTAAGCTTGGCGACTCTTTCGAAGTCGCTCTCTTTCGAAGTTGCTTAAGGTTAGAGTTTGTCTTTAGAGCAGGGCGATAGACCACCGACAAACTCTAACCTTAACCAACTTCGAAAGAGAGCGACTTCGAAAGAGTCGCCAAGCTTAACCAGTGATCTAGGCGTAACGCGATTGGCGCTGAGAGAAACGTCAGTGGCCAATCAGATCACGGAACCCGAACGCGGAACTGAAAGTTGGGGAAAATCTTTACGCGGCCAGGATGCTGCTAGATAGTTCAGATTTTTGGAACCCTAGCCCTATTTCTTACTTACCAATGATGATGTTGATCAGTAGAGTCCTTTCTCAGCACACTCCATGCTGTTCCTCATACTAGCTTCCCATGTTTAGCCACAAACCAATGCAAAGTCAATGGAGCCAAGCTTTTGCATGTACAAGCTGGCTGAGGCTCAACTTTGAAATCTACTTTGTGAGCACTGTGGAGTAGATTTAATTGAGCCTCAGTCAGCTTGTACAGACAGAAGCTTGGCCCCATTGACTTTGCATGAGATTGTGGCCAACTATCCAAAGCTAGTATGTGGAACAGCATGGAGGTTTTCACACCACACCACTTATAAAAGTATATCACGATACATGTGTGACTGACTGCTGACTGTGAACTAGCTTCCTACTGCTGACTGTGTGAACTAGCCTCCTACTGCTGACTGTGTGAACTAGCTTCCTACTGCTGACTGTGTGAACTAGCCCCCTACTGCTGACTGTGTGAACTAGCCCCCTACTGCTGACTGTGTGAACTAGCCCCCTACTGCTGACTGTGTGAACTAGCCTCCTACTGCTGACTGTGTGAACTAGCCCCCTACTGCTGACTGTGTGAACTAGCCTCCTACTGCTGACTGTGTGAACTATACCTCCTACTGCTGACTGTGTGAACTAGCCTCCTACTGTTGACTGTGTGAACTATACCTCCTACTGCTGACTGTGTGAACTATACCTCCTACTGCTGACTGTGTGAACTAGCCTCCTACTGCTGACTGTGTGAACTAGCTTCCCACTGCTGACTGTGTGAACTAGCCTCCTACTGCTAACTGTGTGAACTAGCTTCCTACTGCTGATTGTGTGAACTAGCTTCCTACTGCTGACTGTGTGAACTAGCTTCCTACTGCTGACTGTGTGAACTAGCTTCCTACTGCTGACTGTGTGAACTAGCCTCCTACTGCTGACTGTGTGAACTAGCCTCCTACTGTTGACTGTGTGAACTAGCCTCCTACTGCTGACTGTGTGAACTAGCCTCCTACTGCTGACTGTGTGAACTAGCTTCCTACTGCTGACTGTGTGAACTAGCCTCCTACTGCTGACTGTGTGAACCAGCCTCCTACTGCTGACTGTGTGAACTAGCCTCCTACTGATGACTGTGTGAACTAGCTTCCTACTGCTGACTGTGTGAACTAGCTTCCTACTGCTGACTGTGTGAACTAGCTTCCTACTGCTGACTGTGTGAACTAGCCTCCTACTGCTGACTGTGTGAACTAGCCTCCTACTGCTGACTGTGTGAACTAGCTTCCTACTGCTGACTGTGTGAACTAGCTTCCTACTACTGACTGTGTGAACTAGCTTCCTACTGCTGACTGTGTGAACTAGCTTCCTACTGCTGACTGTGTGAACTATACCTCCTACTGCTGACTGTGTGAACTAGCTTCCTACTGCTGACTGTGTGAACTAGCTTCCTACTGCTGACTGTGTGAACTAGCTTCCTACTGCTGACTGTGTGAACTAGTTTCCTACTGCTGACTGTGTGAACCAGCCTCCTACTGCTGCTGACTGTGTGAACCAGCCTCCTACTGCTGACTGTGTGAACTAGCTTCCCACTGCTGACTGTGTGAACTAGCCTCCTACTGCTGACTGTGTGAACTAACTTCCTACTGCTGATTGTGTGAACTAGCTTCCTACTGCTGACTGTGTGAACTAGCTTCCTACTGCTGACTGTGTGAACTAGCTTCCTACTGCTGACTGTGTGAACTAGCCTCCTACTGCTGACTGTGTGAACTAGCCTCCTACTGCTGACTGTGTGAACTAGCTTCCTACTGCTGACTGTGTGAACTAGCCTCCTACTGCTGACTGTGTGAACTAGCCTCCTACTGCTGACTGTGTGAACTAGCTTCCTACTGCTGACTGTGTGAACTAGCCTCCTACTGCTGACTGTGTGAACCAGCCTCCTACTGCTGACTGTGTGAACCAGCCTCCTACTGATGACTGTGTAAACTAGCTTCCTACTGCTGCTGACTGTGTGAACTAGCTTCCTACTGCTGACTGTGTGAACTAGCCTCCTACTGCTGACTGTGTTAACTAGCTTCCTACTGCTGACTGTGTGAACTAGCTTCCTACTACTGACTGTGTGAACTAGCTTCCTACTGCTGACTGTGTGAACTAGCTTCCTACTGCTGACTGTGTGAACTATACCTCCTACTGCTGACTGTGTGAACTAGCTTCCTACTGCTGACTGTGTGAACTAGCTTCCTACTGCTGACTGTGTGAACTAGTTTTCTACTGCTGACTGTGTGAACCAGCCTCCTACTGCTGCTGACTGTGTGAACCAGCCTCCTACTCCTGCTGACTGTGTGAAGTACTGTAGTCAACTCTCACTAACATGGTGGAAAACTGCTCAAATGTAAAATATATTTTTTAAATTAGTAGACAAACCAGTCTGACACTTTCAGGCCAAAGTCATTTAGAAGAATCAACAGTCAATGATCAATGATGATGATAGGTCATGGATTATCAAAGGACACACAGTAGGTCTGGGAATAACGTTAGGAAGCATGGAGAAAGAGACTGGTGGCTCCATGGCTGTTTTGTGGGCGGAAGAGTAAGGTATGAACATGCTTTTATTACCATTTTCTGAGTAGTTTTGATTATTGATAAGAGGGATGATTGATGATGAGGCCTATTGACGATGATGATGAGGAGTAGGCTAGATGTCATAGGATAATGAATGAGGGAATGCAGTGCCCACAAATATATACACTGTTTGCCCAGAGCTAGTGGGTGTTTGTGCTGTGTGGTAGTTGGTCAGTTATACGTCTCATGTTGTGGGCATGTGGTGCATGTGGTGCTTAGGCTCCATTGTCATGTCAAACTTCCACCAACTCCAAAACTGACGCACAGAGATAAAATTGATATCAATCTTCTCGTTTGACTCTGGGGAAGTATTTCCCCACATTTCTGAATGTTCCTCTAACAAACATGCACACCTAAATGATTATTAGAGACATGAGTGATAATCAACGCTTAATACCGTATTCACTTATTATTAACTAACTTATTTAATGTACCCGTATTGTAAAGTGTTTTCTTTGACTTTGAAAATCCACTTCCTGAAGGAATTGGATGGTGAATCTAAGTGGTTTCATTAGCTGCTTCACTATCCCCTCCCTGGCAGGTGAAATGTGCTGCGCTGTGTCTCTCTGTGAGTGTCCACTTCAGATACAGATCACACCGCGTCCTGTGTCATTAGTACCTCGCTCTTATCTAAATGGATTGTCATAGATACGGTGGAGATGGGAACACTAGGGGGGAACACTAGGCAGGCCCAGAGAGCCTACAGCCTCTCCACTGTGAGGAACACTAGGCAGGCCCAGAGAGCCTACAGCCTCTCCACTGAGAGGAACACTAGGCAGGCCCAGAGAGCCTACAGCCTCTCCACTGAGAGGAACACTAGGCAGGCCCAGAGAGCCTACAGCCTCTCCACTGAGAGGAACACTAGGCAGGCCCAGCTAGCCTACAGCCTCTCCACTGAGGGGAACACTAGGCAGGCCCAGAGAGCCTACAGCCTCTCCACTGAGAGGAACACTAGGCAGGCCCAGAGAGCCTACAGCCTCTCCACTGAGGGGAACACTAGGCAGGCCCAGAGAGCCTACAGCCTCTCCACTGAGAGGGACACTAGGCAGACCCAGAGAGCCTACAGCCTCTCCACTGAGGGGGACACTAGGCAGGCCCAGAGAGCCTACAGCCTCTCCACTGAGGGGGACACTAGGCAGGCCCAGCTAGCCTACAGCCTCTCCACTGAGAGGAACACTAGGCAGGCCCAGATAGCCTACAGCCTCTCCACTGAGGGGAACACTAGGCAGGCCCAGAGAGCCTACAGCCTCTCCACTGAGGGGAACACTAGGCAGGCCCAGCTAGCCTACAGCCTCTCCACTGAGAGGAACACTAGGCAGGCCCAGAGAGCCTACAGCCTCTCCACTGAGGGGAACACTAGGCAGGCCCAGATAGCCTACAGCCTCTCCACTGAGAGGAACACTAGGCAGGCCCAGAGAGCCTACAGCCTCTCCACTGAGGGGAACACTAGGCAGGCCCAGAGAGCCTACAGCCTCTCCACTGAGGGGAACACTAGGCAGGCCCAGAGAGCCTACAGCCTCTCCACTGAGGGGAACACTAGGCAGGCCCAGCTAGCCTACAGCCTCTCCACTGAGGGGAACACTAGGCAGGCCCAGAGAGCCTACAGCCTCTCCACTGAGGGGAACACTAGGCAGGCCCAGAGAGCCTACAGCCTCTCCACTGAGGGGAACACTAGGCAGGCCCAGAGAGCCTACAGCCTCTCCACTGAGGGGAACACTAGGCAGGCCCAGAGAGCCTACAGCCTCTCCACTGAGAGGAACACTAGGCAGGCCCAGAGAGCCTACAGCCTCTCCACTGAGAGGAACACTAGGCAGGCCCAGCTAGCCTACAGCCTCTCCACTGAGGGGAACACTAGGCAGGCCCAGAGAGCCTACAGCCTCTCCACTGAGAGGAACACTAGGCAGGCCCAGATATCCTACAGCCTCTCCACTGAGAGGAACACTAGGCAATATAACGTTGCCTAGGTAATTTCCCTTTTTTGTCAAATTGAGATTTCTGCCTAACTGTACTCTCCTCACACTGCTGCATCGCCCTGGCATAGTGCCTATGTCCTCGGCCAGTCAGAACACTTGTTACGTTAAAAAATAAACATTTGCCTAACCCACTCGTTCTCGACTTCCGAGGCTCTTTTCCAACAGTCTTGGAGGGTGACTTGGGCGGCTGTCGTATGAGGCTAACAATATGGATTAGAAGGGGGGGGGGCAGGGTTGATAGAGCTAAAGGGGGGGGGGATTATACTAGAGTGTTAATATATAATACAATAAAGGATCATACTGGAGTGTTAATTAATGGAGCGGAAATCTCTCAAGTTCCTTGTACCCATTTCTCTAGGTATAGAAATTGAACTGGAAACACCATATTGATTCTGTTAATACAGAAATGGTATCACTGGGGGTTCCTAAATCCGTGTTGCCACCAATGGTTCTCTGATCATCAGTGCCCCTGGGTTGAAGTATGTGAAGTGAATAAGTGATCACAAGCAAATGTTACATCCAAGGTAGAAGGTAGAAGGAAGAAGAAGTCTTTATTTGTCATGCAGATTTTTTAACACACACATGCGATGGGCGACCCACAGGAACACATACACACACATGCACTGATTCGCTGATGAATTGTTCTCTGCACTTCCCATCCCGTCGTCCTTCCCCCCAAGGGCAGCCGGGAGCAGACAAGAGCTGCAGCGTGCGCCGCGCCCGGGGACCAATCCAAGTGCTCCTGTCCATCTTCGTCAGGGACTCGACAGCGTAAGGGATCTGTTCTGCATGTTTTTCCTTTGGGTTTTTATCTTATCGGGAGGGGAAACCCTTGCGAGCATGGGGAGAACATGCAAACTCCACACAGAAAGGCCCGGGAGTGGGTGACCATGGTGGCACACCACGTAGCTGCGCTTGCAGCGTAATCGCAACGTCCTGGGTCTTCACCCAACTTTCCTCTCTGCCTGTCCTGTCCTTAATAAAGTTGTAAAATGGCGAAAAAACATAAAAATGTAAATAAATTAAAAGGCCCGGGAAATACCCCACCTGGGTAACTGGCAACACAGCAACCTGGTCCCCGAGTGGGATTCGAACCCAGGACCTAGCTGTGAGGCGACAGTGTTAACCACTACACCATTGTGCCGCCTGTGGCCTGTCTCATGACTGTTATGTCTTAAATGGTTGATAGATTTACATGAACAGGCCTAAATGGACTGCATTTATATAGTGCTTTTATCTGGGAGCAGTTAGGGGTTAAGTGTCGTGTCTCACATGAGGACACTTCAACCAGCTGCCGGGAGGAGCCGGGATCAAACCGGTAACCTTCTGATTACCAGACAACCGCTCTACCTCCTGAGCCAGTGTCGCCCCCGGCAACCCCGGGGCCTATAGGACTAATATAGGGGACGGATAAAAGTAACTGTGTGTGTGTGCACTTGCATGTGCATAAGATGTACCAAAAGTGTCATGTCCTATGTCATAAAACTCAAGCCAACAAAATGGTCTGGTGTAATTGCCCGTAATGCCTCGTGCTACCTGTGAGTCTCTACTCCCTGTTTGGACGGCAGGCTGAACACACAGGGATGAATAGTGAAACAGCACCCGTTCCTGGCAAGACATCTCCATCCATCTGCCGCACCCACCCACCCTCTCGAGTGTCAGAGTTCCAACCCCCAATCGTTTAGTGGCTGGGATTTACAGTCGTCCATTTTGTTTAATGGACGACCATTCGTCCCCTTCCCAGCCAGTTCCTTGGCAGACGCAGCCAGGCCCGGGTCCATTAGGAAATGAATCCACTGATACTGTGTCTGCTAAAGTCTAAGTCACCCCAAACACGCCATGGACAAAATAGAAAGATCAAAACTTGTCTGGTTCCTGGACTTGATTGAGTTACAACAATATTAGCCAAATTAGTATTCTGCTACTCTTGTATATTATGTGTATTGGTCATATATTGTGTATTCATTGTGATACCCTTTTAATGTGAAACCAAGCGGTTTGTTATGCGTGAGGCGTCGCGTCTGAAACCGACCCACCATCGCCTTACGTTGTATAAAAAAAAAAAAAAAAAAAAAGGAATTAAGGAGACTGATTCCCTCCAAAGATGCAGATCCGCGCAATAGAAAAAGAGGCTGAGTCATGGATATCCTGCGAATAACAATGACATTCCACTGTTCCCACCCCTGGTCCTGATCAAGGACTAATTTGCAGGATCTTTGTGTCAAAGTGGATCTTCGTTTTCATAAGCTGCCCTGGGGTTCCCGCAGCCCCTCGGATCCGTGTGTCGGAGATGCATTAGCGCTAGTGTTTGATCCAGACATCTGACCGCGGGAAGTAATCCAGAGTAATCAATAGGAAGACTGTGTGTATCCGTCTGTCCTTTGTGCGAGTGTGTGTGTGTATGTGTGTGTGGGGTGGTCGTGGTGAATGCGTATATGTCTATGTATGTCCATGTGCGTGCATATGTTTGTACATGTGTGCATGCATAATGTTTGTGTGCATGCATGTGTGTGTGTGCATGCGTGAATTTGTGCAAGCGTGTGTGTGTGCGTCCATAGCTCCCTCTCCTGAGTCAGGACCATGAGTGATCTTCCAGAGGAAAAGCAATAACTCCTGTAAGAGGAAACCAGACTTTGCTATATCATCATCAGGCCCTCTTCCTCCACCAGCCTTCGACCCAAAATGGCCGCCCAGTTGCATTAGCTAATTGCTCGGACGCCATTTTTGCTGGGTCATTCTGCACCACCAATTCATCTGAGTGATTGGGGTGAATGAGTTCTACAAAGTGTTCTGGTCTTGTTCTTTTACCATTGCTCTGAGTTGGAGTAATTGCAAGGCATATATTCATATCTGATGAATACAACAGCCAGTGCTGGTCCGGGATCATTGATGGAGTTACATAAGCATAAATGTTGTTATAATTTACGAGACATACCCGTTTTCTTATTTTCAGATATTTTATGACAGCCCATGCATCCTGAAAATCAAGGACATGCATGATCCTGGAGAGCTCATGTAATTTAAAGAGGAGGTTCAGTCAAAATACAAAAAAACATATGCTCATGTGATTGGGGAAGTTCACCCAAAATATTTTCCTCTTCCCACGTAATGCTATCTATCCACACCATAGTTTTGGTGTGACTTGCTGAGTTTTGGAGTTTTCAGCCATAGAGATATCTGCTCTTAGTACAATGGAATTATTTTGTGGCACAACATTTTTTAAAGCTCAACACTAACATCTTTCCAGAAAGTATTGAATGGTTACTTATGATAATCCACAAACCTCATTGTGAACACTTTCATTGAGATCTATAGTATTGATTGAGTATAGATGGCAGTACGCCCGCCAACTCTAATTGGCACGCTTCCTTCTACGCAGAGATAGACAGTTGGTGAGCGTACTTCGGTAGACAATAGTTCTCAATGAGACTGTTCACAATTAGCTCTTTTCCACCAAATTAGTTCTGGTTCTTGAACCGGTTCTGTTCAGGATTCTTGGAACTGTGGTCCTGTCTAGCAAACCAACCCGCGTTTCCACCATCATCTCTCTGGCAACACATGCCAATACCTGAGTCAGCCTCGTATTATAGGTGAAAGATTAGTTCCCCAGTGAATTTCTTAGTTACGTCAATATTGTGCTGTCAGAACAGTTTCATGTTTGTAGGTTAAGTATTTACAGTAATGTTCACTATTGGCCAATTGTCCTCTATCATCTTGTTATAGTGAAGAAATGGCCATGTGAAATGTGTATTATAAGTTGAGAGATCTAGTGATTTATACACAGAATCTATTGTTTTTTCCAACATATCTCTTAGTTTTAAATCTCTTAAACTAACAACATTGTTTTAACTAAGCAGCATTGTGTTTAAAGGTGACGTATTTAGAATGTTCGCTATTTGGCCAAACGAGATGAGAAGGAGAGAATCAAAACAAAATTATTATTATTATTTTTTTTAACTTTCTTTGAAATACAAATACTGCAGATTTAAGAGACCATTCACGACTGTAGAAGTAGAATTCATTTTGGGTTGAAATACTCGTAATTAGGTGCATGCACCAGAACGGAACCACGGAGGTAAACGAGGTCTGTGGATTATTGTAACTAACCGTTCAATGATTTCAAGAAAGAGAAGTTGCTGTTGAGTTATCAAGTGTAATTCCACAAAGTAATCGCTATTTAGCTCCATTGTATAGGAGTGACGGCAGACACCTCTATGGCTGAAAACGGCTAACCTTGGCAAGTCACACCAAAACTACATGGATTGGTAGATAGCACTCCAGGGGAAAGTGGGGCTCCTGTAATAATAAAACTGTAGCAGTTGAGTCTGACCAAGCAAATGCAAAAGTGTGGTCCTGATGGATGATGCCTGGATCTAATAAACTACTCTCAACTCAACTCTGTTGCGTAAACATACATCAGTGTTCACAAGTCACCTTGGTCCCATTTGTATGCAAAGTGTTCCCGAAGCAGGAGTCACCAAGGCACACGGGCCTGTTGCCAAGGCGGGGGTGGGGGGGGGGGGGGGGGGGGGTGGAGGCACGGGGCGGGCAGGCATGGGGCGGGCGGGATGTGGCGGGACGCCGCTGGGTGACACCCCCACCCCCCTGGAACCAGATGTTCCGTCACAAATACTTTCCCTGGAATCTATGAGTCATGCGAAATCCCTCCTTCTCCCCGACAAAAGCCCTTCAAAACCTGTGGAGGAATGAGGTGGGGATTAGGGGGGGGGGGGGGGGGGGGTGGATGGATGGATGGATGGATGAGGGGAGATTAGAGGGAGGAGGGTGGAGGAAAGATGAGAGGACAAGAGTGAGCGAGTAGGAAAGGAAGACAGAGGAGTAAGGAGCAAGATCAGATCAGAGAGTACAGGATGGAGATGGGGGGGTGGATGGATGAGGTATGGGGGGGGGGGGGGGGGGGGACGGTTCAGCCACAGCATTCTTTCCTCAGGTCTGCATGGAATGCCGCACTCCATCATGACAGGAGCGTTTGAAAAGCGCCAGTGACTGAGTGACTGAGTGAAGGGGAGGAGGCAGAGAATAGCAGGGGCAGTGCTGGAGGAATCAAAGCCTTGGAGTGATGACAGTAGGCCCAACATCCTGTCTGTCACTCAGCGGAGGAGTCCGCTGCCTGTCGGGACAGAGCGCTGTCTGTACGTACCTGTGTGTGTGTAGGTGTGTGTGTGTCTATTGTTAGTGCATGCTTTGAGTACTTATGTATCTATGTGGAGCATAGTGTGTGTGTATGTGCGTGCGTGCATGTCTGGATGTATGTACAGTATGCATGTGTGTGTATGTGTCGATATTGTATGTGCTTGTGTATTATTTTGTTATTTAATGCATCTAGTCAAGTCTATGGGGTACCTGTGTGAGTGTGTGTGTGTTTGTGTGCGCACGGTTGTGTGAGTGCATGTGTATGACTGCTTTTGTGTATCTGTTCAATTTAGTGTGGTCCATGCATGTATCTGTGTGTGCGTGCGTGCGCACACACACACACAAACACACACACACACACACCACCCTCTCCAGTGAAAGCACATCCTGCAGCGGAAGGCCAGCCTGAAGGAGGAAGGTGCCTGTAGTGTGTTAGTGCCTCATCAGTGAAATATGTAGAAAGAGAGAGAGAGAGAGAGAGAGAGAGAGAGAGAGAGAGAGAGAGAGAGAGAGAGAGAGAGAGAGAGAGAGAGAGAGAGAGAGAGAGAGAAAGAGAGAGAGAGAGAGAGAGACTGCCTTGGTTGCATTTCATCAACATCATTGCCTGTTCATTCCCTGTCTGCACAGTGCCCACATGCCGCAGACCCCTGCTATCAGCTCTCCATCCTCAAAACACACACACATGCACGCAGACACACATGCACAAGCATGTAGACACACAGCTGCACCCGTCTTCTAAGTGGGCGAGACTTTTACACAGTTGGTATGGTTAACACTGTAGGATTGCTGGACTCACACAAACTTGTTTTGCACTGGATCTACAGATCAGAAAAACATACATTTAATATGTCAGAATGTTCAGAACACCTTCAAGAACCTTTACCTGGCCTCTAACCCTAAACCTAGAACTCTAAACCTAGCCTTTAACCCTGAACATAGAACTCTAAACCTAGCCTTTAACCCTAAACCTAGAACTCTAAACCTAGCCTTTAACCCTGAACCTAGAACTCTAAACCTAGCCTTTAACCCTAAACCTAGAACTCTAAACCTAGCCTTTAACCCTGAACCTAGAACTCTAAACCTAGCCTTTAACCCTGAACCTAGAACTCTAAACCTAGCCTTTAACCCTGAACCTAGAACTCTAAACCTAGCCTCTAACCCTAAACCTAGAACTCTAAACCTAGCCTTTAACCCTGAACCTAGAACTCTAAACCTAGCCTTTAACCCTGAACCTAGAACTCTAAACCTAGCCTTTAACCCTGAACCTAGAACTCTAAACCTAGCCTCTAACCCTGAACCTAGAACTCTAAACCTAGCCTCTAACCCTGAACCTAGAACTCTAAACCTGGCCTCTAACCCTGAACCTAGAACTCTAAACCTAGCCTTTAACCCTGAACCTAGAACTCTAAACCTAGCCTCTAACCCTGAACCTAGAGCTCTAAACCTAGCCTTTAACCCTGAACCTAGAACTCTAAACCTAGCCTCTAACCCTGAACCTAGAACTCTAAACCTAGCCTTTAACCCTGAACCTAGAACTCTAAACCTAGCCTCTAACCCTGAACCTATAACTCTAAACCTAGCCTCTAACCCTGAACCTAGAACTCTAAACCTAGACTTTAACCCTGAACCTAGCCTAGAACCCTAAACTTAGCCTCTAACCCCAAACCTAGCCTCTAACCCTAAACCTAGCCTAGAACCTTAAACCTAGCCACTAATCCTAGACCTAGCCTCTAACCCTGGATCTATCTCAAACCCTAAACCTAGTGTGGCATTGGGGAAACGCTGTTTGGGGCAACAGAACACAGACACTGTATTTATGGGTCAAACACCATATTTATTGTCCCAAGGGAGAGAGAAGAGTGTTAGAGGGGGTTGCCTGGCCTGTTTGTGAACCCCAAGGAATTCCATGAGGGGGAGTGTGGGGGGGTTGAACCCTAAACCTAGCCTAGAACCCTAAACCTAGCCTCTAACCATGAACCTACCCTAGAACCTTAAATGTAGTCTAGTCTAACCCTAAACCTAGCCTCTAACCCTGAACCTGGCCTCAAACCCTAAACCTAGCTTTGAACCTGAAACCTAGCCTCTAACCCTAAAACTAGCCTTGAACCATATACCTAGCCTCTAATAGGGATGCACCGATCCGATATTGGTATCGGTATCGGCCGCCGATATCAGTAAAATAGCTGGATCGGGTATCGGCAAAAATATATATATTATATAGAATAAAAATAAATAAATAAATTGTATAATAAATTAAATAATAAATAACCATTCAGTACATTTATATCTACGTGTTAATTTGTTACATTTAGTTTCACTAAGTTAGGAAAGTAATGTTTTAAGTCAAGCCTGATGTTGCCTTGCATAAAAGAATGATCCCAGTCTCTTCCACACAGTGACAGTGAGGCATACAGTTTATTAATTGAATGAAGTTTATTTTCTGTCTTTGTTTACAACAAATCAAAAACACACGTGTGATCCTTTACGATTCTTAAAAACTAAATATATTTAAATATTAAAAAAATAAAAAACGTGGATTACATTTTTTTCTTTTTTTACTTTTTTGGAAATAATATTTGGACAATGGGTATCGGATCGGTATCGGCCGATACCCAAACCCAAGTATCGGTATTGGGACTGAAAAAGTCGGATCGGTGCATCCCTAGCCTTTAAACCTAGCCTTGAATCATAAATCTAACTTTGAACCCTTGAACCATAAACCTAGCCTCTAACCCTAAGAAGGCCTATTTTACAGTGAAGAGTGGACAAAATAGCTCATCTTTCTCTCATCTAACCCTGTGTGGTCATTTGGTCTTATACATTTAGTCCTCACAAGGATAGCAGTACAAGAGCTTTCTCCCTTTCCCTTGGGGGGGGGGGGGGCAAGATAAACCAAGCATAGGCATATATTATACTGTATATCATTGTTAGGCAATGTGCAGTAGGCTTTTTTCTTCCTCTCTCTCTCTCCCTCCACACAGAAAAACGCATACCCCCTATAATAAACCAGCTTAGACAGCAAAAGTAAATCCGGAAGCACGAGGCATTGAATCATTCATATTCTATGTGATCAATATGTGTATTCCATTTCACTGATAGGTCATTATTGAAATTCTACATAGTACACACATGAATCACCAGAGGTCCAACAGCTGCTCTCTGCATGCTTCTCTTGTGGGAGGTTGAGTCTTTGGCACTATGGTTCAGCTGCAGGTTATCTGCAGCCTACGGGACCTTTAACCATTTTAAAGGGGAATGCCACCCATAATTCATAGGTTTTTCATGTGCTCCAGCCACCTGGACATTTCAGTAAATTATTGTGAAAGCGCAGCACTCTCCTAAAGCTAGGAATAAGAGAGAGAACTCTATTAGGTCCCCTGGAGCTTAAAGGGATAGTTTTGGACATTAAGTTGTATGAAATACTTGCCAAGACTCTAGTCACCCAAACAACTGCCTCTTTGCACTGCTGCGGTCAGGCAAGCGCTACCGGAGTCTCATGGCCAGTACAGAGAGACTCAGAAGGAGCTTCTATCCCCTGGGCCCAGGAGTTCAAAACTTTTAATCCCTATTGATTGATTGATTGATTGATTGAACATTTTAATTAACAGATTGCAGAATGGGTACAATACAGTACAGCTCAATACACACAATTGTTAAGGGGATGCAGACCAGAGAAAGACTTTCGTCTTGTTTACATCAGGGTCCCCCATTTTCAATTCATAATGAGTTGAAATGAATGAATACAAATTTGATCCAATCAGATAGGGATTACCAGTTTTGAACTCCTGGGCCCAGGCCATCAGGATGCTCAATGACTCTATGTAACATCATCAACCCATCCATCTACACTCATTGCACCCACACCCACATGCACACACTCACTTTAAACAAACACTCACCTTAACACTCACTTTAGACACTTTAACACTACATTATATTTATCTATTATTAAAAGATTTGCACTACATTCATTCCTCATTTGCATTTGCACCTTGCCTTAAAAGTGTTGTACCTCATAAAATCCACATTTGTACCTCATTGTCTTTCACTGTACTTAGGTTGTACTTTAGTTTGTATATTCTATTGTATATTGTATAGTGTTATTCCTCCTTTACTTTTTTTTACTGTATGAAGCACATTCTCAGGGGCTCATACAGAACCAAGCATTGCACTGTGAAGTACATGTACGTTATATGTGACAAATAAAAAACAAACTTGAAACGTGAAAACTTGAGTGTAGTTAATGCAAAGTTATTAGCTTACTCACTGAGTCCCGTGGTCGGAGTTCTGGCCGGGTTCCGAGTGAACCGGGAAGTTTTAGGCAGGCAGCGGATGGCAGAAAGGGGGTCACGAAACCCAAAAAGTTTGAATCCACACCACAGCATGCAGGCAAATGGTTTACCCACCTCCAAAACAAAACCATGGTCCTCCAGCATTTTGAAACCGCTGATAGGCCACGTTACCTGTGAACTGGCTCCAGTGCATAGTAATACACAGGGGTTTTCCTAGAAACTAAATAGTGCCAAATGATAGCAGAATCTGAAATGCTGGAGGACCATGGCTTTGTGTTAGAAATAGGTAACACTTTGCCTACATGTTGTGGTGTGGATTAAAACGTTTTGGTTTCGAGACCCAGTTTGCTTTCCAGTTTGCTCGGAACCCGGACAGAACTCTGATCACAGGACTCTGTAAGTAAGATAATAGCTTTGTATCGATTACAACTTAGTATTTCATACAACTTAATGTCCAAAAATCCAAACTATCCATTTAACATGCCATTACTCCACAAAGTCAATGTCTTATTCATTGTCTAGCCACAGATTTGACATCCAGCCTTTTGCAGGTGTTACTATGCCCGCTAGAGCCTCAGAGAGACAGTTATGTCAGCGCCCGTATCTCTGTGGGACTGGTCTCTCCTCTCTGGTTCCCAATACAAATCTGACCCACTGATTTCAAACTCAACCTCAACCTGTGCAGTGCAGCAGAAGTTCAATCGACTTCTAGGTTGTGGCACAAACATTTAACATTAAACCTTTAACCTGCCTAGAGCCCTAATAGACCCAGAGGAAACACTCAGCCATATAAATCATGTATCTAAGCATGGTTGCCACCCATGACTAATGATGGGGAAAATGGTAATGACTGTGGTGATTATGATAATTCTCGTGGTGAAATTGTGTATGACATTTAAGGAGGACAGAGCTGGCTGATTTCTTGAAGGAAATTATGGGCGGGGAGTCAGAGTACATGTAATCAGTGTTGTGTTTCCATTGTAAATATCATAGTTCACATACAGCACCAAAACCATGAATGGATTCAATTGCAATGCGCCTGTTGCAAATGACACCAGTGGTGACAGAATTACCCAAATCCTTGACTTAAGTAAAGGTAGAAATACCGTCATAGACTATTACTCTGGTAAAAACAACAACAACAAAAATGGTAAATGGACTGCATTCATGTAACGCTTTTATCCAAAGCGCTTTACACCTTATGCCTCACATTCACCCGTTCACCTTATTCACACGTTCACACCAACAGCGGCGGCATCCATGCAAGGTGCTAACCTGCTCACCAGGAGCAGTTAGGGGTTGGTTCAGTGTTTTGCTGGAGGACACTTCGACATGCTACCCGGGAGGAGCTGGAATCTAACCAGGAACCTTCCGATTACACAGAGGGCCGCTCTACCTGCTGAACCCATTCATAAAGTGCAAGCACTGATGTATTTGATATGAAATGAACTAATAAAGTATTGAAAAGTAAAAGAACACATTGAATTATGCCCTCGTATTTTTAGGTAATCAGGAACTGTTCCAATTTTTAAGCAGCACCTCCAAGGTTTAGCTAAATGGCACAGTGGTAAAACATTTATTTTGCACATAATCTCACACACATCCAACAACTCTAAACCTTTTTGAACACATTAATTTAGTTTGAGTTTGGGGGAATTTAAAGGGGCACTTTACCAAAAAACAATGCAGATTTATTTTGCACATAATCTCATACACATTCCAAAACACACATATTTTGCACACATTCATTTTGACAGTTATTGAGAGTAAATTTGTTTGAATATGGCCACCAGTGATGTCATCGAGGATGTTGAATCCTTGTGTTTTGTTAATTACAGCTCAATGGAATGATAAGGTAACAGTCCCTATAAGACAAGGCATTGCTGTTCTTTCAGTTCTCAACCTGTGGTACGCGTTATTAATATATCATTATTAATATAATATAATAATGATATAATAATAATCCCCCCCCCTCTTTTATTCAACTTCAGCCCTGATCATAACCATTTTTATTTTTAGATATATTTTTTTGTAATGTCAGATAAAAAATTAAATACCCCCACTTTTCTGAAAAGAGTTGTTGTTAAATCTGACATTACAAAAAAAGAAAATCCATAAAAATCAGTGTTGTTGCTAATCATTGACATTATGCTAGGCTGTAATAATCCCCCCCAGAAAAACCGACTTTGCATTTGATATATATATTTTTTTAAGATTTGTTTTTGGCATTTTATTGTTTTATTTCGGATATAAGTCCGGCAGAGAGGAAGGATGGGAGAGAGATATTGGGGAAGACATTCGGCAAAGGTCGCCAGGTCCGGGAGTCGAACCGGGGACGGCTGCGTTGCACTACAGTGTGTTACATGGTGCTCCACCCTGGCGCCCTGCATTTGATATATTGAAGCTAGTTACTTTTTTTTTTTTTTTTTTTTTTTTCAATAATTTGTGATGCCCATCACAAACACTGGCATTTAAAGGGTAAAAATCCCTAAATTCCTCCACCAGTCTTTGTAACTAAAAAGGAGAGAGAGAGTGTGTTTGAATTAAGTACATTTGCTGAAATACAGTTGTTTTTAATTTTCTCACTTGCTATGTGAGAATGTTAGTTATGTTCTCAATGCCCCTTGCATTGTATGAGAATTGTGTGGAAGAGTTTGCTAGTTCTGCTACCCCTTTGTACATTGTGGCTGTGTCTGACAAAATTAAGTAAAGTAATAAATAATGTTATTAGGAATACATTTGCCTCCTGCGTGAACTGTGCATAGCTGAATAGACTGTATTTGAACGTTGGTCATATGGTGGTACTTGGAGAGCCAGCTACGTTCTCAGGTGGTACTTGGTGTAAAAAGGTTGATAACCACATTCTACATAATTTCATGGTGAGATTATGTGCATAATAAATCTGCATTGTTTTTTGGTGAAGTGCCCCTTTAAGTTCCCCCAACAATAGTCAAGTAAGGTACTCAAAAGTGTACTTCAGTAGCCTAACACTACTTGAGTAAAGGGCATTTAGCTGCTTTCCAAACAGGAATGGTTTCTGGAATAAAATTGTGGTGATTGTATGAATCATTTCAATTAACACTCCTTAGACAATGTCTCCCCCCTCTGGTTGAAAATTATTATGACAGTGAAACATTTTCTGCATGCAATGTACAGTATATAGTTGCTCTCCCGCCTCTCTTTTAGTTCAGTAAGATCCCCAGGTGATTGTATGTCATGTCATGTCATTTTACTTACTCAGAAGCATTTTATATTAGTCTCATTCCATGAAACAGGTGCCATTTGTGTCCATTGTGCAACATGTGATGAGGGTGTGTATAAGGCACACAAATGTGTTTCCAAAGCTTAATGCTATTAATGAACCCTTTCACTGCCGCACTACGAAAACGGTTAACCCTTTCACTGCGACAATACACAGAAGGTTAACCCTTTCACTGCCACACAACAGCCGGTTAACATGATATGGGAAAAATCGATTCTTAAAGAGTAACCTACTAGACAACATTGACATTTTCACATGTCCGTATTGACCATTATGGCTTTTGCATCAGAAATATTACTAAACAAATTGTTTGTTTTATTGGTTTTTTATATCAAACTTTTGCTATTTTCGAAGGTGCGGCTGGGTAGCGCAGCGGACTAAGCGCTCGCCTACCACCGCAGAGACTCTGGGATCGAATCCAGCTGTCAGCGGTACCTCTGGCTTGGTCAGTCGTCCCTACTAACACAATTGGCAGTGTTAGCGGGTGGGAAGCCGGTGGGGTATGTATCCTGGTCGTTGTAAACAGCGACTCCTACTGGTCGGTCGGGGCGCCTGTTCAGCAGGGAAAGGATCTGAGGGAGATAGTGTGATCCTCCCACGCGTTACACTCCCCCGGTGAGAGTCCTCGCTGTCAGGTGAAAAGAAGCGGCTGGGGCTTCTCCAATAGGAGAGCTGATTCCCCTCCAAACCGCCAAAAGGGGCAAAAAGTGCTAACCATATAGCTTACTTTATTTTCATTTCAGTTATATTTTTTAAGTCATGTTAACATAAATGTATATAGTGATATCGGTGACATGGGAGGTACAGAAGTGGGCAGGCTGAGTTCAGTGGGGGGGAATGTCGGGGGGAGGGGCCATCGTTCCGGCGGTTCGACCCGGGAGAGGGGGGGTCTTGCGTGTTGTGGGATCGGTATGGGTGGGGTGGGGTTTCCTGGGGCCCTCGGCCGGGGCGGTCTGGTCGCCAGGCCGGGGGGACACCGGGCTTGGGGTCGCGGGGGGTCGGGGGGCCATTGAGGCGTGGTGCTTTGGCCTTGGGGGCCGGGCGGTCGGGCGGGGGCGGATGGGGGCTCTGGGTGCTTGGCTCCGCGCATGGTGGACCAGGATATGGGGGTGTTCTGTTTCTCGGGGGAGGAGGGCGGGAGGGAGGAGTTTCTCTTATGGGGGTCAGAGCGGCTGAGCTTTGCCCAGTGGGGTCTTGTGTGTTGCGGGGTCGATGTGCGTGGGGTGGGGCTCTCGGTGACATGGGAAGTAGCGGGCTTGGCTCGGTGGGGGGGAGTCCCCTATCCTCTCCTCTACTGGGCCTGGCCCAATTGATTCAAGGGACCTGTGTTGCTGGGGGCCCGACTCCGCGCGTATCGGCCTTGGATATGGGGGAGTTCTACGGGGAGGGGGGGGCATAGTTTCCGCGGTTTGGCCCGGGAGAGTGGGGTCTTGTATGTTGTGGGGTCGTTGTGCGTGGGGTGGAGGGCTTGGTGACATGGGAGGTAGCGGGCTTGGCTTGGTGGGGGGGAGTACCACCCCTCGCTCCTCTACTGAGACTGGCCCAATTAAATTCAAGGGACCCGTGTTGCTGAGTGCTCGGCCCCGCGTGGGACGGACCTGGGATGTGGGGGAGCCCTATTTCTAGGGGGAGATGGCGGGAGGGGGGGGGGGGGTCCCTCTTATGGGGGTCTGGGAGGCTGAACGCAGCCATATTCAAGGGACCCATGTTAGTGTGTTGCTATGTTATTGATGTCATTGTAGGTATTGTCTAAGTGTTGTATGTCTGTAAATGTGAATAAAAATGTAAGTTAAAAAAATAAAGAAAAGAAGCGGCTGGCTGACTCCACATCAGACTCCACATCGGAGGAAGACATGTGGTAGTCTTCTCCCTCCCCAGACCGAGAGTAGGGGAAAAAAGCGCGCAACGACCAGGAAGGGAATTGGCATAACGACTAAATTGGGATGGGAGAAAAATACGGAAAAAAGTAGAAAAAAAAGGATTGCTATTTTCTTTTCTTTTATTATTTATCATTATTACTCAGTAGTACTCATTTATATATGCTCTAGTTGAATCACTTGTACATTGTATATAGATATTGCACTTTACTGTTATATTTGCACTTAGATGCCAACTTCTTTTCATTGTACTGTACTTGTGCTGTATAATGACATTTTAATCTAATCTAATTCAACTAATTATCTGGACTTTTCATCCCTTAAGGCAAACGTACACTGTTTTCCGATTGCTTATGATTATTCACAATGGATAGCCAGGTAGAGAGGGACATAGTCAAGCAATCATCTGTTGGAAGGGCATATGAAATGCACACCGACAGTGGAGATGCACAATGGGATATGCTCTGATAGTCCTGAGATGCTCCTCCCTCCCACGTCATAAGCCTGTACCTACAATTTGACTGGTGCTCAGAAACATGCGTGTGATCGTTATTTCCAAGGCACAATGAATCTATGTAACATAATGCCTCTAGCATGTTACATTAAATACATAATTTGAGCTTCAAATGGTTAACTTTTCATTCATTTTAGTAATTTTACCTTTAAGTAATTTTTTTTTTTTTTTTTTTTGTAGGTGTACATATTTATGTTATTTTCATATTTATATACTGTTATTTTAGTTTTCATATATAATACTAGGCTACACAGTATCCATGGTAACGGTGCAGCTATAAAGCCCATCACTGTGGGAACAAGTCAGACCCCGGTGAGTGTATGACTGTTAAATGAAAACCTTGAATGTAGAGCCTATCTGAGAGAGACAATAATCTGTGTATCAGTAACGTTAGTGTATTTGTGTCATTTCTGTCTTGTGTTATGGAATAACTTGACAGGACGACCAGATTTAGTATAACAACGACTTCATTCTTTACTGTCTCCTCTCCAGCTCCATGCATACAGATTCCCGTCTCACGTCTAACATCCGGGTTACTCCCAGTACGGGTAACAGCACTACAGATACTGTTGGCTGTCACCACTATCAGTAATATACAATAGATTCAACAGGGGTATTATTATCTATGTTACATAATGAAAAGCTAGCAATCCTCTGCCCATAACTAACTGACAATGCCAATACTAAGCATGTATTCAACATCACTTGAATGATATATGGTCATAGTCAATATATTAATATAATATAATAATGATTCATTCAATACCTATCTACTGCCTTCACTGTCAACAACTACCTACCTCATCCTATAGTCTACCCATATAATTCTGTATGATAGCCATGTACAATAATAATGTATACCACATATATATATCCACACTTAATATACCTGCATATATTCCTGTTTACATACAGTACCTGTATATATTATATCTATATCTGTATCTATTCCTTACCTGCTCTTACTAGTTATACTACTGGCCAGTATGGCTACCATAGTGTATGTATACATGTATTACTGTACATAATGATACTGTAACACTGTACATACATCAGATTAACATTATCACTCAGTAGTACTCATTTATATATATTCCAGTTTAATCACTTGTACAGTGTATACTGTATTGTTATTGCACTTTACTGTTACCTTTGCACTCTGGTTCGATGTCAATTTATTTTGTTGTGCTGTATGATCTAATGATTCTAATCTATTCTAATCTAATCTAATAGAATACACGGGAGTGAATCTAACTGTTACATGGACAAACTATTAGACCTCTATATATCTTCTACATCTTCATGAATCTATAAATAGGCATAACACCACCCTGCCATCTCCA
Organism: Notolepis coatsorum; assembly: GCF_963971535.1. Lineage (NCBI taxonomy): Eukaryota > Metazoa > Chordata > Actinopteri > Aulopiformes > Paralepididae > Notolepis > Notolepis coatsorum. Next base: position 43,916,016 of record NC_140181.1, on the reverse strand, counting down.
CACATATTATACATATTTTACTACACTACCTCTTTATTGAGTGTTTTTTGGACTTGATTTATTTTCTTAAATACAAATGTTGAGGCTTCCAACTGTAAATGTTGTTTTTTGTTGTTGATTGATTGATTGATTGAAAACTTTAATTAACAGATTACAGAATGGGTACAATACAGTACAGCTCAATACACACAATTGTTAAGGGGATGCAGAGAAAGACTTTCGTCTTGTTTACATCAGGGTCCCCCATTTTCAATTCATCATAACATATATGACATAAAGATAGACAGTACTGTTACATCTAGACATTTATGACATACCAGATCTACAAATATACAGTACTGTTTATGAGTACAAAAAGAGTCTAAAAAAAGAGTATATATATATTTGAGGGGGAAGAAACTGTACATTGGAGGAGGTTGGGTAGGTGGGGTGGGGGGGGGGGGCGGGGTGGGTAGGTGGGGTGGGAAACTGTACATTGGAGGTGGTTGGGTGGGTGGGGTGGGGGAACTGTACATTGGAGGGGGTTGGGTTTGGACATTTACAGGGGCCAGTTTCGAATTGCAGTCTCCCGTAGGTGCTCTTTGAGAGTAGTTTTGAAGCTGGGTAGTGATTCACATTCCTTTACAGCTGTGGGTAGGGCATTCCACATTGATGTGGCATAATTGCGAAATGTGTTTAGTCCCTTGTTTGAGCCGAATCTGGGTTTAACCGAATCTGGAGCTCCCTCTGGTGTTGTGGTCGTGGTATTCACTGACCTTTGGGAAGTATTTTGACATGCACATGGGTACCTTAGTGGTGTAGTGTATTTTGTAGACCAGGCCCATTGCAAGTTGCTGTACTCTGTCGTCTACTCTAAGCCATCCTAGGTTGTCAAAGTGGGCAGAGTGAGGTGGGTTCTAGGAGTAAGGTCAAGCAGTAGTCTGACCAGTTTGTTTTGGGATGTTTGTAATCTTGTTTTTAGTGCCTTTGAGGTGCAAGCATAGTCGTAGTACCCTTGAATGAGTGCTCCCGCCAGAGTCTTCAGGGTATTCGTGTTATACCTTGTATATACCTGTATGTCATGTATGTCCCTATGCCATAAATGTCATGATGTCATGTATGTTGTGTATGTCATAAATGTCTTTCTCTGGTCTGCATCCCCTTAACAATTGTGTGTATTGAGCCGTACTGTATTGTACCCATTCTGCAATCTGTTCAATAAAGTTTTCATTCATTCACCAGAGAGGAGATCCGGTAAAAGAATCTAGTTTGTTGGTTGACTTTTTTGATTACATTGGATGCCATTTTGTCACAGGAAAGATTTGCCTCTAGGATGGAACCCAGGTATGTAATTTCATCTTTCCTTGTGACAATATTGTCACCAACTGTAACTGAGAAGCCGTCGGTCTTGCTGAGTTTGTTATTTGATCCGAAGAGAATGGACTCTGTTTTACCCAGGTGTAATGATAGTTTGTTATCAGCGAGCCATGTGCAGATTCTGCCGAGTTCCAAGCTGAGGGTTTTTTCAACCTGTAACTTGTTCTTGTCAGAGACCAGCAGGGCTGAGTCGTCCGCGAACAGGAACAAGTTGCAGTCACAAGCTGACGACATGTCATTTGCATAAATTAGGAACAGTAACGGTCCTAGTATGCTTCCTTGTGGAACACCACAGCTCACTGGGAGGGGGGGGGGGGGGGGGGGGGGGGGTAGGGTACCGTTTACCTCCACCATCAGTTCTCTCCCCTCCAGGTAGGATTGCATTCAGCTCACTGATATACTATCAATCAGAATGGAGTGATTGACAGTGTCGAAGGCCTTTTGTAGGTCCAGCATGACCATGCCGCAGTATTTCCCCCGCGTCCACCTCTTGTTTGATGTGGTTGTTCAAATAGAGAAGGCATGTGTCAGTGGAGTGGGATGTTCTGAAGCCAGATTGGAATTTGTAGATTAGATATTTTTTCCCGCGAGGTACTTTTTGACCTGTTCGGATACTATTTTTTCCATGACTTTTGAGATGGAGGTAAGAATAGAAAAAGGGCGGTAGTTGCCTGGGTCCAATTTTCTGCCCTTTTTCAAAAAGGAATAACGAAATAAGGAATGGGCAAAAACCAAAATTGGCCCATTATTTACCCCTTTTCTTCATTTGATTCTGACAACAAAATACAAAAAACAGCTCCGTATTTCTATTTTCCCCGTTTTTTCGAGTTTTGGTTTCAAGTAAAACGGAAATACGAAATAACCTCGTATTTCCGCTTTCTTTAGTTTTTTCGATTTTGGTCTAAAAACGAAAAACTAACTATCAAAACGTACACGGACCGTTCAGATCAGCATTTTTGCATTCAATTGCCTGAATGGTGTACGGGCCAAGATAATTAGGCTCCAATTTGCCTCCTTTCCGTTGCTGTGCACGCACATTCAGTCGCCACACCTAGTCACCCACAGCAAACTGGGGACATTTTGCACATTTTGCTGCCAATCTCTTTTTTGTGGCTTCTTGCACCCTTCTTATATTGGCTGGTGCCTTTTGCAGAGTTTCTTGCAGGTGTAACATGTTTGTAGCATCCTCCTCTGCCACAATGTCCTCCACACTGCCACCAATCTATAGAGGGAGTGTTTTGAGTTCAATCAATGCCAGCATTATCTGTAACAGTATCTATTTCTTCAAATGTGCATCAATAATAGGAAATGGGAAAATATGATGATGAATATGCAGAATAACCAAGCATTGTTTCATAATACTGAATGTGCATATTAAACATGTACACTAACCTTGTAGTGCTCAGGGATCTGCAAAGGGTAGCGTGCTTCTCTCCCATACATTAGGTAGTATGGGGAGTATTTTGTTGTTGTTTGTTTTTTTGTTTTCAGACCAAACATCACTGCATCCAAGTGATTATCCCATTCGTGGGTTTTTTTAATGACCAATTTGCTGAGCGACCTGAAAACGTATTCAAATAAAGAGCTACCATGTTGACTGAAAATTACAGAACATCGTACTGTTTCTTTGTTCTCTACAGTAAGGGTTACTTGGATAGAGTATAGAATACTATAACATACACAAGTAATTTGCGTATGCATTACAATAGCATTGCTCAACAGTGTGCTAGTTCATGTTAGTTAATACAAAATGTTTACCAACCATGAACATAGAACCACAAAATACTCCTTGTAGCACCCCATAAGAGTGTGGAGGTGGAATTGTATATGTCTTTACAACATGACATGAGTCATGACAATTCAAGTAATGTATACAGAAATGTAGAGAATACAACAGCATTATCCTGGATTTGGAGGATCCCTAATAATAAAAACATGAAGATATATAATAATAATAATAATAATAATAATAATAATAATAATAATAATAATAATAATAATAATAATAATAATAATAATAATAATAATAATAATAATAATAATAATAATAATAATACATTTTATATGGGGGAGTCCACAAGCCGTTGTTCTCACCTCTGTATTGTTGCATTCATCCTCTCCACCAGCCCATTGGTCTTGGGGTGGTAGGGGGAACAGAGACTTCTTTTTATCCCCAGGATTTGGCAAACATTCTTGTTAATCTGTGTGTATATAAGTGAGATTTTGATAGGTGAACATGTTTTGTTTCAATTACATGATCATTTCTTAAAAAGTAACATCACAACTTCTATCAAATTAAATAAATTCCTTGTGGAAGACAATCATAAATCAAGTGAAATGTTTATGGACATTTATGGACACACATTGTTGTGAAGGATCAGATTAAACCGAATATATATATTTATTTATGGATATATATTTAATAGTATTTGTATATCGTTTTATATCCCTTGTATATTCTTTGTACATATACACTGAATATCCCTTTAGTCTACTACAGCCCATAATAGTTCATTCTCTCATTGGACAAGAACCTGGCGCCAGCAGACAGGCCCCTTGAGTCAAGTTCAATAGTGCCGACGAACATGTCCCAACTAGCCCCGGTTCCGCGTAGGAATACGGCTACCGAAATACGAATGGTACTATTTGTTCACCGTGCATATAAATAGGGCGCAAGTAAAGTAGAACTTTCTTTTAGTCCATTAGTCCTTTACCCTCCAACCTAGTAACAGACGTGAAGCCTCACCCACGACCCACGTGTGGTGCAGTATGGCCTATTTTGGCCCCAGAATAGGCATTGAGACCTCGTGTAAATTCATAGCTGAATTGTCATAGTTTGGCACTGTACCGTCGAGTGGGACGTATTTCTATTAAGTAATAATAGTCTATTATGTATGGTGCATCGTTCGGTTAAAGTTCTAAAGTGAGCAGCACCCCCATCGTTTCCTCGCGTTATCTAGAGTCTTAACCAGGCTGAGCAGACCACACGTGGTGCTTTCATCCGAGGAGTTCTGGGCGAGGACGAGTGGACCTGCACATTGGATTACCTACCCGGACGACTGCTGAGCCTATACGGCATGGAATATCTATTTGCTTTGGGTGCTTTGATTTGTGGAGCGGATAACAGCCAACGCCAGTGAGTGTTGGAATTACCCCCGAGAGGAGCCCAGGTGAGACGGCGCTCAACCCAGACCGAGGCCGCCTCGCTTCTCCTTCGTTGTGGACCTACAGCTACCGTTTACAAGAGGGCCCAAGTGTATTCATCTGTGGATCAAGATCCTGCGGGCACTGTTTTCTGTACCTGAATTCTCCCCAGGAATCGTTGGCCAGATGGGATGCAGCTGACGGCTCTCCAAACCCCCCCCCCCCTTACTGACTTACAACCAGCAGGACCCCTTTAGTATCCCGCTATAATCCTTAAGTACCATCGCTATAGTTTCCCTAAAGAACCAGGTTGTATACTTGCTTCCTGCGTAACCAGAGATTGGACATTCAGTGTTGATTTGCCTACGAATACTCATTTGCCTTACAAGTGCATTCAAATCATAAATGTAATTAAGTGAATGTTGTATATACCTTTTGCTATATTAAACCTTCGACTGTTATATTTGTGTGGACCTGGTTTCATATGTGGGAAAGTGTTCATCATACTTAGATATCGTGTACTGGATGGCCAGAAGTTAAAGTACATCAAGCGGTAGTGGTTTAATGATACCATACTTATCAATACAGTCAGGGAATTGTACCCCTCAGTTACAATTGGTCCTTCGAGCCGGAGGGTAACTAGTGTAATATTAATATAGTGTTATTAATATTGAAATGGCCTATGATGAACACTCCACGAAACGGTCCTCCTAACGTAGAACGCCCGCGGCGCAGACGACAGACACCTCAGTACTTAGAGGATTACGCTGTCAGTCAACTACCTAGCCTTCTACAGACGGTAAACGCGGTAAAAGTAGAAAGTAAAATTATGTCTGACCTTAACGACCAGGTTACCCCGACCACAGAGGCCCTAGTGGGTTCTAATGTAACTGACCAAGCTCACGGTGGGGACCAGGAGGGAACAGACATGCCTTTACCCCCCGCCAATACCGAAGAAGTAGTCCCCGACCAGCTCCGGGAGGAAGACAACCCTCCAGAGGTGGAACCCTGCACGGAACAAGATGAGGAGAGCGCCGAGGAGGTAGAGCTCCAGGACTCCCCAACGAGGACAGCCAGGAGCGGCTCACCTCTACAAGCGTCTTCCCCCAGCGAGGCGGAGAGGATGCTGTCACAGGCGTTCCTCGTCAGCCTGACAGCCTCTACCGAACGCGATCGACTCCAGGGTGAACGCGATCGACTTCAGGGTGAACGCGATCGACTCCAAACACAGCAACGGAGCGAAGAAGAGCACATACGCCTGGAGATGAGACGCCTTCAGACGGAAGAGAATATGGCAAGAGACCGGTCCGACACCCAGCGCGCCGCTGACGGTGCCCAAAGAGAAGCAGAGCGCGACATCGCTCTCATCCAGCGCGAAGCCGAGCGCGACAGACTACAGGGCGAGCGCGACAGACTACAAGCGCAGCTAATGGAGCAGCTGATCACCAAGGCAACACCCTCTCCCTCCGCCAGGGGTTCAAGGGCCTCGTCGAGACAACAGTCAAGGGCAGCATCCCCTAACCGACCAAGCGACCCTGAACTTGACCACCAGAGAGAGCCTATACCCCCCGCAGACCCCCTTCCCCGACCGGTCCAAGCGAGACCCAGCTACAAGGAAGGAGCAGCATACACTGCGGAGAGGCTAAATAAACGACTACAGGATCTAGAGGACCTGACAGAAGAAGAAGAGGGAGAGGAGGAGAACCAAGCCCGACGACAGCACAGTACTCCACCGGACCAGGAGGTCCAGTACAGCCCAGGCTATACCCCCGCGGCACTGCGCTACAGACCCCCGACTCTATTCACGGGTGAGCATGACGCACGACCAGCCCCGAGGAACAGCACCTGGACCAGCGGGCCATGGTACCCTGCCGGTACCAGCCCACAGAGAGGCGCAAGAGGAGACTCGCCTAGGAGGCCTCTCTCCCAACGCTCACCGATGTGCCAGCCATCCACGGCGTCATACATTGGCACACCGACGTTTCCAGACTTCACCCATGAGAATCGAGCACAGTACACGGAGCTCCGGATGTGCTTAGAGACAATGATGGTGGATGTCGTTGACGAACGCCACAAGTATGCAATACTACTGAAGCACCTGAAAGTACCCCGAGCGCACAATATAGCGCTAGCCTATGCCACCTCTACGACCCCATACACCGCGGCTCTAGCAGCGCTGGACCAGAGATATGGACGTATATGGGATTACGTAATCCAAGAGATAAGGCATATTGACCGCCTACCCCCAGCAACAGACAATCGCTCACTAGACGACCTGTCTATAAAAGTGCAGTCCCTGGTAGGGATGCTGGGAGCGCAACGAGAAAAGGGTATGCACGAGCTATACGCCAACTCTAACGTCGAGAGGATTTTAGAGAAGCTGCCGCCCGCCAGACAAGAGCGCTTTAGGCGGCAAAGAGACCACCGTGATCCTAACGGTCCCGAACCATCCCTCCTCGATTTAGCCGACTTCCTGACGAGAGAAGTCAGCAGCCTACGCTTGGATACATTCGTGCGGAGCACACCAAGCTCCAGAGAGGGACCTAGGAGAGTAAACGATGGAAGAAGATCAGTGACTGTCATGCACCAATCAGAATCAGTACCGAGCAGTAAGAACCACAGTACCCCCTCGAGAAAAGAGAAGTGGAAGATGGTGTGCCCGTACTGCGAGAAGGAACACTGGCTGTCACAATGTGACCTGTTCAAGAAGATGAATGCAGAAGAAGTGAGTCAATGGATAAAGTCCAACAGGCGCTGTTACCGATGTGCGCGCAGTCACATGGCAGCCGAGTGCCGCCTAAAGAAGAGGTGCAGTCGGTGTGACGGAGCCCACCTAGATGTCCTACACGACAGTAACAGAAGAAAGCCTGCACCTGCACCATCGAGCAGCACAAAGGCAAGTGTCATGTACATTGACCCCGCCAGCAGCAGCGGCGCCCAGGTGCTCTTAAAGGTAGTCCGTGTAACATTGAGCCACCAAGATAAAGTCATGGACACTTACGCCGTCCTTGATGACGGGTCAGAGAAGACCCTTCTCCTCGCATCCGCTGCGGCCCAGCTGGGACTGCGGGGGAGCGAGAACCAGATGACGATTCGGACAATAAGAAGAGATTTAAAGACGATAAAAGGCGAGAATGTCTCCTTCACTATCGCAGCAAGCGGGCAGCCAGAGAGATGGTATAGAATTACAAATGCTTTCACCAGCCAAGAAATAGGACTATCACAGTACACCTACCCCATCGCCAAGCTGATGGATAAATATGTGCACCTGCGTCAACTACCTATCCCGCTCATAGACGGCGCCACCCCGACCCTGCTGATAGGCTCCGACCATGCAGACCTCATAGTCCCGATAGACCGGGTCCATACAGGACCCAGAGGCTGTCCTGCAGCAGTCGAGACCCGCCTAGGATGGACACTACAAGGCCCCCTCGCTAAATCTCTCAACCGAACAGCAGCCACTAGCTGCCTCCACTCCAGAGTGACAGAAGAAGACACCACTCTCCTGCAGCATGTCGAGAGGCTATGGACACTAGAGACAATGCCCTTTAAGAACGAAAAGAAAGACATTCGTTCTAAAGAAGACATTTACGCCATAAACCTCCTCGAGCAAGGGACAAAGAGAGTCACAGTCGGCGGAGTGATGAGATACGCAACTCCACTCCTGAGGCGAGAGGGAATGCCCACCTTTCACGCCACGAAAGAAGCTACGGAGTGGTATCTATTGAACACAGAGCGGCGCCTAGCCAAAGACCCCGCTCAAGAGAGTGTGTACCGCGCTGAGATTGAGAAGCTAATCACAGCGAGACACGTAATGAAGATTGACATTAAAGAGGCCGATCAGACGACCGAATCATGGTACGTGCCGCACCACAAGGTCCACCACAACGGCAAGGATCGCATTGTGTTTAACTGCAGCTACCAGATCGGATCCCAGAATCTGAATAAAGAGCTCTTGCCCGGCCCCACACTCGGCCCCTCTCTACTAGGCGTGCTACTACGCTTCCGCCAGGACAAGGTGGCTATCAGCGGGGATATCAAAGGGATGTTCCTGCAGGTGAGACTAGTGGAGGAGGATAAGCCCCTACTGCGGTTCCTATGGAGAGAGAGGATCGGAGATGAGCACCCAGCCATCTACCAATGGGAAGTCCTCCCCTTCGGAACCACATGCAGCCCGTGCTGTGCTACATTTGCACTGCAGAAACACGTCGCAGAGGACCCAGCAGCAGATGAAGAGGTCCGACACAGTGTGAAGAACAGTTTCTACGTGGACAACTGTTTACAAAGCGTTTCGACCCAAGAAGAAGCCGAGGCTCTCCTACTCAAGCTACGCGCCTCCCTGATCAAAGGCGGCTTTGATCTCAGGCAGTGGGCCAGCAGCGACCCGCAAGTATTGCGCAGCCTCTCCCCCGCGGACAAGGCAGCCAGTAGCGAGACCTGGATGGCGACCATCCCAGGAGAAGCCCAAGAAATGACACTAGGACTAGTCTGGCGCTTCAAAACAGACTCGCTCCACTATAGACACAAACCCCTGACCACGGAGCAGGGAAGGTCGACGGCGATACCGACCACCAGACGGAGTGTGTACAGAACACTCGCCAGACAATATGACCCGTTGGGATGTATTCTACCTTACACCACCAGGGCAAAGATGATTGTACGAGCACTATGGGACAAGGACCAGGGCTGGGACGACCCAATACCCGCACACCTTGCCTCCACATGGAGAGAGTGGGAGACGGAACTCCGCTCACTCCCAGGCGTCAACATACGCCGCAGCTACTTCCCACCCACAGTGAGGCCAGAGACATGCAAGATGGATCTACACGTCTTCAGCGACGCCTCCGAAGTAGCCTATGGATCTGTGGCCTACTTGCGTGCCCAAGAGAAGGGAGGAGAGATACACACCGCTTTCATCCTGGCTCGCTCAAGAATAGCCCCACGAAAGCAACAATCTATCCCGCGTCTAGAGCTCTGCGCAGCCCTAGCAGGAGCGCATCTAGCCACGTTAATCCAACGTGAACTCACCATCCCGGTGCAAAGAACAATCTTGTGGTCAGACTCTACGACAGTACTCACATGGATCAAGTCTGATTCATGCAGATACAAGGTCTTCGTGGGAGTCAGAGTCACAGAGATTCAAGAGTTAACAGAAGCAGCGAGCTGGCGGTATGTGGACACCAAACACAACCCAGCTGACGTCATCACCCGGGGAATGTCCCTAGATGACCTCACCCGTCACAACATCTACAGTGACGGACCAGAGTTCCTCAAGCTCCCGGAAGAAGAGTGGCCTACGCCCACCCCACGGGAAGCGAGTAAAGAGGAGGCTGAAAACAAGAAACCTATGTTCTGTGGATTGAGCACAGTCGCCTCCACAGACCCCAACATAGATGATTGCTTCACCCTACAGAGTGCGCAGCTAAAGACATTCCTGTGGCACCACCCAGAGATTCAGCCCACCACTGATATTTCAGCAGCTGACTACGAAGAAGCAGAACTTCTTCTACTACAACGAGCCCAGAGAGACTCGTTCCCCGATGAGCTAGACTGTCTACAGGGAGGAAAGCCCGTCCCATCAGACAGCAGACTGCTCCACCTGGCACCCGAGAGTGACGCCCATAATCTCATCAGAGTGGGTGGTCGTCTGCGGAGAGCCCCCGACCTACCGGATGACGTTAAGTACCCGATAGTCTTGAACAGCCGACACAAGGTCACAGAGCTGATCATAAAGAAATACGACGAGGATGTGCACCACGCAGGAGCAGAGAGAGTCTTCGCGGAGATCAGACGTCGCTATTGGATACTTCAAGGGAGAGAAGCAGTGCGACGCTTCCAGCGAACCTGTCTAGACTGCCGAAAGTGGCGCGCGCAGCCCAGCATACCCCGGATGGCTGACCTACCTCCCTGTCGCCTCCGACTCGGCGACAAGCCCTTTCACTCCACAGGCATGGACTGTTTTGGCCCGTTGTATATAAAGAAAGGAAGAGGAACCGAGAAGCGGTGGGGTATTGTATTCAAATGCATGACCACCAGAGCGATACATATCGAACTCCTTCCAACCATGAGCACAGACTCATTCCTTATAGCCTTCCGAAGATTCACATCGCGGAAAGGAAAACCGTCTACATTGTTGTCTGATCACGGGACAAACTTCAAAGGCGGAGAAAGAGAGCTGAGAGAGAGCTTCCAAGCTATGGGCCCAGAACTTAAGACCCACCTCGCTCCATCCCAGATTGACTTCCAGTTTAACCCCCCGAACGCACCCCACTTCGGTGGAACCTGGGAACGAGAAGTACGTTCTATAAAGACAACCCTGTACGCCGTGCTTGGGGCCCAGACTGTGGCGGAAGAAGTCCTAATGACAGTCCTCACGGAGATCGAGGGAGTATTGAACTCCAAGCCCCTCGGTTACGTCTCAAGTGATGTAGCAGATGTCGACCCAGTCACCCCCAACACACTCTTGATGGGGCGGCTGGACCCCGCGCTACCCCAGACAATGTACATGCCTGAAGAAGCGAACGGCCGAAGAATGTGGAGGTACAGTCAAGTACTGGCTGACAAGTTTTGGAATAGCTTCCTACTCCACTATCTACCGTCTCTACAGACCCGCCAGAAGTGGGTAAAAGAGAGAGACAATTTGACAGAAGGAACAGTCGTCATGATTATCGACCAGTCACTACCCAGAGCTATGTGGCCGGCTGGCCGCGTAAGCAAAGTGATCACCGGTGCCGATGGCAAGGTCCGAGCAGCTGACGTGCTCGTCCAAGGGCGAACTTACACACGACCCGTGGCGAGGCTAATAGAACTGCCAAGACTCCCAGACACTATCGATGATGACCATGACCCCATGACTTTGTGAGTTGACTGACCCTTACAGCGGACCTTGAGTGGTAGACAGTGCGGTTAATCTGTCTCTGCTTAGCTAATTAGGTGGGACTAATTAGGGGGCGGCTGTTGTGAAGGATCAGATTAAACCGAATATATATATTTATTTATGGATATATATTTAATAGTATTTGTATATCGTTTGATATCCCTTGTATATTCTTTGTACATATACACTGAATATCCCTTTAGTCTACTACAGCCCATAATAGTTCATTCTCTCATTGGACAAGAACCTGGCGCCAGCAGACAGGCCCCTTGAGTCAAGTTCAATAGTGCCGACGAACATGTCCCAACTAGCCCCGGTTCCGCGTAGGAATACGGCTACCGAAATACGAATGGTACTATTTGTTCACCGTGCATATAAATAGGGCGCAAGTAAAGTAGAACTTTCTTTTAGTCCATTAGTCCTTTACCCTCCAACCTAGTAACAGACGTGAAGCCTCACCCACGACCCACGTGTGGTGCAGTATGGCCTATTTTGGCCCCAGAATAGGCATTGAGACCTTGTGTAAATTCATAGCTGAATTGTCATAGTTTGGCACTGTACCGTCGAGTGGGACGTATTTCTATTAAGTAATAATAGTCTATTATGTATGGTGCATCGTTCGGTTAAAGTTCTAAAGTGAGCAGCACCCCCATCGTTTCCTCGCGTTATCTAGAGTCTTAACCAGGCTGAGCAGACCATGCGTGGTGCTTTCATCCGAGGAGTTCTGGGCGAGGACGAGTGGACCTGCACATTGGATTACCTACCCGGACGACTGCTGAGCCTATACGGCATGGAATATCTATTTGCTTTGGGTGCTTTGATTTGTGGAGCGGATAACAGCCAACGCCAGTGAGTGTTGGAATTACCCCCGAGAGGAGCCCAGGTGAGACGGCGCTCAACCCAGACCGAGGCCGCCTCGCTTCTCCTTCGTTGTGGACCTACAGCTACCGTTTACAAGAGGGCCCAAGTGTATTCATCTGTGGATCAAGATCCTGCGGGCACTGTTTTCTGTACCTGAATTCTCCCCAGGAATCGTTGGCCAGATGGGATGCAGCTGACGGCTCTCCAAACCCCCCCCCCCCTTACTGACTTACAACCAGCAGGACCCCTTTAGTATCCCGCTATAATCCTTAAGTACCATCGCTATAGTTTCCCTAAAGAACCAGGTTGTATACTTGCTTCCTGCGTAACCAGAGATTGGACATTCAGTGTTGATTTGCCTACGAATACTCATTTGCCTTACAAGTGCATTCAAATCATAAATGTAATTAAGTGAATGTTGTATATACCTTTTGCTATATTAAACCTTCGACTGTTATATTTGTGTGGACCTGGTTTCATATGTGGGAAAGTGTTCATCATACTTAGATATCGTGTACTGGATGGCCAGAAGTTAAAGTACATCAAGCGGTAGTGGTTTAATGATACCATACTTATCAATACAGTCAGGGAATTGTACCCCTCAGTTACACACATGATAGATAAATATCTTATACATGACCATAATAATGTACTCTGTATCAAGAACTTTGCAAAGACGTAAATTACCTACCGGTACCTCATTCACAAATTATTTCCCCTGATCAGTCAGGATCCTTTTTGGGGCCTCGAACTGATAAAAATAATTCAGAATGCAGTCTGTGACCTCCGCAGCAGTCTTGGTCTTCTGAGGCCATTTGGTCAGGTAATCAATCATGACACATATGTACGGTTCCTACTAATCACCCCAAAGTACCAGAAAATACCAGAAAATACCAGAAACTACCCCAAAATACCCCAAAGTATACCCCAAAATACCAGAAACTACCCCAAAATACCCCAAAGTATACCCCAAAATACCAGAAACTACCCCAAAATACCCCAAAATACCAGAAAATACCAGAAAATACCAGAAACTACCCCAAAATACCCCAAAGTATACCCCAAAATACCAGAAACTACCCCAAAATACCCCAAAATACCAGAAATACCAGAAAATACCAGAAACTACCCCAAAATACCCCAAAGTATACCCCAAAATACCAGAAACTACCCCAAAATACCCCAAAATACCCCAAAGTATACCCCAAAATACCAGAAACTACCCCAAAATACCCCAAAATACCAGAAAATACCAGAAACTACCAGAAACTACCCCCAAAATACCCCAAAGTATACCCCAAAATACCAGAAACTACCCCAAAATACCAGAAAATACCAGAAAATACCAGAAACGACCCCAAAATACCCTAAAATACCCCAAAGTATACCCCAAAGTACCAGAAAATACCCCAAAATACCCCAAAGTATACCCCAAAGTACCAGAAAACACCCCAAAATACCCCAAAGTATACTCCAAAGTACCAGAAAATACCAGAAAATACCCCAAAATACCCCAAAGTACCCCAAATAGTGTGTAATAGTGTAATAGTGTAATAGTAGTAATAGTGTAATAGTGTGTAATAGTGTAATAGTGTAATAGTGTGATAGTGTGTAATAGTGTAATAGTGTGTAATAGTGTAATATTGTGTAATAGTGTAATAGTGTAATAGTGTGTAATAGTGTGTAATAGTGTGTAATAGTGTAATAGTGTGTAATAGTGTAATAGTGTGTAATAGTGTAATAGTGTGTAATAGTGTAATAGTGTGCTAGTGTAATAGTGTAATAGTGTGTAATAGTGTAATAGTGTGTAATAGTGTGTAATAGTGTGTAAAAGTGTAATAGTGTGCTAGTGTAATAGTGTAATAGTGTGTAATAGTGTGTAATAGTGTGTAATAGTAAAATAGTGTAATAGTGTGTAATAGTGTAATAGTGTAATAGTGTGTAATAGTGTGTAATAGTGTAATAGTGTAATAGTGTGTAATAGTGTAATAGTGTAATAGTGTGTAATAGTGTGTAATAGTGTAATAGTGTGTAATAGTGTAATAGTGTAATTTTGTGTAATAGTGTGTAATAGTGTAATAGTGTTCAAATATGTCAATGGAAAAGATGGTGTATATTGTTAGACGTAAACAAAACATATTTGATAATGCCTGGGGACCATTTGTGTACTTCTTAAAGCATAATACGAATGTTGGGAACTTGCTTCAACAAGAACGGGATTAGGGGGAGTACTGTGGGACAACTCTTATTATTGTGTAAAAACGACAAGAAACACCCTTTACTTAATGTGTAAAATATTTTGGTTGTATTATTATTTATTTATGTTTATTTTTTATTTAAATCTGTATCCTTCCTATGTGAACCTGTTTTTGAAGTTAATTATTATTTTGTGTGGGGTGGGGTTAGGTAAGTAAGTAAGTAAGTAAGTAAGTAAGTAAGTAAGTAAGTAAGTAAGTAAGTAAGTAAGTAAGTAAGTATTTATAAAGCACCTTTCATACATGTCATGTAGCTCATAAGTAAGTATTTATAAAGCACCTTTCATACATGTCATGTAGCTCAAAGTGCTGTACACAAACATAGGCATATATAACGATAAAAGCAATAAAGTCACAGTGATCAGTTAAGATCAATGTTTAAAAAAAAAAAAAATAATAATAATAATAACAACAATAATAATAATAACAACAATAATAACGTAAAAATGAAAACATGAAAACAGTCATTTGCTTACCAGTTTGGGAGAACAGGTCCGCACAAACATGTCCGCTCAGTAGCAACCGGAAGTAGGAAATGCACTAAACCAATGCACTTGTACGGTAGGTAGCAATGTTAGCTCTTATAACGCTAGTGTAGTTACGTTTTTATTAGTGGTCAGAGTTGGGTCCATAAGACTTATCCAAGCCCCATGGATCCATCAGTGGTCGCGTATTGTGTGCGTATGTACCCGTTCCCTCATCTAAAGAGTTGGGTCCATAAGGCTTATCCAAGCCTTACGGATCCATCAGTGGTCGTGTATTGTGTGCGTAACCCGTTCCCTCATCTAAAAGAGTTGGGTCCACAAGGCTTATCCTAGCCTCATGGATCCATCAGGTTTTTCCAAGCCATAACTATTTGTAAGCTAGATTGTATAGGTACGTTTTTAATTTTCCTTTAAAAATGTGTATGGAGCTGGCGTTTCTGATGTGTGTTGGTAGTGTGTTCCATAGTTTTGGGGCATAGTTGGCAAATGCCATACTTCCTATCCTCTTTTGGTTTCTGGGTGTGTCTAGTAAACCTGTAGTGGATGACCGTAGCGTTCTTGAGGGCAGATAACTAACTAGGGAATTTGCTATGTATTTTGGGCCTTGCTCATTAAGAGCTTTATATGTTAGGAAAAGGACCTTAAAATCAATTCTATGAGTTATTGGAAGCCAGTGCAGAGTGGCTAGGACTGGAGTGATATGTTCTCTTCTCCTTGTATGAGTTAGTAATCGAGCTGCAGAGTTTTGGATAAGTTGAAGCTTCCCAATGGTTGCTTTGGGAAGACCAGTGAACAGTGCATTACAATAGTCAAGCCGACTTGATACAAAAGCATGAATCAGTGTCTCTGCATCCTTTTTATTTACGAAAGGTCTTACTTTCGCTATGTTTCTTAGGTGGAAGAATGACGTTTTCATGGCCTTATTTATATGAGACTTAAAGGTCAGGTCTGAGTCCAAGATGACACCTAGGCTTGTAACCTCAGTCTTTACATAGGATGACAGACTCCCCAGGTTTTCACACAGCACTTCCCTTTTCGTTAGGGGAGGGGAGAACGGGGTGAAAATGTTTGCTGAATACTGCTCTGCTGATATACATGTTGTAATTTGCAAACTAAAACCCAATAAATATATTGTTTAAAAAAAAAATAGTGTAATAGTGTGTAATAGTGTAATAGTGTGTAATAGTGTAATAGTGTAATAGTGTAATAGTGTAATAGTGTGTAATAGTGTAATAGTGTGCTAGTGCAATAGTGTAATAGTGTGTAATAGTGTAATAGTGTGATAGTGTAATAGTGTGTAATAGTGTAATAGTGTAATAGTGTGTAATAGTGTAATAGTGTGTAATAGTGTAATAGTGTGTAATAGTGTGTGTGTGTGTGTGTGTGTGGGTGCGCGTGTGCGTGTGTGTGTGTGTGTGTCTCCACATTATGGCTGTAGTGACTGAGGCACTCTGTACTCTGGCTGCATCCAGGAAGGGATTAACGCAGTAAAGGTTTAGTGAGACAAAGAGTGAGACATAAAAAACGTAGAGGGCTCAGGAGGTAGAGCCGAGCGCTCGTCTGGTTAATCAGAAGATTCCCGGTTCGATTCCGGCTCCTCCCGGCGGCGTGTCCGAGTGTCCTTGAGCAAGACACTTAAGCCCTGCTCCTCCCGGTGAGCAGATTGGCACTTGGCATGGTGTGTCGGTGTGTGAGTGAATGTGAGGCATAAATTGTAAAGCGCTTTGGATAAAAGAGCTATATAAATAGCTCCTTCTCCCCCTCTTCTCCCTCTCTCTCTCTCTATCCATCTTTCTCTCTCCCTCCCTCCCTCTCTCTCCCTTCTTCTCTCTCTTCCTCTCTCTCCCCCTTCTCTCTCTCCATCTCCCTCTATCCCCCTTCTCTCTCTCCATCTCCCTCTCTCCCCCTTCTCTCTCTCTCTCCATCTCCCCCCTCTCTCTCTCTCTCTCTCTATCCATCTTTCTCTCTCCCTCCCTCCCGCTCTCTCCCTTCTTCTCTCTCTCTCTCCCCGTTCTCTCTCTCCCCCTTCTCTCTCTCCATCTCCCTCTATCCCCCTTCTCTCTCTCCATCTCCCTCTATCCCCCTTCTCTCTCTCTCCATCTCCCCCCCCCTCTCTCTCTCCATCTCCCTCTATCCCCCTTCTCTCTTTCCATCTCCCCCCTCTCTCTCTCTCTCTCTCTCTCTCTCTCTCTCTCTCTCTCTCTCTCTCTCTCTCTCTCTCTCTCTCTCTCTCTCTCTCTCCCCTCTCTCCCCCCCTGGTTGGTTTCCCTTGTTCCACAGCTCCTCCATCAAGATGCCATACAAGTTGGAATCCATCTTGAGTGCTAGAGACCCAGACACACACACACACGTACACACACACACGCGCGCACACACACACACACACACACACACACACACACACACACACACACACACGCACACACACATACACGCACACTATTACACACTATTACACTATTACACTATTACACACTATTACACTATTACACTATTACACACTATTACACTATTACACTATTACACACTATTACACTATCACACTATTACACACTATTACACTAATACACTAGCACACTATTACACTATTACACACTATTACACACTATTACACTATTACACACTATTACACTATTACACTATTACACACTATTACACTATTACACACTATTACACTATTACACACTATTACACAAAATTACACTATTACACTATTACACACTATTACACTATTACACACTATTACACACTATTACACTATTACACACTATTACACTATTACACACTATTACACTATTACACACTATTACACTATTACACTATTACACACTATCACACTATTACACTATTACACACTATTACACTATTACACACTATTACTACTATTACACTATTACACTATTACACACTATTTGGGGTACTTTGGGGGTATTTTCTGGTACTTTGGGGTATACTTTGGGGTATTTTGGGGTATTTTCTGGTACTTTGGGGTATACTTTGGGGTATTTTGGGGTACTTTGGGGTATTTTGGGGTATTTTCTGGTACTTTGGGGTATACTTTGGGGTATTTTAGGGTATTTTGGGGTAGTTTCTGGTATTTTGGGGTATACTTTGGGGTATATTGGGGTAGTTTCTGGTATTTTCTGGTATTTTCTGGTATTTTGGGGTAGTTTCTGGTATTTTGGGGTATACTTTGGGGTAGTTTCTGGTAGTTTCTGGTATTTTCTGGTATTTTGGGGTAGTTTCTGGTATTTTGGGGTATACTTTGGGCTATTTTGGGGTAGTTTCTGGTAGTTTCTGGTATTTTCTGGTATTTTGGGGTATTTTGGGGTAGTTTCTGGTATTTTGGGGTATACTTTGGGGTATTTTGGGGTATTTTCTGGTATTTTCTGGTATTTTCTGGTATTTTGGGGTAGTTTCTGGTATTTTGGGGTATACTTTGGGGTATTTTGGGGTAGTTTCTGGTAGTTTCTGGTATTTTCTGGTATTTTGGGGTATTTTCTGGTATTTTGGGGTATACTTTGGGGTATTTTGGGGTAGTTTCTGGTATTTTGGGGTATACTTTTGGGTATTTTGGGGTAGTTTCTGGTATTTTGGGGTATTTTGGGGTAGTTTCTGGTATTTTGGGGTATACTTTGGGGTATTTTGGGGTAGTTTCTGGTATTTTGGGGTATACTTTGGGGTATTTTGGGGTATTTTCTGGTATTTTCTGGTATTTTCTGGTATTTTGGGGTATTTTGGGGTCGTTTCTGGTATTTTGGGGTATACTTTTGGGTATTTTGGGGTAGTTTCTGGTATTTTCTGGTATTTTGGGGTAGTTTCTGGTATTTTGGGGTATACTTTGGGGTATATTGGGGTAGTTTCTGGTATTTTCTGGTATTTTGGGGTAGTTTCTGGTATTTTGGGGTATACTTTGGGGTATTTTGGGGTAGTTTCTGGTATTTTGGGGTATACTGGGGTATTTTGGGGTAGTTTCTGGTATTTTCTGGTATTTTCTGGTACTTTGGGGTGATTAGTAGGACATGTACGGATTCCCCTTTGCTGTGGTGCATAGTTTCCCAATTAGATCCATGCCAATTAACTTGAATGGTTGTGTCACCTTACAGAAAGATAAACAAATTGTTTAGTTTCAGTTTATTACTATTCATTGACTCATCAAATACTCAAGTATGATTTTTATAAATCAACCATCATAATAGGCTATACTTAACTAAGACCCTATTTACACTGTGCATTATCATACCCGATATGGTATCCGATATACACTCACTGGCCAAATAATAATAGGTACACCAGTTTTCCATAAAACATAAAAGAGCTGTCACATGTTTAAGCAAAATATCCATCCTCTGTTCTTAATCTGATTATCTATAGAGCCTAGGTCGTGGAGGCGGCTTGAATTGGGAGCTGTTTGAAGACGATAATCCTATGTATTACTGTGCTGTGAATGAGAAAGCCTTAACATGTTTCTATTTTGCATTGGTAGTTGTGAAGTACTGTGAGCCATTTTGGTGGAGGGCTGATGGTGGTTAGTGTGGGACTGAGAATAGATCATAATTTATTCACTCGGTTTAATTTTCTTTATCTTGTGTCGTTTTTTTTTTGTATCCTATTTTTATCTTTTTATTTATGTTTGTGAAATATGAAGTACTGCCAAACATTTATACTATCTACTACTACCTAGTACTGCTGTATATCTCCCAGCCATTCCCCAGCGTGGTTAATTTATTCAAGGAAAACTTGATCACAAATGAATGTTAATTGTGAATGTAATCTGGAATATTAAGAATATTAATCTGGAGAAATTATAAATGTTTAAATCATTGTAATGAAAGACTAATAATGTTGGGAGCTCCCGTAGCTCACCGCGTATCTCGGCGCTATTTCGGCGTCGGGGACAACCGTGCTCGTCACGGATCTGGGGTACACGAGTTCGACTCCCGGACTCGCCGTATTTTCTGTGTCTTCCCCTGATCTATATCCCATTCCACCTGTTTCTGTCGGTCATGCTTGACCAGAAAAAGCGATAAACGCTAAAAAATGAAGTTTAAAAAAAAGAAAGACTAATAATGTTAAGTCAAAATGAAAAAAACTTCAGTCATAAGATTACATTTTTGGATAATTACCCAGGTGTCAATGTCTATGGTCATTCCAGGCCAGAAAAGTCTTCTTGTGTGGCATTTGGTGCGTTTCTGTCCGTAGTGCTTGCGTGGAAGTCCACGAAAATTATGAACATAGAACCTCAATGTTTTCATGGTGTTATTCACCGGCACAGATGCAAAATAAAATCATAATTTATATTCTCCTTTTTTTTATTACAAAAACAGGAACAGACACAATATTTCCGACACTGGGAATACATACCCCCAGGTCCCTAGATATTCCTAGATACCAAGAACATGCAAATTGACCTTGTAGAAGTGGAGCAATCTTCCATTTACTTAGGCATGTACCTTTTGGCAAACTTTCTGAAAATAGGGCTACAGTTTAACAGGGTTAAAGAGCACCTACGGGAGGCTGCAATTAGAAACTGGCCACCATAAATGTCCAACCCCCCCCCCCCCCCCCCTCCTAATAGACAGTCTCCTCCCCACCGTATGTATATATTCTCTCCCCACCGTATGTATATTTTTTTCTCCCACCCGCCCACCGCCTCCTAATGTACAGTCTCCTCCCCATCATATGTATATATTCTGTTAGGATCTATGGGTAACAGTACTGTATATTTGCTTATCGTATATGTCACAAATGTAACAGTACTATATACCTGTATGTCATGTATGAGTATGTCCCTCATACTCAAGAAGAAGACCGGAAAGGTCGGTCGAAACGTCGTATCTACTGCCTTTTTTGTCAATTAAAACACCTTGGAACAACAAATGAGTTGCGAGCCCCGCTTGTAACAATCCCAGACTCAGCCCTCTGTTGGGCTGTGATGGGAGGAGTAACATTGGTCCCCTACCTCCCTCCTGTAACGAGCCCAGACTCAGCTCTCTGTTGGGTTGTGATGGGAGAAGAAACATTGGAGGCCTACCTCCCTCCAGTCTCATACCACCCTCTAGTGGTCACCAGCAGATGGTGCAAACTTTGATTCTACCTGTATTAACTCATATGTTTAGTATAATTAATGGGATAATTAATGTGATGTCACTGTGTGTGTTGTTGTTGAATTTCCCCTCCCTTGTGTGATGTTGTTCCCCTGGCTAGTGTTGTTTTGTAATATGCCTTTGTGTCTAGTTGTTGATTCTGTGTTTTGGACTGGTTCGCCAACTGGTTCCAATTAGAATTAGCCTTTGTATTTAAGTGTGGTTCGGTCTGCTCCCCGTTGTGGCGTCATCCCTCTGTGTTACCTCCAGTTGCTGTATTGTATTGAGAGTTTGTAAGTAAGTTTAGTATTCCGTTTTTATGCTTCTTTGTTTTCTTGTGTTATCAGTTCGTTTAGTATCTAGTGCCAGCATGGCTGTGCCTTTTGTTTTGTTTGTTCCTGTAATATATTTCATGGCTCTAGTGATTCTCTAATAAATGGATCACAGTATCTGAGAAAAGCAAACTGCCGTCTCAGTTTCCTCCATTCACCTGTCATTCCGCAGTTTCGGTGCTCTCCGGTTTATCCGCATATTGGGTTCTACTCCCCCCCCCCCCAGCCTCGTAACACCGCTTTGTTTTATGTCCCTATGCCATAAATGTCATGATGTCATGTATGTCATAAATGTCACTATGAATTGAAAATGGGGGACCCTGATGTAAACAAGACAAAAGTCTTTCTCTGGTCTGCATCCCCTTAACAATTGTGTGTATTGAGCCGTACTGTATTGTACCCATTCTCGAAGACACGCTGACGTCACGAGACCGCCATCTTGGTATTGGGGAAACAAACAGTTATAAGTCGTGTAGCTCCGTTCTGCGTCATACTGGAATCCACTTCCATATCAGTACTAGCACTAGCACTAGCACCTTTACACACCCATCCGCTTGGCCACACCCCCATCCGCTCCTCTACATAAGCAGGGGTGTGGCCATACTAACAGCTCCTTCCTTGTTTTCACCACGGCGAGTCTCTGTATACACCACTTTGAGATTAGTGAAATGTTGAAGAGGAGCTACGATGAAGGAGTTGCGTTGACATTATATCTTTATTTTCTCTTTCACAATTTTTCGAGGAAATACAGCGATGATGTCTTCGCCACCGGGGTGTCTAGAAGATGATGATCATTCTGACCTCCACCGGCATTTTCGTATTAGGAGCTCGCGTCGCTGGCCTAATCCCCACCGGCATTCCTCCAGCTCTGCAGTTGGACAGGTATTACCTCCGCTCTGCAGTTGGACTTTGCTTGAGAGGCGCTCGGCTGTGTGAGGGCTAGCTGCCTCTCCGGGTGGGTGATGGTTTTGATATGCGAGCGCCAGTTGTGTTGCTATGGGGGGAATGGCTACACGACTTACGAAAGCCGGCTCCAGGCTGGTACCCTTTTTTGCTGCCTCTTAGCGGCGTGGAGAGGGTTCTGGTTTGACGCCCACGCTACATGAACTCCTCATCGGGAGCTCTATTGCCTGGGACCGTATCCGAATCTGCGGTTCAATCCCCCGGATCTCTGGACAAACGGATACTTAAACGGATACTCTCTGTCACCGTGCGAGGCCCCGTCTTTCAAGATGAAAGTTACCCGGCGCGAGGGAGGTGGGTTTGGTGTTTCGTTATAAGAATATCTCCATGCTCAAGTCGGCTGCAGACCATGAGGGAATTGTGCCGGCACCGCTGTGTCTGATGATCACCGTTCTGAAGACTGTGTTGACTTCTTTTCCTCTTCTCTCTTCGGATGAGGAGAGGGACAGACAGCGGCTGTCTGAAGTGTTGGCCTATATTGTGTTCTCATGTTGTGCAGTTTCGGTGGTAGCTGCTTAGCTTGCGTTCTAGCTGGGTTGAGCTACCTGTTAGCCAGTTAGCTGTTAGCTACGACGCTAGCTCTGTACGCTCGCTCGGCTGGGAACGTTAGCCTGATGCTACCAGTTAGCTTGGAGTTAGCTGTTAGCTTAAGTTGTGCTACACCGTTGAACATTGGCCGTGAGAATAGCAGGCCATAGCACTCTGACTACGACGTCATCTTTGACAGAAGATGTAGTCGGCCCTGCACCATGATCGGCTGTTGGAGGGGGGCGTTTCGCCGGAGCCTTGCTCCGGCCTTAGCTTCTTTTGCCCCGCCAGCGAGGGCCTTCGTCAACGTAAGGAGACCAGCCTGTTGCGGTCCTCTCAGCCTCATTGGTGCAGGTAAGGGTCCATTGGACACTTCCCCCCTCTTCCTTCCTTCCCCTTTCCGAATGTTTTGTAATAACGATGTTTTTTTCCAAAACGTATGTTTCTTCACTAAATTTGGGGATGCGACATGTGTTCTGTGTGAATTGTCTTGATCGCTGGTATAGCTTTCTCTCTACCTAGAAAACGGCGTTGTTTTTTACGTGAGTAAAAATGAACTGGTTTTGTTGTATGATGAGAGGTTGTGTGTTCATGTAACGTTAGGCAACGTAGCTGAGCTCACAACTGGCTGGGTTAAAAACCCTGCAAAGCTATGCATAGTGGCATGTGATCGAGGGGTGAGTCCCTCTCTCAGCTTGTGATGACAATAAACAGGTGGCGAGTTTCACATATTAACAGGGCTGTACCTGTTCAAACGAGTCATATCAGGGGTAAGGTGGTGAGGGGTAGTTTTTTCCCCCAGTTTTCCTCTGGGCCCCCCCCCCCCCTCCCCTCAAACATTATTTTGTTTACAATATATTGTTTCACTATGTTTGTGGGGATACGGTGTAACGCCTCAGCTTCTGCTGAGGTTGTGCTCCTGCTTAGAGAGGCAATTTTTTTCTGAAGATTGTTTGGTCGCTGTCATGTGGACTTAGTAAGGCCTGTGGCCAGTACTTAATCGAGGACTTGTGTCTTCTCTCGTTATGAAAAACGGCGTTCCTCTTACGGTAGTGAGAGTGTACTTTTGCCTTTTTTGTTGTGATGGAGGGTTGTGTGTGTCGTTAAGATCCACAACTGGGTTAGGTGTTGGCCTACAGAAGTTACATGTGTAAGCTCTTGTACCAGGGCCCTTAAAGGGGCCCTCTCTTGGTCTGTGTTTTTCTTCCTTTAGGAAAAGGTGTAAAAATTCAGGTGGCAGGTTCGCACATGAGTCTATGTGAAGCTGTTACCTTGACTGGTGTACAGGCGCTTCATGTAGCACGCTATGACTGGTGTCATGGCTCTGCTTTGTCATTGCATCGTATCAGGGGTGAGGGGTCGTGAGGGGGTGAACTGATAAAACCTCCCTCCCCTTTTTCTGATTGGTCAGGGGGTTGGGCCTCCTGTCCTTCGGGCTTCCTGTCACGTTGCTGGATCAGCGCGTCACAGGGTAGGGGGGGGGGGAGTTTCCTGGTCCCACGCCATATTGGGCGGTGGGCCACGGAATTCCCTCCGCCATAGAGTATGTCACTGGGCGCGTTTTTATTGGTTGTGAGACTTTCGTGAGTTATTTTCAGGCTCCATGTTGTGGACCTCTGTTATTGTCAAGGTGAGTAGAACTTAAAAAGAAGTTCTGCTCTGTTGTATGTGTATTGAGCTTGGTAGGTGATGCAATGCAGTAGAGACGATTTGTTCTTCTGCTCTGCTCCCTACTAGTAGTGTGTATATTGGGTCAGAGCCTCCTCCTCAGGGAGTTTTAGAGCCTCCTCCTCAGGGAGTTTCAGAGCCTCCTCTGTGAGTTCAGAGCCTCCCTCTCAGTGAGGGAGCCTCCTCAAAGTTTCAGAGCCTCCTCGGTGAGTTCAGAACCTCCCTCTCAGTGAGGGAGCCTCCTCAGAATTTGGTCAGAATTTATTGAAAGGATAGCCCCTTGAGATGCAGCATCTCATTTTAGAGGGGGTCCTATGCACAAACGTAAAACATTACATACAGTACAAGTACACAATACACAATACACACATGTACAGATACAGTTACTGTAGCTTGCTCACCCTCTCCCACCCACACCCCCATTCACCAACTCATTTTAAACAAAGAAGTCAAGTATACAGTACAATGACCTATCTCAAAGTCAGAAATAGACGTATGTACAAGCAGTGTTAAAAGCATGCACAGGTAGTTTCAAGATGTGAATACAGTGAAGTCTTGAAGCGGCCAAGAGAGGTAACAGATCTGAGAGAAAGAGGAAGGTTGTTCCAGTCAGATGGAGCTTTGTAATGGAATGACCTTCGTCCAGCTACAGAAAATATTCTTCTGGGAACAGTAAAATAGGGATGTTGTGAATGTCTAAGCGGGTATGGTGATGTATATGGTTCCAGAGACTGTTTCAAGTAAGAAGGACAGTTAAAGTGAACACATTTAAAAAGGAATAGGTACCAGTGAAGTTGCCTTCTTGCCTTAGGCTGCAGCCAATCAAGCGAACTATACAGAGAGCAGTGGTGTGTTCTGTATGGACACCTCAGCACAAATCTACATAGGGAGTTATATAATACATTGAGAGATTTGAGATTAGTGTCTGTGGTGTTCATATATACAATATCAGGAGAATCTACAATGGGAAGTAGTACTTGGGAGATTATTCTTTTCCTCACTTCAAATGAGAAACAATTGATTGAGGGATAAAGTGAGCACAAGCTGCCATATGTTTTTTTAATGGTAAGTTCAATGTGAAGTTTGAATGAGAGTTCTGGATCGATCGTGAGCCACCTGGCCATCTGATGAGCGTCACCCTGGCCTGGGCGGACCAACGGGCCACGGTGGAGGCACTCATTGACTCGGGGGCAGACGAGAGTTTCCTCGACTTCGAGTTTGCTACCCGGGCCAACATTCCACTTGAGGACCTAGTGAGGCCTTTGGAGATATTCGCATTGGACCAACACCGCCTGGCCGACATCTCTCAACGCACCTGCCCTGTCATGCTGACCATTGCTGGAAACCACGTTGAGAGACTCCAGTTCCTTATCACCAGATCCCCTCTTGTCCCAGTAGTCCTGGGTCGGCCCTGGCTCGCGCTGCACGAGCCCCACATCGCCTGGTCCTCCGGTACCATCAAGGGCTGGAGCTCCTCCTGTCATGCCCAGTGTCTACAGGCGGCGTCCTGTCCCCCGCCCCGGAGGTCCGTTGGTGAGCCGCCTCCAGACATTTCGACCATACCCCCCGAGTACCACGACCTCATGGAGGTTTTCAGTAAGTCCAGGGCTCAGGCCCTTCCACCCCACCGTCCGTACGACTGTGCCATCGACCTCCGCCAAGGGGCTCCCCTTCCCGGCAGCCGCCTCTACAGTCTGACCGTTCCGGAGAAGGCGGCGATGGATCAATACATCTCTGAGTCCTTGGAAGCAGGACTCATTCGGCCTTCCTCCTCCCCGGTGGCGGCCGGTTTCTTCTTTGTTGGGAAGAAGGACGGGGACCTTCGACCCTGCATTGACTATCACCAGCTCAACGAGATCACCATTAAGAACAAATACCCTCTACCTCTCATGAACTCCACCTTTGAGCCTCTCACCCAGGCTACCGTCTTTACCAAGCTGGACCTCCGGAGTGCCTACCATCTAGTCCGTATCCGTGAGGGCGATGAATGGAAGACCGCCTTCAAGACTCCCAGGGGCCACTACGAGTACCTGGTGATGCCGTTCGGCCTCACCAACGCCCCGGCGGTATTCCAGGCGCTCATGAACGACGTCCTTCGTGACATGCTGGAGGAGTTTGTGGTAGTGTACCTGGACGACATCCTCATCTTCTCCAAGACCCTCGAGGAGCACATCCAGCATGTCCGCCGTGTGCTGGAGCGCCTCCTCCACAATCGGCTCTTCGTCAAGGCGGAGAAGTGCCAATTCCACTCCGACTCCGTCGATTACCTGGGCTTCATCGTGGAGAAAGGCTTGACCTGAGCTGATCCTCGCAAGATCCAAGCAGTGGAGGAATGGCCTGAACCCACCTCTCGGAAGGAGTTACAGAGTTTCCTCGGGTTCGCCAACTTCTACCGAAGGTTCATCCGGAACTACAGTCAAGTGGCGGAACCGCTTACCAGACTGACCTCTCCCGCCCTGCCGTTCGACTGGTCCCCAGCGGCGTGTGCTGCGTTCCGCTCCCTCAAGAAGAGGTTCACTTCCGCCCAGATCTTGCTCCACCCAGACCCCAAGAGACAGTTCATCGTTGAGGTGGACGCCTCGGATACTGGACTGGGAGCTGTCTTATCCCAGCGTTCGGCAACGGACCAGAAGGTACATCCGTGCGCCTTCTACTCGCGTCGGTTCCTCCCTGCCGAGAGGAACTACGACATCGGCAATCGGGAGCTGCTGGCGGTCGTGGCTGCTTTGGAGGAGTGGCGTCATTGGCTTGAGGGGGCCGAGGAGCCGTTTACCATCTGGACGGACCACAAGAACCTGACGTACATCCGTGCTTCCAAGCGCCTCAACGGTCGGCAGGCAAGATGGGCCAGCTTCCTCAGTCGGTTCGACTTCTCGCTGACGTTTTGTCCTGGTTCCCGCAACACGAAGGCCGACTCCCTGTCCCGGTTACACTCCAAGGGGGCTCCACCCACTGAGGACCCGACTCCCATCCTCCCGGAGGCCAGGGTGGTAGGAGCCGTCACCTTGGGCATCGAGGGGGTGGTAAGGCGTGCCCTACGCTTCCATCGCGCTCCAAGCAACGTACCGATTCATCGTCCGGTCCCGGGTCCTCCAGTGGGGCCATACCAGCCGGTTCGCCTGCCACCCGGGCGTTCATCGCACGTTCTCCTTCCTGGCTCGTCGATTCTGGTGGCCCACCATGAGGAACGACGTCAAGGAGTTCGTATTGGCCTGCGCGGTCTGCGCCCGCAGCAAGGCCTCCCACCAGGCACCCTCCGGGCTGTTACAGCCACTTCCCGTTCCGAGCCGTCCTTGGTCACATGTGGCGCTGGACTTCGTCACAGGTCTTCCCTCCTCCCAGGGGAACACTTGCCTTCTGACCGTGGTGGATCGGTTCAGCAAGGGGGTTCACCTCGTGGCCCTTTCCAAGCTTCCCTCGGCGGCCGAGACGGCGGACCTCCTGACACACCACGTGTTTCGCCTCCATGGTTTTCCCCGGGACATCGTCTCGGACCGGGGGCCCCAGTTCACCTCCCAGGTATGGCGGGCTTTTTGCAAGGGATTGGGGGCGACGGTCAGTCTTTCCTCTGGTTATCATCCCCAGACTAACGGACAAACGGAGAGGATGAACCAGAGCGTGGAGTCTGCTCTTCGGTGTGTGGCAGCCGAGAGACCAGCTTCTTGGAGCCGTTTCCTTCCCTGGGTCGAGTACTCCATCAACTCCATGGTCAGTTCCGCCACCGGCCTCTCACCTTTTGAGGTATCCCTGGGCTACCAACCCCCTCTTTTCCCTGCACAGGAGACGGAGGTGGCAGTTCCCTCCGTGCAGGACCACCTCGACCGCTGCCGAGGGGTCTTCTGGGAGATCACCAGGACCGCGCTGCTCCGGACATCTGAGCGCGCCTGTCGTGGGGCTGACCGGCGCCGGGTTCCTGCGCCGACGTACCACCCTGGGCAGAGGGTGTGGCTTTCCGCGAGGGACCTCCCGCTTCGGTCCTCGGCCAAGAAACTTAACCCCCGGTTCGTCAGACCTTTCGAGGTTCTGAAGGTACTCAGTCCGGCGGCTCTGCGTCTTAAACTTCCTGCGTCCATGCACATTCACCCCGTTTTCCATGTGTCCCGGGTTAAGCCTGTCTCCCTCTGTCCCCTGATGCCTCCAGCTCCTGATCCACCACCTCCCGAGATGGTGGACGGTCACCCCCAGTGGCAGGTCCGCCGGTTGATGGGCGTTCGACGGCGGGGTCGGGGGTTCCAGTACCTGGTGGACTGGGAGGGTTACGGCCCGGAGGAACGGAGCTGGGTCTCCCGACAGCTCATCGTGGATCCCGGCCTGATCACAGACTTCCATCGTGCCCATCCGGGCGAGCCGGGTCGGCCTGGTCGCCGGGTGGCTCCCGTGGAGGGGGGGGTACTGTGAGGTTTTTGTCTGCTGCTCACCCACTCGCTCTGTTCCTTTAAGATATTTCGGTTAATTAATTGCATTCTCCTCTCCACACGCTTCTTCCTGTAGATGCCGTTTGATTGGTGCTCCCCCAACCACACGCTTCTGGAGCAATGGTCAATCTCATCCCGCAGCTGTCACAGCTTGTCATTAAGCACCCCTTGGCTTTATATACCCTGATTCCCCATTTATTGATGTTGGATCGTTCTGAAATATGCTCTGCATTTGCCGTTTCCTTCCGTCGCTGCTTTCCCTGTGCTTTGCCTCCCAGGACTCTCGAGGAGTATTCCGTTTGGAGAACCTGCTTCCCCGTTACGAAGCGCTCGCCCTGTTTGATCCGCTCGCTTCACGCACAGCGCTCTGGTGAGTTTTTGCAAGACAGTCTTTGGATTCAATCGTTTTTTGTGTGTGTTAAAGCACTGAAGAGATCCTGTTTTTCGTTCAGACTGTTCTCACCCTTTTTGCCTGTTTGGATATTCACTTGGATTTATTTGTTTGGACATTGCTCACTGTGTGTTTCACACCGAAGATTCTGTCACTTGGATTTATCTGTTTGGACAAGTCACTTCACCTGTCACCTGTCAAATTTTTTTATAAATAAATAAAAATAAAAATCTAACCCTAACTAACCTTACTGTCATGCACTTGTCCTAATAAACTAACCTACACTGTAACACGCAACACTTTGATGAACATTGTTACTCAGCTGAGTTGTACCCTTCCTGATGACTTGTCGTACAGAACTTGTAAGTCGCTTTGGATAAAAGCGTCAGCTAAATGACTAAATGTAAATGTACCAGCGAGGAGATCCGGTACAAGAATCTAGTTTGTTGGTTGACTTTTTTTATTACTTTGGATGCCATTTTGTCACAGGAAAGATTTGCCTCTAGGATGGAACCTAGGTATGTAATTTCATCTTTCCTTGTGACAATATTGTCACCCACTGTAACTGAGAAGCCGTCGGCCTTGCTGAGTTTGTTATTTGAACCGAAGAGAATGGACTCTGTTTTACCCAGGTGTAATGATAGTTTGTTGTCAGCGAGCCAGGTGCAGATTTTGTCTAGTTCCGAGCTGAGGGTTTTTTCAACCTGTAACTTGTTCTTGTCAGAGACCAGCAGGGCTGAGTCATCCGCGAACAGGAACAAGTTGCAGTCACAAGCTGACGACATGTCATTTGCATAAATTAGGAACAGTAGTAGTGGTCCTAGTATGCTTCCTTGTGGAACACCACAGCACCTCCACCATCTGTTCTCTCCCCTCCAGGTAGGATTGCATCCAGCTCACTGATAGACTATCAAAACCATTTGCTTTTAGCTTGTCAATCAGAATGGAGTGATTGACAGTGTCAAAGGCCTTTTGTAGGTCCAGCATGACCATGCCGCAGTATTTGCCCACATCCACCTCTTGTTTGATGTGGTCGTTCAAATAGAGAAGGCATGTGTCAGTGGAGTGGGATGTTCTGAAGCCAGATTGGAATTCGTAGATTAGATTTTTTTCCGCAAGGTACTTTTCGATCTGTTCGTATACTATTTTTTCCATGACTTTCGAGATGGAGGTAAGAATAGAAAGGTCTAATTTGCTGCCCTTTTTGTGCAGGGGGGTTACTCTCGTAATTTTGAAGTCTTTGGGTACGTGTCCCTGTTTTATGGAGAGGTTTATTATGTGTGTGATGACTGGGGTGATGGCGGCTGCTGAGTCTCTGAGGAATTTGGAGGGGATATTGTCATGGCCAGTGGCCTTGTTAGGTTGGAGGGCGCTCAGTTTTTTGAGTACCTCAGCTGTTGTTACCATTTCTAGTTTGAAATCGTCTTTACGGACCCCTAGGTTATTGTAGTAGGCTATGATGTGTTCTACCCCAAAATTCCCTGAGTGGGAGGGAATTGGACATTTCATTGGACATTTCTATCTCAACTTATGACAATTTCTTTGAAAGTCATGCTCCACATACACACGAATGGGTTCTCCACTCTAGCTAAAATCCGATTTTTTACCGTTCCTTCCCTTGTATTCCGATCGCCACCCAGGCCACAATTGTCGACGGAATTACACAATATCGCACATAACCCTTCACATAACCCTTCAAGTCCTCAGAATTACGACCACTAAGCTTCATCTCTTATCATTTTGCTTTAATCATCGTGAGAGTGAAGGACGCCTCAGCCCTCATTGAAATACATTGGGTCCATAGTCTGCTGTCAGTTAGAAATCATCAGTCATAGCAGGTGTGCATGATTCAGAGGGAACTTAATAAACTCAATGACCTAGCAATGACCTCTCAGGCGATTAACCCTTGATGCCCCCTTTTTGTATCGTTTGAACCGTTTGTCGTAGAGACTTGCGGGTTGTGCCATTGTACTCAGTAGGGATAGCCTCTTTCATTGGTCTATGTTGACCACTCCCCCGATCCTTAGGCCACACCCCCTTATGCCACACCTTCTTTTTGTATCTTTTGAACCGTTTGTCGTAGAGACTTGCGGGTTGTGGCATTGTACTCAGTAGGGATATCCTCTTTCATTGGTCTATGTTGACCACTCCCCCGATCCTTAGGCCACACCCCCGTTTTGTATCTTTTGAACCGTTTGTCGTAGAGACTTGCTGGTTGTGCCATTGTACTCAGTAGGGATATCCTTTTTCATTGGTCTATGTTGACCACTCCCCTGATCCTTAGGCCACGCCCCCCTTTGTATCTTTTGAACCGTTTGTCGTATAGACTTGCGGGTTGTGCCATTGTACTCAGTAGGGATATCCTCTTTCATTGGTCTATGTTGACCACTCCCCCGATCCTTAGGCTACACCCCCTTTTTGTATCTTTTGAACAGTTTGTCGTAGAGACTTGCGAGTTGTGCCATTGTACTCAGTAGGGATGTCCTCATTCATTGGTCTATGTTTACCACTCCCCTGATCCTTAGGCCACACCCCCTTTTTGTATCGTTTGAACCGTTTGTCGTAGAGACTTGCAGGTTGTGCCATTGTACTCAGTAGGGATATCCTCTTTCATTGGTAATTTTTTTAATTAAAAACAAAGGTTCGAACTTCCGTTCAAAAAACCCTGACGAAGTTTGAATAACTTTATTCAAATTGAGGATTTAGTTTGAGGATAATTTTTTATTTTTTATTTTTTTTTAATTATGTCTTTATTTTTAAAATTTCTTAAATAAAAAACGAAGGTTCGAACGTCCGTTCGAAGAACCCTGACGAAGTTTGAATCCCAAAAACAGGCTTCGGGGACAGCCTTACCAAACATATTATTTATATTATTCAAATAGACTCAAACATGTTCCGTTGTGATATTATGATGTCATAATAGAACATTCTAGAACATTTGTGATGTCACAGTATGATGTCATAATCAAACATTTTAGAACATTTGTGATGTCACAGTATGATGTCATAATCAAACATTCTAGAACATTTGTGTATCTATTCAACAATTCTCTCAGAAGATCTCATTGTGCATCTTGAAACAATACTGAACATTACTGAACAGATAGACTAAACAACATAGATTGAAGCCTGCATTTCTCAACCAAGGTGCCTTGCCTACTGTTTTGCTGTGGAAAGGTGAGTGTCCACAATGGCTAGCTAGCTGTTCTACTTGAATACTGAATGTTAATATTGAATCAGACAATATTGAATACTGAATGTTAATTCAGGTTGACAGTTGACATCATTTGACAGTTGACAGGGGGCTGGAAAGTTGATTTAATAAAAGAAAAAAGACTCATTTAATCAGATGAATCACTTTATTCAAATTGAGGATTTAGTTTGAGGATATTAAAACAAATCTTTAAAAAAATTATTAACAAACAAAAAAAATTCAATATAGCCATCATTTAAGATATAGTTTATGCGTTCGCAAATGTGCTCGCCCTCCCATTGACTACAGTGCTGGCACTCAAGCGCTAAATCGTGCGCCCCCTGCTGGCACTCAAAGCGTTTTAATGTAGCCCACACTGTTAACAGAGCTGCGCTCAGAAGACTGTAAACTAAAAGAATGGTAAATGTCTGGCAGCAACGGTTTCCAAATACTTACTGTCAAATTACAGTAAAATCAAATACACAGATTACAACCTTTATTTAATGGTTAATATTTTGATAAAAGGTCATTTACTGTATTGTTATGGTAAACTTTCTTTTTGACCAAATCTTTTTATTTTCATTTTTTCAAACAAGAAACAACACAGCACAATAATGACAATAATACATAACAGACATCCAAGAACACGGGTGGCTATGTGGCGCAGTGGGCAAGGCGCTCGCAACGAATGCTGGAGACTGAGCTCAAACAGGATGCCTCCTGTTCGAGCCCCGCTCTCCACATTGCTTTCAGTTTAGCTGGTCGTCCACAGTAATACACATTGGCCGTATTACGGGGAGGGAAACTGAAGGGTGGGGATCGGGCGTTGTGGACAGTGACTCCTACAGGTTGGTTGGTGCGCCTGCGCAGTAGAATCAAGAAGCGACGGGGCGGGGCCCCTCCAAAGCCCAGACCCCCGACGCTGAAAGATCGAGCCACGCAGGTGAAAAGATGCGACGGCTGTTACCTCGAGTATCGGAGGGGACTCGTGCTATGTATGACTTAGTCCACATTGCAGCCGGCTTGTGGGAGGCAAGAAACAACGTTCGAAGACAGGGGAGGGTTGAATTGGACGATATGAAAATTGGGATGGGAAAAAAATAGAAAAATGGGAGAAAAAGTGGATAAAAAAAAAAACAGACATCCAAGAACACAAACTAACACAACAATGACTAGACAATAAATTAGACCTATATATATATTGGATACACAACCAGTCAAAACAAGTTGTCACAGAGAAAAAGGATAACAAAATAAAATCTTTACTATAAAAAAGTGCTTACCGAGCCCCCTCCACCTCCAGGTCCGGCAACCGCAAGCCACAGTCCCGGAGGACCCACAGCCCGGCCCCCACGCGAGCCAAAGCACCACGCCTCTTTAGTGCCACGACCCGCAGAGACCCCGAACCGCGGCCCCCCCCAGCCAGAGCCCACGATCACCAGACCCAGATCAGAAGGGGGTCAGAAAATATACATAGGATCAATATTGAATGAAAAATAATAACCAAAACAAAAATACAAAAAACACCATAACCATCAACATACATGAATATTCGCAAAATGAGCCTCTTTACTTGTACAAAGGTCGGCAACTGAGAAACATCATTTAACAACAGAACAGAAAGCAAGGCCGGTATGGTTAGAGAGAAAATCTCTGATAACTGAGTGGTGACATTTTCCCAGAAGACATCAACAGGAGGGCATTCCCAATAAATATGCATATATGTTCCAATGGCACCGTCTGGACACAAGGAACATCAAGAGTCAGGCCTGAGACCCATTAGGTTCAATCGCCTGGGGGTCAAATAAGTCCTATGAACAAAATTTAGATGGATCTGTTGGTGATCTGGGTTGCATGATGATAGCCTAATATTTTCCCATACCACATCCCAGTCAAAGTCTATATCCAACTCAGGGATATCCTTTCTCCAAATCGTAGCTAAGGGTAGGTATTTATATGAGGCCGTAAGTAAGTGCCGATAAAAGTCAGAGACGAAGCCTCTCGATGTCTCTCTGTCATAAAAGAATTTGTGAAACCGGTGTCGTTCTAGTGGAGCGTCCCATGGGACTCCGTGAGCCTTTAGAGCTGCCCTCATTTGTAAATAAAAGAAAAAGGAGCTACCGGGGAGATCAAATTAGTTGGATAGGTCCTGAAATGACCGGATACCAGAGTTGTTGAAAATATCCCTCAATATATGGATACCTTTCCCCTCCCATCTGGGGAATCTAATGGGTTGTTGTCCAATAAGGAGCAAATTGTTATTGAACAGTGGGGAGTGCGTGTGCCATTTATGGCGGTTAGTGCGAGTTTTCTGGGTATCACGCCAAATCTGGATCACATGTGTGATCAGAGGGCCAAATCGTAATTTGCATTGTTTGATTGAGATGTTGGTATACACGATATCTTGAAGTCTGTGTGGGGACACCATCTCCTCCAATGGACGCCAGGAAACAGCCGCATGAGCGTCAAACCACGTGATAAGAGGTCTTAGAGAGTATGCTTGGAAATAATATTTGTAGTCTGGAAATGCCAAACCCCGTCCAATTTACTCCTCTGTGCAGTGGTTCTCTTTAAGCGTGGGCGTTTGTTATTCCAGACGAATTTATATGCAGCAGAGTGCAGTTTTTGCCAGTAACCAACAAGAGGAGACAACAGAAGCATGGAGCTGATAAAATTAATTCTAGGTAAGATATTCATTTTAATTATTGAGGCGCGGGCCTGTAATGAGTTCTTTAATTTGGACCACCTGTCAAAATCCTTCGCAATCCTGTCACCCAAGCTGGAGTAGTTATACTTTACAGTCTGGTTAACAGTTGGGAATATTTCAACCCCAAGGCATTTAAAGTGATCTACCATGAGAATATTTGCTGGAAGGAGGGTTGCCTTCGCAGCCTCGTTGAGTGGAAGGAAGGCTGATTTTGGCCAGTTGATCTTAAATCCAGATAGGCTGCCAAAGTCATCTATTACTTGGAGAAGGTGGGGCAGAGAAACGGCCTGGTTCTGCATAAATAGGAGTACGTCATCCGCGTATAAGCTGATATGGTGATGTGTGCCCTTAATTGACACAGGGCATATAACTCGTGATTGCCTTATGTACTGCGCTAGGGGTTCGAGTGAAAGAGCCCTGGGCTAAGAGGACAACCCTGTCTAGAAGAGCGCGAAACAGCGAATAGTGGAGAGCAAAGCTTCCCTGTCAAGATCATGGCAGACGGGCCTGTGTAGAGAACTTTGATCATGTGAATGAAACCCTCGCCCAATCCCATCCTTCCTAGTACTGCCCATAAATACGACCACTCCAGTCTGTCAAAGGCCTTCATCGCGTCTAAGGATATGACGGCCGTAGGGGTTGCAACATCCTTACTGGCGTCAATCACGTGTAGTAACCGTCTGATATTATCCGTGACCAGATGGCCTCTTATAAAGCCAGTCTGATCGGGGTTAACCAGAAACGCCATGTGCTTTTGAAGTCGGATGGCTAGCACCTTAGCATATAGCTTGAGATCGGTTCCGAGGAGACTTAAGGGTCTATAGCTGCCACATTCAGTGGGGTCCTTATCTTTCTTGAGTAGAACAGATATAAGTGCCATATTGACATCCCTGGAGAAGTTGCCCTCCTCGACTGAGTGTAAAATCATTGAAAGTAATAAGGGACCAAGTATATCCCAAAACGCAGTATAGAGTTCCGGTGGAATGCCATCCCAACCAGGAGCCTTGCCCCGCTGCATGTCCGCAATTGCTTCCCTGAGTTCATCTAGTGTGATAGGTTCAGCTAACCACTTTGCGTCCTCCTCTGGGATTTGTGGCAGGTTAATTTGACGAAGATAGTCCTCCAGTTTGGCGTGATCAAAGACCACTTCCGACTCGTACAGGTTGGAGTAAAATGAGCTAAATGTATCATTGATTTTTTTGGGGTTGGTGGTTATCTCCCCCTGTTGGTTCTTAATGGCAGGGATATCCGCAAATTGATCGCTGGCCCGTATCCTCATAGCCAGTAGGTGACTTGGTCTAGAACCATGAAAGTAATAGTGTTGTCTTGTTCTGTGCATTTGAAATTCAGACTGTTGTCTTAAAATGGAGTTAATCTCCTTTTTCACTACTTTAATTTGGAGCTCCAGTCGGTCAGAATATTTGCACTGCATAGAGGACATCATTGTTTTATGCAGCTCCTCCAATTCCACCAACTTGGAGAGATGCCCCTTGCGGAGATTGGAAGCAAATAGCGTGGTATTACTCCTAATGAATTCCTTGACCGCATTCCACAAAGTTCTGGGGTCCTGTACCGAATCAGCATTAAACTGCACGAATTCAATGAGCTTCTCTTTAAATTGTAGATTAAATTCCTCGTTCTTCAGTAGTGTTGAGTTAAAGCGCCATCTAGGGGCACAAGACGTTATTTTGCTGAGTGAACCCTTAAGGAGGATGTATTTGTGGTCTGACAGTGCAATGGGCTTCAAGTCAACGTCAAAATTATCGAACAGCCTAGGGGAGGAGAAGACAATCAATTCTGGAGAAAGTTTTATGTCTCCCGGAGAAGAAAGAGTAGTCTCGCGAGGTTGGGTTGAGTATCCGCCACATATCCATAACCCCCGTGTCTTTAGACCAGCCACGTAGGGCCGCGGACGCCTGCTTTTGATCGTGGGTTACAGCATCTCCGGATTTATCAATCAGTGGATCCCACATGGCATTGAAATCAGCACCCACTATGAATGAGTACTCAGGTAGTTTCAGCATCTCTGTAGTGAGTGCAGTATAAAATTGTGCGTCATACACATTAGGGGCGTATAAGAGCAATTTTCCTGTTAGTGTATTCGATTTTCTCTATAGTGATTCGTCCTTCAGCATCCGACCACACGTCCAATAGTTTAATATTCAGTTTCCGCTTAGCCACTATGGCTACCCCCCGGGATCTAGTGCTAAAAGAGGAGGAGCCTATATTATGATAAAATTAGTTTGCAAGTTTAGCACTGTCAGCCTTTAAAAGATGCGTTTCACTCAGCAAAGCCACATCGACCTCCTGTCTTTTCATCCATGTAAGTACACTTGTGCGCTTATGTTGAATATTCAGCCCCCCTGAATTCCAGATCAAGATGTTTAAGTTAGCCATAGTCCAACCAGGTTGCAGTATGATTGAACGTTATTCCCCTGAAGTAGAGCACTACAATATATACACAACCCCCGTTGAGGACCTGTTGGGCGAGAGCAGACATACAATAGAGCGAGCAAAAAGAAATAAAAAACTAAAAACCCCGTGCCCCCCCCCCCCCCTCAAATATCTTGTCCGATGTCGATCAAACATCACCTGGCACTGTGACCGGGTCACAGCAACCAGGACCACATTATGTAACTTTATCATTCTAACCAGAATTGTATATTGTAACAAATTAGGAATATGGGGATTCCCCCGTCTCTCAACAGAGAGTATCAATCTACGTCTATATAGAATTCAGTGCATAGAATATTATTCATACGAAAAAGGCACATGAAACATAGTTCGTCCGGACTGAACTTGATTAAAGTGACGTACTCTTCTTAACACATGTCGAAATAACACCATTGTGGAAACAAACCCCGATCATTACCGTGCTGTCCACGTTGAGACTGCGCGGCGCCGGCGACATACTTGTATTCTGTTATGACAAGAAGGAGAGTTAAATGCATAACATTGTCCTCAGCGGTAGGATCGCCTCGACCTGCCACTCGCATACAGTTCGTTGCAAAGGGGAACAATCCCCTCGAATGGACGGATCATAAGCATATTCAGTCTGTTTGAGTGAAGACTGTGATCTTCATCCCGCCCGGTTAGAATCGAATAAAGATAATAAACAAACGTAACGGTCCTCGCGCCGTTTACTGGACAGCTCAAGTGTTGGATGATAAAAAGGGCCAGAGATAAATAATAATGAAAAAACTGATAAGAGTATAGGGCGTTTGAATAAAGCACACGTGCAGTGAGGACGGTATCTTGGTTAGCTTGTATGCTAGCCGCCCACACGTGGAATCAGCTCCGCTCCTATAGGGATGCTAGCCTGGATAGCTAGCATGTTAGCAGG
This sequence comes from Notolepis coatsorum, assembly GCF_963971535.1. Taxonomy (NCBI): domain Eukaryota; kingdom Metazoa; phylum Chordata; class Actinopteri; order Aulopiformes; family Paralepididae; genus Notolepis; species Notolepis coatsorum. The sequence goes on along the minus strand of NC_140181.1, from coordinate 43,877,412 downwards.
CCACGCATGAAGCCCGCCTCAGGTACCCGCTCCAGCACCTCACTGCCCGTCGCTCGGCGCATGCTCCACCGCAGCCTGTCCGCTTCCCCCCGTCGGAGCGACCGTGCTGCTTCTTCGGATGTAGTCCTCCGCCTCAGATGGTGACTTGAACAGCCGGTTGCACGACACCTCTCCCCGACCCGTCTTTACCTTTAGTGTTGCTGGGAATAGCAGAAACACCTCCACAGCTCGCTCTCGTGCCAGATCCATAGCACCTGCGAATGCTCTTCGCCGTTCAGCTGTGTAATCGCTAAAGTCAGCGGTGAATCTCAATGTACAGCCATTCACAACCGGGGGCTTCTGTCTGGCCTCTCTCAGTATTTGCTGTCTCGTCTGGAATCTCAGGCAGCAGAAAATTAATGTGCGAGGGTTTGCACGTCCTCCCTTCAACTGGGTGGCGGGTCTAAAAATCCTATGCGCTCTTTCGATCTCAGGACAAGCTAGCTTTGGAAACCATTTTGGGACCATTTCCCCAATGTACCCTATCCGGTCGTCATCCTCCATTTCATCAGGCAGTCCATAAATTCTCACATTGCATCTCCTCCCACGGTCCTCCAGGTGGTCTGCCGCCTTCAAGTCACAATCACGTAGCCTGTCCTCCAAGTTTAATATTCCCGCGACGTTGGTTTCAGCCGCCTGCACGACCGCGGACATATCTTCCTCCGCCACGGTTAATCGAGTGCTTATTCCAGCCACCTCCTCCTGCAATGCATCCACCCTGCCCGCTAGCTTAGCCAAGATAGCGTCCGTTTCCTCTCGGAATATTGACCTGATGAGATCCCTATCCACTTGGTTCAGGGTTCCCAACTTGCTCTGCGTATGTTTAGACATAATTCCAACTTCTGGAAAATCAAATGGTTTAAAAAATAAAACGTATTCAGGGATAATGTGGCCCGGTTGCAGAGCACCGAAAAATCAGCCAGCCATGTGCTGTGGAGCGGAATGGTATGTACACATAAAGTAGAAAAACAAAGGTAATCTGTAAAATAAATACAGTGAATATATCCCATGAATGTATTTTTTTTTTCTTTTTAACTTTATTTTTTAGCGTTTATCGCTTTTCTGGTCAAGCATGACCGACAGATACAGGGTGAAACGGGATATAGATCAGGGGAAGACATTCTGATAAATGACGGCGGGTCCGGGAATCGAACTCGGAGTCCACCAGATCCGTGACGCAGCACGGTTTTCCCCGACGCTGAAATAGCGCCGAGATATGCGGTGAGCTACTGGAGCCCCCCGAATGTATTATTATTTTTACAGTGCAGTTGATTTACTTAACTAGCTCAGGTTGGAATGAATAGACTATTTCCAGGGGAAATGGAGTGGCCTATTAGACTATACCTAGTAGAGTCTTGGGATGTGTTTTTGAAAAGGGTTTGTCAAAAGGATATGCTTCACTAATAGACATCAATGATTGACAGGTGGTGATGATGACAGGCTTTCTGAAAACCCCGGGGGGGGTTTTCAAACTCCAACCCAAAACGACCACAATTGGAAGACATAGAGAATGTGATTTACGTTTAGAGGTGAGTCCCTTGATGAGAAACTGTACATGAAATATGAATGAATGAATGCATTTCTATAGCACTCCAGTATTCAAAGTGTTGAAAATGGAATGACTGCATACATCTTTCATTATGGTTCAGTGGGAATTGAACCCCTAACCCTGGCAGTGTTGATGCCATGCTTAGAGCACTAAGCACAGTAACCATTGAAGCTATACACGGAACCATACACACACGACTAAATAACTTGATGTGCGCTGTTTAACTGGTTTGGCTCAATGAATAGCCATACTGTATGTCTCTGATAGATACACATCAATGCAGGCCATCCTGCCTTATTACAGATACACTATGCGTAACCATGAGTACATAAACACAATCAACGCATGTATGTGGTTGTCCAGTGATACTGCGTTGTGTTGTTGATGGACAGAACGAAGGTGTAGAGGAGCATCACGCCCTCGTTGCATGGAGCGAGGCCGAGTGCTGCTTCGTCCTGACTGACCTGAACTCCGACCACGGAACGCTTGTCAACGACTGTGGTGTCCACAACGCATCTGTGCGTCTAGCCCCTGGGGACAAACTACACTTTGGATACAGAGGTTCCACTTATCAGCTAGATGTGGACATCTCGTCACTGGTAATGGGAATAGACCTCTAGAGTTATAGAAAGTCAGCTCTAACCCCCTCCCCCCAAATGTATAATTTGTAAGTCATAACATGAATGATTACTTTTAATCATTTACCCCCTCTCTGTGAATTGTGGTTAGGCCATATCCATTCCATTTATCCTTCCTGTCTTTCCAGCTGCTGCCCCGTCCTCCCATGACTGAGCGACCGGACCTTCATAGCACCCTGCAGCTGATCCAAGACCTCCCCCCCATCCCGTCTCCATCCTCCTCATCCCAGCTGCCTCTCCTACCGGGCCAATCTCGGGGCCCCCAGGCATGGGTATGGGGGGGCTCTCCTGTAACACCAAAACCTCCCAGCCAGGCACCACCACAAGCTGCCAGTGCAGGGGCCAAGAGGAGTGGGCAGCAGAGTGGCCCCCGTGAGAAATGGTCAGCCGTTCAACGACCAGGTGGCACTTTACTTATAGCTTGATGGGGTGTAGTGAAGCTCTTGGTGGTTAGGAAGTGTAGTCAACGACACAGGGTGTCTAGTCAGGACATGGGAGGCAGGAACGGTCTTTGAGGAGTTTTATTATCAATCATCAGACAGATGCACAGGCAATTGCTACTTTCTATTTCCCATTAACACGGTGGGCGTGTGTGAGTGTGTGTGGTTCTAAATGGGAAACAAAGACATCAGCGTTACTAATACTTATTAATCAGTCTGTTATATACTATACAATATACTGTTGCTACAAGTAACATAAACCTCACGGGTGGAACTAACAATGGGGGTAAGCAGTGCTAAACAGGTACTAAATACTACAATCAACAATATAGATTATACTCAATAGGCTAGATTATCACTATAAGCATACTGGGTAGAATTATAACCTTACTATAAGCCTTAACTATATAAGTCACCAACAATAGAGCGTCCTCATTATACACCTATTTAGCACTTACTTACAGACTAAGGGAATCAACTAAGCCCACTGTAATATATAGATGCTGACTATCGACTGACATGTCTGGGCATGTCTGAGAGGCATCCAGCTGCAGAACAGCGCCCCACTGTCTTAAGCGTCCAGCTGCAGAACAGCACCCCACAGTCTTTATGTCTGCCCAGTCCTTGGGCCTTTTGTACATGGGGTTTCATTGAAGATTATTTTTTGTTTTATGCTGGTTGTATGTTGAAATGGCTTGGGTAATAAAGTATGACATGTATTGTATGCACCTTGAGTGAATCTCCTCTTGTGCAGTAAGCTGGACAGGGACCACGAGAAGCAGGCCTCTTCAGAGAGCTCCAGCAGCACCAAGCTCGCAGACCACACAGCACCTCTTACAGGACAAGGTAACGGCCGCTCTCCACGCAGGCAGTTTAGGACTCAGTATCAGCGGGGTATCGTCCCCAGGCGTGAACGTTGTGATCTCACCCTCTCCCCTGGCCCACAGGAGGAGAGGCTGCTGCAGCTGGGGGATGAGCTGGTCATGTGTGAGGGTAAGTCCCACAGGAAGGACGGGGTGATCTCTGGGCTGAGGCACCAGGTGGCCACCCTTAGTCACCAGCTGACCCAGAACCAGCTCACCACCACCTCTGCTGTGGACCAAGAGGTGAAACGAAGGTTATGCAGCCTGGAGAGGAGCATCACTGAGAGGAATCAGAAGATTCAGACCACACAGCACCTCTTACAGGACAAGGTAACGGCCGCTCTCCACGCAGGCAGTTTAGGACTCAGTATCAGCGGGGTATCGTCCCCAGGCGTGAACGTTGTGATCTCACCCTCTCCCCTGGCCCACAGGAGGAGAGGCTGCTGCAGCTGGGGGATGAGCTGGTCATGTGTGAGGGTGAGTCCCACAGGAAGGACGAGGTGATCTCTGGGCTGAGGCACCAGGTGGCCACCCTTAGTCACCAGCTGACCCAGAACCAGCTCACCACCACCGCTGCTGTGGACCAAGAGGTGAAACGAAGGTTATGCAGCCTGGAGAGGAGCATCACTGAGAGGAATCAGCAGATTCAGCAGCTCAAGGAGCAGGTGGAGTCGTGTGTGTGTGTGTGTGTGTGTGTGTGTGTGTGTGTGTGTGTGTGTGTGTGTGTGTGTGTGTGTGTGTGTGTGTGTGTGTGTGCGTGTGTGTGTGTGTGTGTGTGTGTGTGTGTGTGTGTGTGTGTGTGTGTGTGTGTGTGTGTGTGTGTGTGTGTGTGTGTGTGTGTGTGTTGATAATGACGAGTCTAATATGGGACACAATGTTCGTGATGGAATTCATCTCTTCCTCCAGCACTATCTCTAGAGTGTCCCAGGTCCTTAAATCAATTAGAATTGATTGATTGATTTATTTATTCATTTATTTATTCATTTATTCATTCAAATCCATTGTATTTCCAGATTGTACATTTTCAGAGGAGCTCCAGTGAGATGAACCGGCGGTCTGTGACAGAGAAGGACCTGACGATCTCCAGTCTGAGAGGACAGATGGAGAGACTGAAGAGGGACAGCAGCGCTGCCTCAGGTCTCTTCTCTTGATTCTGTTGGTAGTATTTGGTCGGGGTTGGTAGGGGTTGTCACTGTGGTTTTACCACTACGTGTTGCCAAACATAGGGCTTCATTCCAAGCAACGCACAGGTCTAATTTATTTACATAGCCTTGCATGCGTCGGGGCAGGCCCATAAGTTTACCACTAGAGGCTCAGGTGATAAAACACGACATAATGTGGTCCTCTGTAATAGATGCATGCACGTTGCAGTGATTAATGGTCATTATTACATGGCGTTTTAACATTCGCCGAAATGCTTGATTGTGATTGGTCAATAGCGCTCGTCAGAGGTCCGTTATTACTCGATAACGGACCTCTGCCGAGCAATAATGACCGCTGTGCGCAGCTGTTCGCAATCAAGCCCACTGACATCAGTGCAATCAGACACTGCCGGCTGCCGGGGAAGCTGCCGGCGATGACAGGGCGGAGCGACAGAACAGAACTGCGTCTGCATTTGATCTCGTCTTGTCGATGGTGTAAAATGAAGTATATTGTTATTACGTTAGCCATGTAATAAGCGGGATAATGTATAGCTATACTTGGTCATTGTCGCAAAATAATTGACCTTCACTACGTTTAAAGAACACCTTGGCGAGGCGCCTCGGTATTCTAAACTCTGTGTCGGTCAATTATTTTGCGACAATGACCTCGTAGCTATACATTATCCCTTACTTAGATAACAGAGCACTAGACATTAGTGTTTGGAACACACACACACACACACACACACACACACACACACACACACACACACACACACACACACACACACACACACACACACACACACACACACAAATGGGGGTGACAGTGGCTTGAGAGGTAGAGCAGTCTTCTGGCAATCCGGAGGTTCCCGGTTCGATTCCCGGGCAGCGTGCCGATGTGTCGTTGAGCAAGACACTTAACCCCTAATTGCTCCCGATGAGCAGGTTGGCACCTTGCATGGTTGCCTCCGCCGTCGGTGTGTGAATGTGTGAGTGAATGGGTCAAATGTGAGTAACAAATTGTAAAGCGCTTTGGATAAAAGCACTATATAAAAAAGCAGCCATTTAGATACAAACATTCTCTCCTCTCTCTCACTCATTCACTCTCACTCTCTGTTTGCGTGTGGTTCTGCAATGATCCTGTTCTCTTCAGCTTTAGTATCCAGCCTACAGAAGGACCTGTCTTCCAGGGAGAAGCAGGCTCTGGAACTGTCCTCTGAGGTCCACAAACTCAGACAGGACATCAGAAACAAGGACATTTACCTGAAGGCCAACAACACAAAGGTCCACTCCCAAAGTTCTCTTGTGTACATACCTTCAACTATTGAGTGTGATTAATTCCATATTGTATTGTATGGTATGTCAGTATGGTATGGAGTAAGCCTGGGCAATAGTTTTCTCCATTTCATTGAGACTAATTCCATATTGTGCTACCAAGACCAGGACTCCTCGCCCAGCTGGATTCTGGACGTATATACAATATAGTATATATAATACGTATATAATAAAATTTGTTCAACTGTAAAATATTCCACCTCCAGTAAATATCTTGGTCACAACTCTTAGATAACCACATTTGAGAGATCCTTGCTATAAATGTGCGTGAATATCAGGTGATATATCGACATCAGAATTCATTTAATTCCCAAATATCATTATCGGCACCGGCCCCAAAAATCCAGTATCGGTTGGATTCTACTCAATATGGTAACTCAGTCAGTGTGAGCAACACTACTCTCTGCTGGCCTGAAGCCTGAAGGGTTCAGCAAAAGAAAATGAATTGCTGAAATTGTAAAAATATAACTGATCCTGTAAAAGTATTTTTAGCTAAGGGCTTTAGTCAGTTTATAACAGTTAACTGTTGTAAAAATCCCTGTTTTCAGTTTTGTTTTCATTTCTGAAATAATTTTATAGGAGCATGTCGATTTTCAATTGAATATCTGAGTTTGAAACGACACTCGAAGTCCACTTGAACCTTTTTCTAAATCTCATCACATCCTTTAGTTTGCCGAAATGATCAAGGAGCACCAAGAGGAGCTCCTCAACTCTGAATATGAGATGCTGACACTAAAGAAGGTGGGCTTCTGTTCTCTAGTGAGTCCTCCAGATAAATAGAAAATGATTCCCAGCTGTTTGTTGTTGAAGAAAGAGAGGGTTGTCTAACCACCATGTGTCTTCTAGAGCGTTGGATGGTCGGAGGACACGCTGAGACAGACAGAGAGATGTCTTCAGCAGCAGGTGACAGAGAAAGACTCTCTGAAAAACAGACTAGAGAAAAAGGTTGAGGTGAGCTACAAATAGTTTTCTTTCAGATGAGATGTAATACCATTTGAAAACGCAACCTCTCTTATAAAATGTAGTACCTCAGATGAAGAACCATATACGTTTTCAGAGTAACAATGTTTTTCTATTGTTATTTAAACGATTTAAACATTTGAAAACTGACTTATATGTCTGTCGTCGACTAAAAACACATTTCATCAATCAATTATCTGAAATGCAGTAGCAGAACGACTCATCTTTTTACTTTTATGTACTTTGTTTTGCTACTAAGGAATCTACATTGCCTATATTATTACCTACTATGCTAATATGCACTCAAGTCTGTAGCACTCAAGTTTGACACTGTTTGATGAACAATGTTACTTAAAATACCCTAATCAGTCAGGCTTCAGGACTGACCACTCCACAGAAACGGCCCTCATTGCGGTCACAGAGGCACTTCACTTAGCAAAAGCGAAAGGCCTCTCCTCTGTCCTGATTCTCCTAGAGACCTATCTGCAGCCTTTGACACAGTCAACCATCAGATCCTCCTCGCGTCCCTCGCAGGAATGGGAGTGGCTGGCTCTGCGCTGACATGGCTGACATCATACCTCAATGACCGCTCCTACCAAGCGTCATGGAGAGGGACCCTGTCGGCCACCCGCCCCCTGCGGACGGGTGTCCCCCAGGGCTTGGTCCTAGGACCCCTTCTCTTCTCCCTCTACACTAAATCTCTGGGTAACATTATCACGTCTCATACCTTCTCGTATCATTCCTATGCCGATGATACTCAACTCTTCCTCTCCTTCCCTCCCTCGGATATCCACGTCTCTGAGCGGATCTTGGCCTGTCTGTCCGACATCTCCGCCTGGATGACGACCAACCACCTCAAACTGAACCTAAGCAAAACAGAGACCGCCAAGAACCTTGGTGTTGTCCTCGATGACCAGTTGAACTTCTCCGCTCACATCGCAGCGACAACCCGAACCTGCAGATTCCTCCTGAGCAATGTCAGAAGGATCCGCCCCTTCCTGACAAAAGAAGCCACCCAACTCCTCGTCCAATCAACAGTCATCTCCCGCCTCGACTACTGCAACGCACTGCTTGCTGGCCTTCCGGCCACTGCCACCAAGCCTCTTCAACTCATTCAGAACGCAGCGGCCCGCCTGATCTCAAACCTACCGAAGTCAGCCCATGTCACCCCAATTCTTAGGGACCTGCGGCTGCGGGAACTGGCTCCCCATTGCCGCACAAATCCGCTTCAAGACCCTCGACCTGGCGTACCGTGCGGCAAAGGGAACCGCTCCCGCCTACCTCCGGTCAATGGTCTCTAACTACACACCCTCAAGACCCCTACGCTCTGCATCTTCTGAGACCCACACACACCAGACCCACTCTTATCCGAGCCCCGGGAGGGTCATTAAGGAGAAGCCGCCTATTCTCAGTCCTTGCCCCACAATGGTGGAACGAACTGCCCACCACAGTTAGGACAGCCGAAACCTGTCCAATCTTTCGCCGTCGACTAGCCATTCAACCATTATCTGAAATGATTTTTTTTTTATAAATCTAACCCTAACTAATCTTATTGTCATGCACTTGTCCTAATATACTAACCTACACTGTAGCACTCAACACTTTGATGAACATTGTTACTCAGCTGATATATTTGTGCCCTTCCTGATGACTTGTCATACAGAACTTGTCAGCTAAATGACTAAATGTAAATGTAAATGTAAAACCATCAGCTACATGACTAAATGTAAATGTAAATGTTCTGCAAGGGTTCAATTATTGCTGGCATGAAAGTACAACTCACTTTGGAATATTATTAGGTCTAGGTTTATGCGACCTGTGACTTATTTTTGATAGCGTGATAATCTTTTACCTTGTAGGAGCAAGAGTCTCTGTTAGCTAAGACTGAGGCCGAGAGACGAGCACAGCTCCAGAGGAAGCAAGCTGAGATGGAACAGATGGAAGTGAAGGTAAGAAAGTCTTCCATTTCAATCCATTTCATAGACAACCATGTGAAAACATGAAGTTGAGTTGAGTTGAGTTGAGTTGAGTTGAGTTGGGTTGAGTTGAGTTGAGTTGAGTTGAGTTGAGTTGAGTTGAGTTGAGTTGAGTTAAGTTGTACCAAATTCGTCCTCAGCATTTGACCCATCCGGAGCCCGGGAACCAACTCGAGTTATAATGCCATTACCTTGGTCAAGGGCAGTGGCAGGGAACATAGCATGCATGTCTTTTGACTTTTGATTTCTATTTTTTATTTTAGATTTTTATTTGGAATTCACTGTATTCAAGTGATATTCGTATCAGCTTTTACCAGTCCAGAAATAAAGAGATCCAAATGTCAAAAGATCCAAATGTTAGTAGTAGTAATTTATTCAGTCATCACACACATTTACATTCACATTTACATTTAGTCATTTAGCTGACGCTTTTATCCAAAGCGACTTACACACAATACCCACAATATGCACAATCATTCAACAGTCTTTTATTTGTCAGTGACTGAAAAGGTACAGGCTGAAGCATAATGCTTATACATGCCTGTCCTATATTCTTAACAAATTAAGACTCCAAAACATAAAAAATATATACAAATAAATAACAAAATAAGAATTATTCACATTTGTAATCTAATCTTCAAAAATAGCTATACAAACAATTATTTTGAAAACAAAGCAAATTACTCATTCTTAAATGTATATCAGCATTGTTCCACAAGTTTACCCCAACAATAGAAATACATCTCTTTTTAATCCCTTTCTTAGCTTTTGGAACAGTACATTTACAAATGTCTCTCAAATCATATTTTCTTTCATGTATTGACAAAAACCTTTGCACACCGTCCGGGAGTAACTTTGCTTTAGCTCTGTACATTATTTGCATTATTTTATAATAAACCAAATCATAAAATGTCATAACATGATACTTTATAAACAGTGGATTTGTGTGGTCATAGTATACCAGCCGTATAAAGGTTCCAAATGGCTATTGGATTTACAGTCTTTTTAAATGTCGACCCCCATACTTCCACACATAAGATATGTAAGGAAGTATAAGTGAGCAGTAAATTATGTACAAGGCCTTATAGTTCTGATCAATAACTACCCCTAGACATTTTTATCTCCGAAACTCTTGAGAATTTCCAGCTCACTTTCAATATCAAACAGAAGTTCCTTTAAATTAATTCCTGAGCAATATCAAATTGTATCGTCTGCAATTTTTTTTTTTAACAGTTCAGTTACATTTCAAATATCATTCATATAAAGTATAAAAGGTTTTGGACCTATAACTGATCCCTGGGATACTGAGTCCACAGGTGACCTTCCTGTTCAAGACTTTCATTAAAGTGTGCAGAAGTATCTTTGTATGGTTGATTACCAGTCAAGAGAGAGAGAGGGAGAGAGAGAGAGAGAGAGAGAGAGAGGGAGAGAGAGAGAGAGGGAGGGAGAGAGAGAGAGAGAGAGAGAGAGAGAGAGAGAGAGACACACACTCAACTCTCACTTCACAGGTAGAGCACTTCCGCAGCCAGCTGTTCAGCATGTTAGAAGCTGATCACAGTGGCGCTTCAGACTCAACGGACCCCACTTCCCATGATGCCTTGTCAGACCAGCAGGTTAGTGTTTGGCATATATTATAGTACAAATAACAAACACTTTGCATTTTCAAACAAGATATACATCAGGTGTTTTCTCTGTAGGTGTTGGAGCGGGTTGCCAGTCAGCTGGGTGAGAGGGAGAGACTGGTGGAGCAGCTGAAACAGAGGTCTGCTGAGCAGGACAGTCTGGACCAGGAGACTGAAGGACTGAGGGCGAGTTTAGATGCCTGTCAGGTATTACATTCTACATATCATATATATATATACTGCATATGAGAAGATTACATTGGAATTTGTGATTCAGATCAGATACATTTTTACTATTAATACATTGTGATTTAGTTTATTATTTATGCTTATTATCTGTATATGGCTAATTTCCTTAGGAAAAGTAATGATTTCCATTGTTCACATTCAACACAACATAAACGTCAGCTATGTTTACTATGTAAAACAAATAATATATGTATATATTTTATTGTATCACTATGTACATATTGTATATAATGTATGCATTGAAATGTCTAAGTCTTGACGACATTGAAAATGAGGGTGACCTCAATTGTCTTTTTTCGAGAATAAATAAAGGTTTGAAATAGGCACTAATTTGGAAAGTTAACATGTAAAATCTGTCCTGTCTGGGACGGGTAGTATAAAGGTCTAAGCACTCACCTACCACCGCAGAGACCCATGTTCAATTCCCAGCAACGGTATCTCCGGCTTGGTCAGTCGTCCCTACGTAACACCCCAGTGGGGTCCGACCGTCCGAGACCTAGTCGTTGCAACAGCGACTCCTACTGGTTGGTCAGAGGGCTTGTTCAACAGGGAGGGGATCTGGGGGAGATAGCATGAATCTCCATGCGTGTTACCCTCTCCCAGTGAATCTCCTCGCTGTCAGGTGAAAAGAAGCGTCTGGTGAATCCACATGTATCGGAGGAGGCATGTGGTACTTTGTGGTAGTCTACACCCTCCCCAGACCGACAGTGCAACGACCAGGAAAGAAGGGAATTGGCATAGCGACTACAATTGGGGGATGGGAACAAATGATAAAAGGCAAAAAAATGACACTAGTTTTAAACCCAGAAATAATTTAATAATTTAACACTGAAACAAGACACACCCATATGCACTGTTCCATCTGCCGTTCCCCTTCTCTCCTCAGAGTTATATCCAAGAGGTGTGTTCTGCGGAGGTCCTAGAGAAAATGATAGGTTCTCTGAAAGAGACGAGTGTGCCTGAAGCTCTAGGCTGGATCCGGGCCTCGGTCCTCTCCGTACTGACGGTCCATATATCTCTCCTGCGGACTGCCTCACAGGCCCTTCAGGAGGCTGACATGCAGGTTCCAGACACACCCGAAGGTGACTGTGCCTGATAGCGAATACATTTTTCGACCACAGTTTGGTTTAGCCCCTTTTGGGACTGTGATGCAACATTGTTGGACGAGTGAATACACAGTCCCTTCTACGATGATGTAAAAATCCTACAATTAAGTCTGTCTCACTTTTCTCTATCAAAACGCTTGTCGTTCAGGTGTCGCAAAGAAATTTCAAAGGTACTCACAGTTGCACGAGGGTTTCGGACAGACAAACGCTAGGGTTTGAAAGCTCTGCGTTGCTAATTAACATTTTAAATAATTTTAATAAACTGGTCAACACAGCTTTATTTTTGGCTTTGGCTGCCTGATGTGCCTGCGCTGTGAAATAAAGCCGTTTCGAACCATGTTGACCAGTTTATTAAAATTATTTTAAATGTTTATTAGCAACGCCGAGCTTTCAAACCCTAGCATTTGTCTGACCGAAACCCTTGTGTAACTGTGAGTACCTTTGAAATTTCTCTGGGATACTTGTACGACGAGCGTTTAGCTGAGGATCAGTTCTTCAGAGTTAATTGTGAGATTTTTTTTTTTACTTAAATTTTTATTTGCAGTTTTTTATTTTTAAACAACAGGCAGTACATTTCGACAAATAAAATTATAAAGACATAATATCAAAAATTAAAAAATTAAAACACAAAAGATTAACAAAAATGAGAAAAGAAAAAGGGTGACATGGGTTCTTCTATTTTTACATTGTTTATTTACATTCAAATTTATTTTCTTGTTTTCTTTTCATTCTTCTGTGATGTTGTTTCTTTTCTTCCTATTCCTCCCACTTTTCCCATTTTGACTCAAATTTCTCTGGTAGCCTCAGCATATGTGTGATTCTCTCCATTTCCTGTATCCCTTCTATTATCTCTGTCCTTTGTTCCTTCGTCTGTGCTTCTACTCTGTACCACAGTTTAGTCAAAGCTTTCTTGGCTGCTACTAATAGTATCTTAATCAAGTATTTGTCTTCCCCCTGAATTCCTTCCTGTGATAGGTTCCCCAGATACAATACTTGGCCTGCCTGGGGTATTTCGTATCCTACTATTTCATTTATTATCTCTCCTATCTCTTCCCAATAGTTTCTTATTTTCTGACATCCCCAGAATATGTGTGTGTGGTTCGCTACTTCTTGTCCACATTTTCTCCAACATGGTTTCTGTGCTGGTGTGTAATTGCCCTGTATTTCTGGTGTTATAAAGAATCTAATTATGTTTTTCCACCCAAACTCCCTCCATATCCTTGACCTTGTGGTTGAGTGTTGTATCTTGCATGTGTTATACCATTCTTCCTCTGTTATCTCCGTTTCTAATTCCTTCTCCCACTTTTCCTTTATATATATGGTTGTGATGTCCTTGCTGTCCATTATTGCCTGATATAATGCTGATATAACCCTCCCCTTCCTTCCTTCGTATGCTTTTACCATTATTCTAATTATCCCATTCTGTTCTTTGTCTTTGTCTTGTTTTATTTCCTTGTTGTAATAGTCTCTAATCTGTAAATATCTAAAATGGTCTCTATTCTCTAGTCCGAATCTTTCTTTAAATTTTTGTAGAGTCTGCATCTCCCCTCCTTCTATCATTGTACATACCGGTATTGCTGTTATCCCCCCCCCCCCTTTCCCATCTTTTGAACCCATAGTCGTCTATCCCTGGTTTGAATTTGTTGTTGTGTGTTATCCATCTCAGTATCTTGGATTCTTTTTCCAGCTTGTATTTCTTTACTATTGTGTTCCATACGTTTATAGTGAATTTGGTAATTGGGTCTAGTATTTGTTCCTGTCTTCTGAACAGCTCCCTATCTCCTATTAGTGCCTGCACTTTGAATTCATCTCTTTTGGTTTCTATATCTTTCCATTTGGCTTCATAATTCACATTGCACTAGCATGCTACTGTCCTAAGTTGTGCTGCATAGTAATAGTCTTCTAAACTGGGTACTGCCATTCCTCCTTTCTCCTTTGGTAGTTGTAGAGTCACATATCTGATCCTTGGTCTTTCCCCCCCCCAAATTAATCTTGATATCTGTCTATCCCATTCCCTGAATTGTTTTTGTGGTATTAATATAGGTAAAGACTGAAATAGGTATAATAACCTTGGTAATATGTTCATCTTAATGATTTTGATCCTTGAGCTGAAATCTAGGGGCATTACTGTCCATCTTTCTAGGTCTCTCTTGATTTTCTGATTAATCTGTGTATAGTTTGCCTCGTATAACCCCTCCACCCCTCTTGTAATGTTCACCCCTAGGTACTTGATCCTGTCCATGTCCCATTTAATTTTGTATTTTTCTTTGATCTCTATCGTTGGAGTGTAGTACAGTGCTAAAGTCTGTGTCTTCGTCACGTTGAGTCTATACCCTGAGTAATATCCATATTCTGTCAGTAAATCCATAAGTATCGGAAAGCTTGTGTCTGGTTGTCTCATATATACTATCACGTTGTCTGCGAACAGTCCCAATTTATTTTCTGTTCCCCTTATCTCCACCCCTTTGATGCCTTTGGTCTGTCTAATTAGTTGAGCCAGTGGTTCGATGAATACATCAAAGAGCGTCGGTGAAAGACAGCAACCCTGTCTGGCCCCGGTATTCACTGACATCTTTAACCTGTCCTTGGAACAGGCTGTCACCCTGCAATTTGCATATCGCCCCAACAGGTCCACGGAGGACGCCATAGCCCATGTGCTGCACACAGCAGCATCACACCTGGACAAGAGGCAGGGGAACTATGTGAGAATGCTGTTCATCGACTACAGCTCAGCATTCAACACCATAGTCCCCTCCAAACTCATAGCCAAGCTCAGGGACCTGGGCTTGAACTATGACCTCTGCCAGTCGGTCTTGGACTTCCTGACGGGCAGACCCCAGGTGGTAAGAGCAGGCAACTGCACCTCCTCATCCATCACGCTCAACATAGGGGCCCCCCAGGGCTGTGTTCTGAGCCCCTCCTCTACTCCCTGTACACACATGACTGCGTGGCACAGCGGAACAACAACACAATCATAAAATTTGCTGATGACACAGTAGTGGTGGGCCTGATCTCTGCCAACGACGAGAGGGCCTACCTGGAAGAGGTAGAGAATCTGTCACAGTGGTGTCAGGAGAACTGCCTCTCCCTGAACGTCAGCAAAACAAAAGAGATGATTGTGGACTTCAGGAGGTCGGGGGTCAAGGACTACAGCCCCCTCAGCATCGACGGGGCACCGGTTGAGAGAGTGAACAGTTTCAAGTACCTCGGAGCCCACATATCCGAGGACTTGACATGGACCACACACATTGACAGTGTTGTGAAGAAGGCACGACAACGCCTCTACTTCCTCATGCGCCTAAGGAAGTTCCAAGTCAGTCAGAAGATCCTTAGGAACTTCTACTCATGTACAATAGAGAGCATCCTGACTGGCAACATCACCTCCTGGTTTGGGAATAGCACTGCACAAGACCGTAGCAGACTACAAAGAGTGACACGTTCAGCCGAACGCACAATTGGAGGGGGGCTTCCCACCCTCCAGAACATTTACAACAAGCGGTGCAGGGGGAAGGCGAAGAGAATCATCAAGGACTCCAGCCACCCGAACAACTGCCTCTTTGAACTGCTGCGGTCAGGCAAGCGATACCGGAGTCTTAAGGCGAGCACAGAAAGACTCAGAAGAAGCTTCTATCCCCAGGCCATCAGGCTGCTCAACGAACAATAAACACTATGCAACAACCATCAAATGCACACAGCACACACACCCACACGCACACACGCACACACTCACTTAAACAAACAACACACTGCAGCACCCACACTCCACACTTTAGATCACACAAACACACTTTATATTTATTGATAAAGGATTTACACTACAACTCGTACACCTACTGTAAATTGTACCTAAATTGTACCTCATCCCATTTCTGCTTTGCACTATATAGTATTGTATATTAGTACACTGCATAGTATATTGTTATATGGTAACTCAGTTACGTCTATTCTGCATCGAACATTGTACATATGTCTATACTGAACACTGTGACCTCATTTTTTACTTCTAATTTACATGCTATACTATGTTATTTTATTTCATACTTATCTTGTCTTGCACAGTCTCTGGAGCGTAACAGTAAGAAGCATTTTGTATAAAAGTATTCTGTACTTCTGTATGACAACTATTAAAGAAACTTGAACTTGAACTTGGTAGCTCTCTCTAGTTTAATCTGGTCCGTCAGAGTACCATTTACCTTAATCCTTGCCGTCGGTTCTTGATATAATGCCCTAATTGTTTTCATAGCGTTTTTGTCTAATCCAAATTTCTCCAATACTTTATATAGAAATATCCAGCTTACACTGTCGAATGCTTTTTCTGCATCTAGGCTAACTAATACTGCACTTCCTCCTTCCTTTTGTATCTCCTCTACTATCTGCACTGTCTTCCTTAATATGTTATCCTGTGTCTGTCTTCCTTTAATGAATCCGGTCTGGTCTTCGTCTATAATATCTGTCATAAATGTCTCAAATCTTTTGGATATTATTGATGTATACATCTTGTAATCTACATTAAGTATGGACACTGGTCTGAAACTGCTACATAGTTCTCTATCTTTCCCTTCTTTTGGAATTGTAGTAATTATGGCTTCTTTCCATGAAGGTGGCATTGTGCCTTCTTTCATCGTGTATCTGAATGCTGCTTTTAATATGGGGCTCAGTTCCTGTCTAAATGTTTTGTAGAATTCAGAGGGCAATCCGTCGCTACCCGGTGACTTACTGTTCTTTGCTTTACTGATCGCATTCCCCACTTCCTGTTCTGTAATCTCTGCGTTTAATATTTCGTTCTGTTCCTTCCCTATCAAAAAATCTCCTCTTCTCCTGCCGTTATTGGTTGCGTGTAGTTTCTTATAGTATTCTTCAAATGTCTTCTCTATTTCAGCTGGTTCTCTTAGTATCTTGTTTGTGTTCGTGTCCCTTATTGTGTGTATTGTGTTCAGTTTTTGTTGTGTCCTGAATCGTCTAGCTAAAAGTCTGGTCGCTCTTGGTCCTCCTTCATAGTATGTCTTTCATGTACCTAGCTTTCTTCTCTATTTCTGTCAGCAGTTCTTTGTTTATCTTTCCTCTAACGTCCTTTACCTCTCTAAGTGTCTTTTGGTTCTTTGAGTTTTTGGTGTTCTTTCTCTAATTCTTTCAGTTTCTTTATCAAGTTCTGGTATGTCTCTATTCTGGCCTTCTTGAGTAATGCCGTCTTTGCTATACATTTTCCACGTATTACTACCTTTAGTGCATCCCATAAAATGTTTGGGTCTACCTCCCCATTATCATTTTCTTCTCTGTATCTAATTATGTCTCCTTTTACTTCATTAACCAGACCTTTGTTATTTAATAGTCCTACGTTCAGTCTCCAAACTGTATTTCTCCGCCTACTTTTAAGATTCACTGTCAGATATATTGCGCTATGGTCTGATATGTCCGTTACCCCTATCCTGCAGTCTTCTACCCTGTATCTGTCTCCTGTTGTCATGAGAAAATAGTCTATCCTTGAATATGTTGTGTGTGGATGTGAGTAATGTGTGTTGTATTCTCTGTCTAGTGTGCATTTCTCTCCATATATCCATGATTCCTAATTCTGCCATTTATATATTTGCTAATGTTTGTCCTCCATTTCTTTGTGCTTGTCGTGTCTATGTCATAGTTCAGTTACAGTACTACATTGAAATCACCAATTGTGAGATTTTTCAATGGTCGTATAAGGCACTGGTTCCCAAAGTGGGGGTTGCGACCCCTAGAGGGGTCGCGAGCAGCCATGGGGGGGTCGCAAGATGATTTCCAGAATGTATTGATTAAAAAATAATAATAATAATAATTATTATTATTATTTATTTATATATATATTTTTGTTCATGCAGTCGGGCCACTGAACTTAGAAGCAGGCCCGGCCAGTGTTTCTAGTTGCAGCGGCATGATAGTTAGATAACCTAGGTGGGGAACAACCAGGAGATCACTGCAACAGAGGCCAGGGTAACCTACCCCAGGAAGACTAGCTCGCCACTTAGGTGGCAGCTAATGGGGATCCTTTTAAACAATAAACAACTATAAACGCAGTCTAAACTCACACAAGTTGGAGAACTCTCTCGCTCTCTTTCTTTCTCTCTCTCTCTCTCTCTCTCTCTCTCTCTCTCTCTCTCTCTCTCTCTCTCTCTCTCTCTCTCTCGCTCACACACACACAAAGAAAAAACTAAAAATCCATCAAAATCATGTTGCTAATCATTGACACATGCTAGACTATAATAATCCCACCCAGAAAAATCTACTTTGCATTTGATATACCGGTATTGCAAATATTTAACTTTTTGTGTGTTTTTTTATTTTTACAATAATTTGTGATGCCATCACACACACTGGCATTTAAAGGGTTAGAATTATAAAATTAATTGAATATGTGGTGGTTATGATCAGGGCTGAAGTTGAATAAAATATTAATTAATTTATTTATAAAAGTGGTAAATAATTTCAACATATAATATTTTTATGGCGTTTTTGAAGAGGACAATTTAGTCCCTTGGTAAGAGTGAGTATTTTTTTCAATCTGACATTACAAAAAAAAAGAATCCATCAAAATCAGTGTTGTTGCTAATCATTGACATATGCTAGCTTGTTTTCTTTAGCAACAATTTGTGATGCCATGATTGCCATCACAAACACTGGCATCCTCTTAACCTGCGCCCCCAAAAGTGGCCATTTTAGTTTTAGTTTTTGAGGACTGCATACCTTTTTTGCAAACCAAAATACTATACTTTGTACTTATAGCACATGCATGAGCCTGGTCTCTTTTGAAAGATAACATCCTGAGGTTTATGATACAATAAAGAAAGATCACTTTTAGTGCTAATGAAATAGAGTAACATAGGTCTGAACTTGAGTTGTAGAAAAACTTGTTACTCAAGTTTTCTGTAGTAGTTAGTAGTCCAGAGGTAGTATTTCCCCAGAAGGTGGTATGGCTTAAAAAACATGTACATGTCCAAATTTCATAAAGATCCATTCAGAAATGAGTGATTAGGAGTGATTTTGGTCAACTGTGTACAAAAGAAAAACTCAGTTTTCTCATAGACTTTAATTCATTCTGCTGTTTTTCTCTTCCTGTTTTTGCTCGTTAGTTTTTCACCTAGATCCCTGATTCATACATCCCCAGGTGGGGGATCATTGGAAAGCCATACTCATTGGCTACAACCCTCCACAATCATTTTCTAGATCGCCAAATGATTGACGGAATTAGAGCCCCACGAGTCGGGAGTGGTATTTTGCGCAATACTGTGTACTTTGCACAAGCCTCAAATACCGGCATGTAACTCGATAACCGCTGAACGGATTTTGTCACCTGAAAGGGCTATCGACAGGAAACAAATGGGGCTTCAATTCGATATATATATATATTGTATTACAAAAAAAAAGGAAGGGTACACATTCAAAAATGCCTGCACCAGAATGCAGGAAATTAAGTCTTTGTAACAAAAAATTTCCTGGTGGGGGACCACCCGCTTAAAAAGTGGCCTGACTGGGGCTATATTTCGCACTATATTTCATATATATATATATTTCTTCCACTTTACATTATTTTTTTACCCCTATAATAGTGGGGGTCGTGGCTCACTCACACCGTTATTTTGGGGGTCGCGGCCTGAAAACTTTTGGAACCCCTGGTATAAGGGACTCGTCCAACAATGTTGGCGTGCATCACAGTCCTCGAAAGGGGCTAAGTTTGGTTAAATTCAATTTGATGAATTGTAATAATTTTCAATGTATAATAGCAATACAGTTATCAGTCAGCAGTAATTGAATGTGTGCAGTTACATTCTCACACCAAGATATAAGTTCATAGCATTATGTTTACACAATAACATCATGCTATATAGTGGTTATTAAAGGTTTTCTCATCTATGGAACTAGCTGTTCTTTACACCCCTATAAACCTGTTCAAACTGGACAACACAAACATTCTAAATGGGCCTAAAGTGTATTTCCTGTTTTTCTAACACAATAGCTGACAGGAAATAAACTTAGGAGCTCAAGCTGTTCCCTAGCAACGCAATTCCACTGAACAAGGTCTATATGGAACGTACTCTAGACTGTTGAGATTATATCACTATGCATTCACTTAAGACGATTCTTATTGTGTTTGATTGAGTTTACAAGAACGGACCTTGATGTGGTATAATAGTTCTTTTGTCTCCTGTAGGAATCTTGAATGGTGTCCAAACCTTGTGTCTAGAGCGTGAGGCACACCGCGTGGAGCTTCAATGTTTGAAGGTAAATTTTAGCATTTTGAGATTCTAGAGATGCAGCCATTCACCACTTCTTCTCTGGATACAAATTCTGAGTATTCAAACTTAAGTTATACCAAGTAACAATATAGATAGATGTACATGTAGATCATTAGATTTGGGTCATTGGACAAAAAAGGATGGACATACAATTTAAAGTGTCACTTAAAGCACCTAGAGTTTGTACTGAACTTGGGGAAATCTGCTTTTAGCTTGTGTGCTTCTGACACATGGAACATCATACAACAAACTCTAAAACTCAATACTTTGGTATCCTTTGGTCAGTTAAAATCCTTAATCACCAACTATTACACCATAATCTGCAGTTTTAATTGATTGTACAAACCTTATTGCCTTTATTGTATGTTTATTGTATTTATCATGTGTCATGTACAAAGGTCTGATGACCACATAGAATAGAAACTGGAGCAGGCTGCACATGAACAAAAAACAGCCCCTCTCAGTAGATGCTTTTTTTTTTTTTTTAAACTTTGACCAGTCAGCTGGTTCTTTTAGCGTTTATCGCTTTTTCATCGCATTCATACTTGGTCAAGTTCGACCGACAGAAGCAGGCTGAAAGGGTTCAGATGGGGGGGAAGACACTCTGGGAAAGGCACGGCTGCCGTCCGGGATTCGAACGCGCTCAGCCCCAGATCCGTGACGAGCACGGTTGTCCACAGCGCTGAAATAGCACTCGCGGTACGTGGTGAGCTACTGGAGCTCCCCAGTAGATGCTTTTAAAGCACAGTCCCGGGCAGGTAGGAAACAGCACAAATGCGCTTTCAAAAGGTAAATGATATTTATTATCTGTGGCAGGAATTCAAACCTCCACATGCAATAGGTATATATAAAGAAGGGAAAAAACAACCCACAAACAATTAACAAACAGGGAGAAGGGTAAGGGGAGAACAAACAAGTAATAGGTAAAACACAAGTGTTGGCAAGGGCCAACACAGTATAAAATTCCCTTGGGGAAACAGTGGCAAAAATGGCCTACACGCCAACAATAGGTATATAGATAGCAATCCCTTAACAGGGAAGAAAATAGGCACAAAGGCCAACTACATATACAAACCCACACAAAGTGGAGACAAAGGGCAGTATAAATATATATGTGAAGATCCACTTAAGAGTGGTAAACGGCACAGAGGCCAACAATATATATAAAGCCACACACAGTGGAAAATAAGGGCAACCTCCAAACGCTCTGGTCACTGGCAACTGACACAGCATGAGGCGCGCCAGGATGTGTGTGTGCTGTCAGGTATTTGTCCACCCGTCCCTCTCGAGGTGATTGCCATCAGCTGTCATTCATTAGGCAATCAGCACTCTTCAGTGTAGGGACGGGCGGCACCTGACAGAGAAAGAGAAAGGGACAGCATTAGCTATCAGCACACATACACATCACATACAGAACATAACACATTTACATATACTAACCTGATGTTCAGATGGTGTCATAAATACAGTAATAATGGTAATGACCAATCCACGTACCCATGTACGTCACACATGTATTTATTATGTATGCGCGCTTGACTTCATTGAAAATCAATTAATCTTTGAGTTGAAAAAAAAGAAAATGTAATCAATATAATAAATATATAAATATATAAAGAATATATTAAATGATTCTCTGAGATTTATCGTCCTTCTATGGTTGGACAAAAATTACAAAAATGAAGTTGCTTTGTTTTGTGACATGTTACACATGGCTTTTGGTGTTGGATTCTGGTATTGGGGAAATGTTCCAATAGAATGAGCTATTATTAGCATGGTATTGGCCCGGTCTCCTACACCAGTATCGGTATCAGTCTATACGTAACAGTGTCAGTGCTACTGTAGGAGATTAGTATTTATTTAATTGTTTTATTGTATCTTCATGTAGTCAGAGCTAGAAGAAGTCAGAGGAGTGAGTGAGGGTCAGAGCAGAGAACTGAAGGAGCAGCTGGACCTGAGCAGAAAGGAGCTGGAGCAACAGAGACTACAGGTTGGATCTCACACTCAGACACCTGTTATTGGCACCTGTGTGCTGTGCTGTCAGTAACTACCATATCACACAGCCTCTCATGTCATTGCTTTTACCAAACATTATGTAACAATGTCTTCTACTTATTTTATTTACTATTGTATTCTTGCACAATCGAAGCAGGCATGGCCAACCGCATTTCACTGTATGCCCTGGTATGTATGTGATAAATACCTCTTGAATCTTGAAAACAATGTGTAATTATTATCAAATCCATTCCTCTGTCCTCTGTAGATGGCCATGGTGCAGCAGGAGAAGGTGGAGGAACTGAGGGGGCAGGTGGACTCTCTCAGGAAGGCCAAGGTGAGGAGACTCTCTGGGCTAGATCCACAAAGAATGGATTGCACGGAGCAAGTTGCACCCTTACTTAAAATTCATTATGAATTGAAATGGGGGACCCTGATGTAAACAAGACGAAAGTCTTTCTCTGGTCTGCATCCCCTTAACAATTGTGTGTATTGAGCCATACTGTATTGTACCCATTCTGCAATCTGTTAATAAAGTTTTCATTCAATCAATCTGTCTTTGAGAAATACTGCTAGTAGGGCTGGCTGTCCCCGACTAAATTAACCCAGAGGTTTAATCATAGGTTTTCATGGATTAATCAAATACTGTATTTTGAATCAAGAAATATGTTAAAAAAGAAATCGAATAAAAAAAATTACAACGTTGTCCTAACTGTTGTGATGCCAGAGAAGGACAAGTTAGACTTCGGCGTCAAATTGACTTGATGCTTGGCCTAGGGTAGCGCCGCTAGCACCCAAAGCCAAGGAGCCTGCTGGTGAGGCCTACGTGCGACTAGCCAAAAATGTAAGTGCGCGTCGGGTGACATGGAAAATGTGTAGGTATGATGGTCTTGCTGATGTGGAGAGCTGTGACACACAGGAGGCTACTGCAGCCTTAAGGCCCTAGCAATCAATCCATCCAATACTATTTACAATTTAGTCATTTAGCTGACACTTTTATGCAAAGCGACTTAGAGATTGTGAACAACAAATTGTGAACTCTGGCAGCTAAGGGTCAGTAGTGCCTGAATTTCCCCAAGGGGATCAATAAAGGAATATCTTATCTTATCTAATCTTAAATTGTTCATCAAATAGTATAGAGCTTGAATGGTAAATGGCTGCATTTATATAGCACTTTTATTCAAAGCGCTTTACAATTTGTTCCTCACATTATACCCATTCACTCACACATTCACACACAGATGACGGAGGCAACCATGCAAGGTGCCAACCTGCTCATCGGGAGCAATTAGGGGTTAGGTATCTTGCTCAAGGACACGTCGACATGCTGCAGGAGGAGCAGAAATCCAAACGGGAACCTCCGGATTACCAGGCGCCTTGAGTGTTACTCTGAGTAGGGTTGGGTACCGTTCACATTTGAACCGATACCAGTACTGATACTTAGCAGATTAGCTTAGTTAGAGTCCGCAGCTAACGTTAGTAGGAATCTTGAATGGTGTCCAAACCTTGTGTCTAGAGTGTGAGGCACACAGCGTGGAGCTTCAATGTTTGAAGGTCAATTTTAGCATTTTGAGATTCTAGAGATGCAGCCATTCACCACTTCTTCCCCTGTGGATACAAATTCTGAGTATTCAAACTTGAGTTATACCAAGTAACAATATAGATAGATGTACATGTAGAGTAGATCATTAGATTTGGGTCATTAGACAAAAAGGATGGACATACAATTTAAAGAGTCACTTAAAGCACCTAGAGTGTGTACTGAACTTGGGGAAATCTGCTTTTAGCTTGTGTGCTTCTGACACATGGAACATCATACAACAAACTCTAAAACGCAATACTTTGGTATCCTTTGGTCAGTTAAAATCCTTAATCACCAACTATTACACCATAATCTGCAGTTGTTTTAATTGATTGTACAAACCTTATTGCCTTTATTGTATGTTTATTGTATTTATCATGTATTTATTATGTATGTGCGCTTGACTTCATTGAAAATGAGGGCTTGCCCTCAATGAATCTTTGAGTTGAAACAAAGAAAATGTAATCAATATAATAAATATATAAAGAATATATTAAATGATTCTCTGAGATTTATCGTCCTTCTATGGTTGGACAAAAATTACAAAAATGAAGTTGCTTTGTTTTGTGACATGTTACACATGGCTTTTGGTGTTGGATTCTGGTATTGGGGAAATGTTCCAATAGGATGAGCTGTTATTAGCATGGTATTGGCCCGGTCTCCTACACCAGTATCAGTATCAGTCTATACGTAACAGTGTCAGTGCTACTGTAGGAGATTAGTATTTATTTAATTGTTTTATTGCATCTTCATGTAGTCAGAGCTAGAAGAAGTCAGAGGAGTGAGTGAGGGTCAGAGCAGAGAACTGAAGGAGCAGCTGGACCTGAGCAGAAAGGAGCTGGAGCAACAGAGACTACAGGTTGGATCTCACACTCAGACACCTGTTATTGGCACCTGTGTGCTGTGCTGTCAGTAACTACCATATCACACAGCCTCATGTCATTGCTTTTACCAAACATGTAACAATTATGTTATTATGTGTCTTCTACTTATTTTATTTACTATTGTATTCTTGCACAATCGAAGCGGGCATGGCCAACTGCATTTCACTGTATGCCCTGGTATGTATGTGATAAATACCTCTTGAATCTTGAAAACAATGTGTAATTATTATCAAATCCATTCCTCTGTCCTCTGTAGATGGCCATGGTGCAGCAGGAGAAGGTGGAGGAACTGATGGGGCAGGTGGACTCTCTCAGGAAGGCCAAGGTGAGGAGACTCTCTGGGCTAGATCCACAAAGAATGGATTGCACGGAGCAAGTTGCACCCTTACTTAAAATTCATTATGAATTGAAAATGGGGGACCCTGATGTAAACAAGACGAAAGTCTTTCTCTGGTCTGCATCCCCTTAACAATTGTGTGTATTGAGCCGTACTGTATTGTACCCATTCTGCCATCTGTTACTAAAGTTTTCATTCAATCAATCTCTGTCTTTGAGAAATACTGCTAGTAGTTCAAGTTCAAGTTCAAGTTTCTTTATTAGTTGTCATACAGAAGTACAGAATACTTGTATACAAAATGCTTTTTTCTGTTACTAACTGAGTTACAATACAATATACTATATACTATACAGTGCAAAGAAGAAATGGGATGAGGTACAATTTAGGTACAATTTACAGTAAGGTGTAATGAGGTATGGGTTGTAGTGCAAATTCTTTACCAATAAATATAAAGTGTGTTTAGGTGTTCTAAAGTGGGTAAAGTGGGTGCTGCTGTGAGTTGTTTGTTTAAAGTGAGTGTGTGCATGTGGATGTGTGTGCTGTGCGTGCATTTGATGGTTGTTACATAGTGTTATTGTCATTTAGCATTCTGATGGCCTGAGGATAGAAGCTTCTTCTTAGTCTCTCTGTGCTTGCCATGAGACTCCGGTATCGCTTGCCTGACCGCAGCAGTTCAAAGAGGCAGTTGTTTGGGTGGCTGGAGTCTTTGATAATTCTCTTAGCCTTATCCATGCACCGCTTGTTGTAAATGTCCTGGAGAGTGGAAAGCCCCCCTCCAATTGTGCGTTCGGCTGAACGGGCCACTCTCTGTAGTCTGCTACGGTCTTGTGCGGTGCTATTCCCAAACCAGGAGGTGATATTGCCAGTCAGGATGCTCTCTATTGTACATGAGTAGAAGTTCTTAAGGATCTTCTGACTGACTTGGAACTTCCTTAGGCGCCTGAGGAAGTAGAGGCGTTGCCGTGCCTTCTTCACAACACTGTCAATGTGTGTGGTCCATGTCAAGTCCTCGGATATGTGGACTCCGAGGTACTTGAAACTGTTCACTCTCTCAACTGGTGCCCCGTCGACCTCCTGAAGTCCACAATCATCTCTTTTGTTTTGCTGAAGTTCAGGGAGAGGGACTCAGAACACAGCCCTGGGGGGCCCCTATGTTGAGCGTGATGGATGAGGAGGTGCAGTTGCTTGCTCTCACCACCTGGGGTCTACCCGTCAGGAAGTCCAAGACCCACTGGCAGAGGTCGTAGTTCAAGCCCACGTCCCTGAGCTTGGCTATGAGTTTGGAGGGGACTATGGTATTGAATGCTGAGCTGTAGTCGATGAACAGCATTCTCACATAGTTCCCCTGCCTCTTGTCCAGGTGTGATGCTGCTGTGTGCAGCACATGGGCTATGGCGTCCTCCGTGGACCTGTTGGGGCGATATGCAAATTGCAGGGGGTCCAGGTTGATGGGGAGGGAGGAACAGATGTAGCCCTTCACTAGCTTCTCAAAGCACTTCATGGCTATAGAGGTGAGAGCTACAGGGCGGTAGTCGCTGAGGCAAGCGGGCGTAGATTTTTTGGGTACAGGGATAATGGTGGACTTCTTCAGACAGGTGGGGATGACAGCCTGTTCTAAGGACAGGTTAAATATGTCAGTGAATACCGGGGCCAGTTGGTCGGCACAGACTTTTAGGACGCAGCCAGGGATGCCGTCCGGTCCTGCTGCCTTCCTGATATTCACTTTCTTAAAGGTCCTCCTCACCTCATGTTCTGTTATCCTGAACACTGAGTCTCCATCAGCAGTGCCCCCCCCTCCATTGCAGTGGTTTGTAGGCTGGTGTTGTTATTCACAGCCTCAAACCTCGCATAGAAGGTATTGAGATCATTTGCTAAGGAGATGTCACTGTTCAGCTTGAGGGAGGTGCCTTTGTAATCTGTCATCGTTCTGAGGCCCTGCCACATACCTCTAGAGTCAGCCTGTTCAAACTGAAGTTTGTAGTGACTGTACATAATTCACACAGAACTGTTGTTGGGAATAGTAGTTCCCCCCGAACGATTTATAGTGTGGCACTTCCTGCCACCGGCATTCATTCTTACTATCGACTCGACTACGTCGACTTGTTGTTACGCTGATGAATAATAAAGGAATTAGGTTCAACTTCGAGACACCGCCTCCGACTCCTTTCTCTCAGCGCTACACTGGTGACCCCGACATTAGTCTCGAAGAAGTTTCCGAGACAGAGAATACGACAAACATGGCAAACAACGCTGTTTTTCTCAGACTGCCTGAGTTTTGGGAGCAGTCGGCAGCTGCTTGGTTCGCCCAAACTGAGGCGCAATTCGCCCTACGGGGAATCGTGGATGACGCCGCAAAATACTTCCACGTCGTCTCGAGCCTGAACAACACTACGGCGGTGAGGACGGTAGGCTTCATTACCGCTCCACCGGCCCAGAATAAATATGAGGCGTTTAAGACGCACCTACTCAGGATTTTTGAGTTATCACAGTCTGAGCGGGCTCGACGCTTGCTGGATATACGAGGCTTGGGAGACAGCAAGCCGTCAGAGCACATGGAGATGATGCTGAACCTACTGGGCGCCGAACAGCCGAATTTTTTATTTAAAGAGCTGTTCCTCAGACACATGCCGCCACGGGTACAGACGGCACTTGCCAATACAACCATTGTGGATCCCCGTGCTCTGGCAGAAGAGGTGGACCGGTTCTACCTGACCACGCAGCACTTAGCCCCAGAGGTGCTAGCCCCGACACGGGCGCACATGCCCAGAGGGGGAGGGGCGAAGATGGAGAGAGGCGCCGCGGCCGACGGCAATAATGAAACAGGTCTGTGTTATTTCCATGCACGCTTCGGCGCGAGAGCAACAAAGTGCCGCCCACCTTGTACTTTTGTCAGGGCGGGAAACGCCAACACCTGCGCCCAGTAGCGGCCGTGAGCGCAGGTACGTCGAACAGGCTACTCTTCATTAAGGACACACTCTCCGGTCGAAAATTCCTCTGCGACACCGGAGCACAAAGGAGCGTCCTACCGGCGACGGTGGAGGACACCGCCGGCGGGGAGGGGGGTCCGCGACTGACGACCGCCAACGGTAACCCGATCCGCACCTACGGCACGAGGACCGTGGAGTTGTGTTTTGGGGGACAGCGGTTCACGTGGGAGTTTGTCACGGCCGACATCTCGTTCCCACTACTCGCGGCGGATTTCCTCTGTGCACATGGGCTCCTCGTGGACGTGAGGCACGGCCGCCTGGTAGACGCCCAGACATATGCTTCCTTGACATGTGTGCGCAATGAAGTAGTATACAGCGGGCTGGCCAGCTCGCTCGCAGAAGGTGACGTGTACCAACGCCTACTGCGGGAGTTTCCCGGCTTGACACAGCCTACGTTCTCGGCCGCGACCACCAAACACGGGGTCGAGCATCACATCGAGACTCAAGGAGCTCCCGTGTACGCTAGGGCCCGCCGGCTCAACCCTGACAGACTAGCAGTCGCTAGGTCAGAGTTCGCCAACATGGAGAGGTTGGGGATTATCCAACGCTCGGACAGCCCCTGGGCCTCGCCGCTGCACATCGTGCCCAAAGCGGACGGGGGATGGAGACCGTGCGGTGACTACAGACACCTCAATGATGCTACCACGCCAGACCGCTACCCGGTCCCCCACATCCAGGACTTCTCAGGGCACCTGGCGGGTAAGCTGTTCTTTTCAAAAGTAGACCTGGTACGCGGTTACCACCAAGTGCCGGTACACCCCTTGGACGTCCCGAAGACAGCGGTGGTAACACCCTTCGGTCTATTCGAGTTCCTACGGATGCCGTTCGGACTTAAGAACGCGGCACAGTCTTTCCCGAGGCTAATGGACTCGACGCTCAGAGACATGCCGTTTATTTTTGTCTACCTGGACGACATCCTCGTTGCCAGCTCCTCGCCCGAAGAGCACCTGGCGCACCTCCGATGCCTCTTTACGAGGCTTGGCCAACACGGCCTAATCATCAACCCGGCTAAGTGCCAGTTCGGGTTGACCTCCATACAGTTCCTCGGACATCTCATCGACACCCTCCCGTCGAAAGTGGAAGCCGTTTCCGCTTTCCCACGACCCCCGACGGCCCAAGCACTCAGAGAATTTCTCAGGATGGTGACGTTTTATCACCGGTTCATCCCCCGGGCGGCCCACACCATGCGGCCGCTTTACGAGGCTCTGAAGGACAAGTCCCCCAACCAGCCTGTCGACTGGACGGCCGAGAGGACGACAGCCTTCGCGGCCACCAAGACGGCCCTGGCGGATGCAGCCATGTTGGCTCACCCGTCACCGGGGGCCCCGGTCGCCATTACCACCGACGCGTCAGACTATGCGGTGGGCGCGGTGCATGAACAGTACGTTGACGGCGCCTGGCAACCGCTGGCGTTTTTCAGCCGTCAACTGACCCCCAGGGAGCGTAAGTACAGCGCATTTGACAGAGAGCTCCTAGGCCTCTGGTTGGAGGTGCGCCATTTTCGTTTCATGCTGGAGGGCTGGGAGTTTACGGCCTTCGTCGACCACAAACCCCTCACGTTCTCCATGTCCAAGGTGGCTGAACCGTGGTCCGCGCGACAACAGCGCCAACTCTTGTATATTTCTGAATACACGACAGACATACGGCATATCGCCGGGAAAGCCAACGTGGTCGCAGACTGCCTATCCAGGGTCGTCATCGGAGCTGTGCAACTGGGCCTCGACTACGTCGCCATGGGCTCGGAACAGGCCTCCGACCATGACATCCAGGCCCTCAGGACAGCGGATACCAGTCTGCGCCTCAGAGACGTCGCGATTGGCGGCTCGGGCGCGTCCCTGCTCTGTGACCTCTCCACCGGGCACCCCCGGCCGCTGGTCCCTATAGGCTGGCGCAGGCGGGCTTTCGAGGCGGTGCACGACCTGTCTCACCCCGGTAGGAAGCCTTCGAGCAGGTTGGTGTCACAGAAATTTGTGTGGCGAGGGCTCAAGAAAGACGTGATGGCCTGGGTCGACGCGTGTGTGTCCTGCTAACGGGCTAAAGTGCACCGACATACCAAGGCCCCGCTTGTGACATTCGTAGTTCCCGAGAGGAGATTCGACCACGTCAACGTTGACCTCGTGGGCCCGCTTCCTTCCTCTCACGGGTTTACCTACCTGTTCACTATGGTGGACAGGACCACCCGATGGCCGGAAGCCGTTCCCCTCGCCTCGACATCTTCTTCCGACGTGGCCCGCGCCTTTATCAGCACGTGGATCGCACGTTTCGGTACCCCGTCCGACCTCTCCTCCGACCGGGGCTCGCAGTTCACCTCGGAGCTCTGGAACGCGGCCGCCAGCGGCCTGGGGGTTAAGCTGCACCGTACAACCGCGTACCACCCGCAGGCCAACGGGCTATGCGAACGTTTCCACCGGTCCATGAAGGCGGCGCTGCGCGCAGGCCTGACGGACGGCAACTGGGTGGATAAGCTGCCGTGGGTCATGCTCGGACTTAGGAGCGCCCCCAAAGAAGACCTGCAGTCCTCGTCCGCGGAGCTGTTATACGGCCAGACATTGCGCGTCCCGGGGGATTTCATTCCGGACGCGACAACCCCTTGGTCCGCGGCCAGCCAGCGTTCCACCCTGCGGGAAGCGGCTCAGACCTTCGCCCCGATTCCCACGTCGCAGCATGGTACCCGGGTGCCGCGCAGCCTGCACACGGCGGAGTACGTTTTTGTTCGCCACGACGCGCACTGTGGGCCCCTACGCCCCCCTTACAATGGCCCGTTTGGGGTCCTGCGACACGGTAATAAGGACCTCATGGTCGACATGGGCGGTAGGACGGAGACCGTGTGAATAGACAGGATCAAGCCCGCTCACGTAGACGTTTCCCAACCTTTGGAGTTGGCCCTTCCCCCCCGCAGGGGTCGTCCGCCGTTGCCCCGGGAGCCGCCTCCCACAGAGCCACCGGCAGCCTCACCGATGCCAGTTCCCCCGGGTGTCGGAGAGGGTACGGGCGCTTGCGGCGCTTTCCCCTCTCCGCCCCCGGTTTTCCGTGCTCGCCGAGGCCGTTTCGTGCCCCCGGGTGTCGTGGACGGCGCAAGCACTTACGCCGCTCCGCCCTCCCCGCCCCCGGTTTTCCGCACACGCAGAGGCCGGGCAATTGTTCCCCCACGCCGGGGGGATTTTGACTATGGGTGAATTCTGGGGGGGCTTGTGTAGTGACTGTACATAATTCACACAGAACTGTTGTTGGGAATAGTAGTTCCCCCCGAACGATTTATAGTGTGGCACTTCCTGCCACCGGCATTCATTCTTACTATCGACTCGACTACGTCGACTTGTTGTTACGCTGATGAATAATAAAGGAATTAGGTTCAACTTCGAGACACCGCCTCCGACTCCTTTCTCTCAGCGCTACAAGTTCAACTTTATCCCTGTAACGCCGTTTTGCCTCTATTACTGCTCTCCTAACGTTGTATCTCGCCACCTTGTGGTCATTCATGTTGCCTGTCACAAGCCCGGCATTGTAGGCTGAGGTGCGCACTTTCAGAGCCTCACGGATGGATTTATCTACCCAGGGCTTTTGATTTGGGTCAACTCTAATTGTGGTAGAGGGGATTGTTTCTTCTACCAGAGTACAGACAAAGTCAAGCACCGTTTCAGTGTAGTCGTTAATATTGGCTGTGTTATCACGGAACACACTCCAGTCTGTGCATTCAAGTGCAGCCTGGAGTGTCTCCTCTGACTCCACAGACCAACGCTTAACCTCTCGCGATACTACCAGCGCGCGCTTGAGACTTTGTTTATACTTTGGCAAAAGAAAGATGGCGGCGTGGTCCGACTTGCTGAATGGACTAAGAGCCTGTGACTTGTACCCATTCTTAAATTGCGAGTATACATGGTCTAATAAATTATGTTCTCGCCTCTGGTGGGACAGGCCACATGCTGATAGAAATTCGGCAACACCGTTTTAAGACTCGCGCTGTTCAAATCGCCCAAAACCAAAATGGCAGTGTCAACATTAGCTGTCTGAAGTTTGTTTACCTCGTCGTGTAGCTTCGAGAGTGCGACCCCAGTGTTTGCATGTGGTGGAATATACGCTCCGATCAGGATGATGGATGTTAACTCCATCGGAAGAAAGAAGGGTCAGCATTTGATGGTGATAAACTCCAGGTCTGGGGAGCAGTGGTTAGACAATTCCTTTGCGTTCCATGGATCGCACCACTCCTTGTTTACCATGAAGGCTACGCCGCCGCCTCTCGTCTTTCCCGATTCTTCTGCCGTTCGGTCCTTGCGGAGAACGAAGAAGTTATCTGCCGGTTCTATTGCGTGGTTTGGGACATCCGGACTCAACCAAGTCTCTGTGAAACAACAAGTAGGGCTGGCTGTCCCCGACTAAAGAAACCCAGAGGTTTAATCATAGGTTTTCATGGATTAATCAAATACTGTATTTGAATCAAGAAATATGTAAAAAAAAAAAATCAAATAAAAAAAATTACAATGTTGTCCTAACTGTTGTGATGCCAGAGAAGGACAAGTTAGACTTCAGCGTCAAATTGACTTGATGCTTGGCCTAGGGTAGCGCCGCTAGCACCCAAAGCCAAGGAGCCTGCTGGTGAGGCCTACGTGCGACTAGCCAAAAATGTAAGTGCACGTCGGGTGACATGGAAAATGTCTAGGTATGATGGTCCTGCTGATGTGGAGAGCTGTGACACACAGGAGGCTACAATTTACAATTTAGTCATTTAGCTGACGCTTTTATGCAAAGCGACTTAGAGATTGAGAACAACAAATTGTGAACTCTGGCAGCTAAGGGTCAGTAGTGCCTGAATTTCCCCAAGGGGATCAATAAAGGAATATCTTATCTTATCTAATCTTAAATTGTTCATCAAATAGTATAGAGCTTGAATGGTAAATGGCTGCAATTATATAGCACTTTTATCCAAAGCGCTTTACAATTTGTTCCTCACATTATACCCATTCACTCACACATTCACACACAGATGACGGAGGCAACCATGCAAGGTGCCAACCTGCTCATCGGGAGCAATTAGGGGTTAGGTATCTTGCTCAAGGACACGTCGACATGCTGCGGGAGGAGCAGAAATCCAAACGGGAACCTCCGGATTACCAGGCGCCTTGAGTGTTACACTCTGAGTAGGGTTGGGTACCGTTCACATTTGAACTGATACCAGTACTGATACTTAGCAGATTAGCTTAGTTAGAGTTCGCAGCTAACGTTAGTAGGAATCTTGAATGGTGTCCAAACCTTGTGTCTAGAGCGTGAGGCACACAGCATGGAGCTTCAATGTTTGAAGGTACATTTTAGCATTTTGAGATTCTAGAGATATATAAAAAGAAGCTGGACCAGCACTCTCAGGTTCAAGTATTTAATAGCAGGCTGCTATTAAATACTTGAACCTGAGAGTGCTGGTCCAGCTTCCCTGCTTCTTTTTATATATCACTTTACGGGATTTCAGCACCCAGTGTCGGATTTGTGAGCGCGGTCTAATTTGACATGAGATTCTAGAGATGCAGCCATTCACCACTTCTTCCCCTGTGGATACAAATTCTGAGTATTCAAACTTGAGTTATACCAAGTAACAATATAGATAGATGTACATGTAGATCATTAGATTTGGGTCATTGGACAAAAAAGGATGGACATACAATTTAAAGTGTCACTTAAAGCACCTAGAGTTTGTACTGAACTTGGGGAAATTTGCTTTTAGCTTGTGTGCTTCTGACACATGGAACATCATACAACAAACTCTAAAACTCAATACTTTGGTATCCTTTGGTCAGTTAAAATCCTTAATCACCAACTATTACACCATAATCTGCAGTTGTTTTAATTGATTGTACAAACCGTATTGCCTTTATTGTATGTTTATTGTATTTATCATGTATTTATTATGTATGCACGCTTGACTTCATTGAAAATCAATGAATCTTTGAGTTGAAACAAAGAAAATGTAATCAATATAATAAATATATAAAGAATATATTAAATGATTCTCTGAGATTTATCGTCCTTCTATGGTTGGACAAAAATTACAAAAATGAAGTTGCTTTGTTTTGTGACATGTTACACATGGCTTTTGGTGTTGGATTCTGGTATTGGGGAAATGTTCCAATAGGATGAGCTGTTATTAGCATGGTATTGGCCCGGTCTCCTACACCAGTATCAGTATCAGTCTATACGTAACAGTGTCAGTGCTACTGTAGGAGATTAGTATTAATTTAATTGTTTTATTGCATCTTCATGTAGTCAGAGCTAGAAGAAGTCAGAGGAGTGAGTGAGGGTCAGAGCAGAGAACTGAAGGAGCAGCTGGACCTGAGCAGAAAGGAGCTGGAGCAACAGAGACTACAGGTTGGATCTCACACTCAGACACCTGTTATTGGCACCTGTGTGCTGTGCTGTCAGTAACTACCATATCACACAGCCTCTCATGTCATTGCTTTTACCAAACATTACTGTATGTAACAATGTCTTCTACTTATTTGATTTACTATTGTATTCTTGCACAATCGAATCAGGCATGGCCAACCGCATTTCACTGTATGCCCTGGTATGTATGTGATAAATACCTCTTGAATCTTGAAAACAATGTGTAATTATTATCAAATCCATTCCTCTGTCCTCTGTAGATGGCCATGGTGCAGCAGGAGAAGGTGGAGGAACTGAGGGGGCAGGTGGACTCTCTCAGGGAGGCCAAGGTGAGGAGACTCTCTGGGCTAGATCCACAAAGAATGGATTGCACGGAGCAAGTTGCACCCTTACTTAAAATTCATTATGAATTGAAAATGGGGGACCATGATGTAAACAAGACGAAAGTCTTTCTCCAGGGCCCTGTTTCATGTACGTGGTTCAACTAAGTCGATCAAGATGTCCATTATCCAGCTTCAGTTAACCCGATGTTCGAAGCCGGGATTTTCCTGTTTCACAAAGGTGGATTCAGTCTCGTTAACTCAAGCCAGACTTGCGAGTCAGGCTAAATGCGCGCGGCCGTTTTAGGTGAAAAGCCAGCACGTATCGATGGCAGAGACCCTGATTCTCAACGCCATTGATTGATTAATTGATTTAAGACTTTATTGACAGATTGCAATACTCAATCGCCTCGCCGACAAGTTAAATGCGTTATCTATAGGCTAATTCTAAGTCCCTCATTACCTCAATCAATCAGATTATATTTCTTTAAACTTGCCTGCTGGATTGAATAATCAAATGAGATCTTGCTAGCGAAAATAACTAGTTAACTGTTATACAGAATTACGATACGGCCCTCTTGCCCATTGATTGATGTATAGTCAATCTTTAACTTATCTCCAATGTGGTCTAACGGGTTGTTCTTTTGACTTTCACACGGACGACCGGGGTTCAAGACCCTAGTTGTCTCCTTTTTTTTGCAATATAGGAATAATTCAATTTGGTGCACGTTGAGAGCTATATAAAGAATGACATCCTCAATGCATGTAGATTTATAATATTTTAACTTAAAACCAGGCTACTTTGGCGTATAATCATTAATATTATATTCAAAAAAATCATATTGGAAACACCAGGATTTGAACCCGGGTCGCAAGGTTGGCAGGCTTGAGCACTACCGCTGGGCCACTGTGCCAGATGGGATAAATTCATTGTTTATACATTAATGAACGAGAGACCCGTGTTTAGAATATTCCTTATTTTGAATGAAGTTTTATTTCTTTATCCTCATTCATTCATGTGACGTCAACGGCTCATTCAATTTCTCAAATCCGTCAAACAGCGCATCTCATCAGACATCTTAATCCCAGTTACAATTAAAATAACCACATTTTTGTGTACATCGCACGAGCGAGCGCCACCGTCGCCACGGTATATATAACGTGCATTATTTAGGACAAATTGAATTTAATATCAGCATTTTGGGTCTATTTTACATTTCAAAAGCCCCCTCTGGAAGAATGGAGCACAAAAACGTCATTCAGAATGGTATAATGCAGATCGTAGACTGTGGGAATAGTTTCAGGAAACGAGCTGTCACTTCTTTGCGGGGGCGTGGCTCTGCGTGATCGGGCTAACTTGAACTTGAACTCTGCTTTCGAGCAGGCTCAAACTTTTGGATCTGTTGGCATGGTGATCTGGAAAATCCACGTACATGAAACCGGAAAGTCCGGCTAACCCAGTTATCCAGCTAAAGTTATCCGGCTAACTCAGTTATCCAGGTACATGGAACGGGGCCGTCTGCCATACTGTATTGTACCCATTCTGCAATATGTTAATAAAGTTTTCATTCAATCAATCTCTGTCTTTGAGAAATACTGCTAGTAGGGCTGGCTGTCCCCGACTAAAGAAACCCAGAGGTTTAATCATAGGTTTTCATGGATTAATCAAATACTCTTATTTGAATCAAGAAATATGTAAAAAAGAATATATATCAAATACAAAAAATTACAATGTTGTCCTAACTGTTGTGATGCCAGAGAAGGACAAGTTAGACTTCGGCGTCAAATTGACTTGATGCTTGGCCTAGGGTAGCGCCGCTAGCACCCAAAGCCAAGGAGCCTGCTGGTGAGGCCTACGTGCGACTAGCCAAAAATGTAAGTGCGCGTCGGGTGACATGGAAAATGTGTAGGTATGATGGTCTTGCTGATGTGGAGAGCTGTGACACACAGGAGGCTACTGCAGCCTTAAGGCCCTAGCAATCAATCCATCCAATACAATTTACAATTTACAATTTAGTCATTTAGCTGACGCTTTTATGCAAAGTGACTTAGAGATTGTGAACAACAAATTGTGAACTCTGGCAGCTAAGGGTCAGTAGTGCCTGAATTTCCCCAAGGGGATCAATAAAGGAATATCTTATCTTATCTTAAATTGTTCATCAAATAGTATTGAGCTTGAATGGTAAATGGCTGCATTTATATAGCACTTTTATCCAAAGCGCTTTACAATTTGTTCCTCACATTTTACCCATTCACTCACACATTCACACACAGACGACGGAGGCAACCATGCAAGGTGCCAATCTGCTCATCGGGAGCAATTAGGGGTTAGGTATCTTGCTCAAGGACACTTCGACATGCTGCAGGAGGAGCAGAAATCCAAACGGGAACCTCCGGATTACCAGGCGCCTTGAGTGTTACACAGTTACACTCTGAGTAGGGTTGGGTACTGTTCACATTTGAACCGATACCAGTACTGATACTTAGCAGATTAGCTTAGTTTAGTTAGAGTTCGTAGCTAACGTTAGTTAAGGATTTGACCGTGACGTGGGTTTACAGGAATGGCGAGGATTCAAAGCGCGTTAGACGCATTGAACCCGTTGCCCGCAGAGTTTTCACTGCACATAGAAACAGCACAACTCGCGAGAGGATTTGTCACAGAGCTGTCAAACGCAGGGCTGAAGAGCTAGATGTCATATAGTAGCTTCTAAAATTTAAGGTCCATGCTGGTCTGTGTCTATTATGAAATGACAATTGTTTTGATGACCCCCCAGGGGCATTTGTCCCTTTTTTTCCTAAACACATGCTACTTGTCATTAATAGCTTGCTCGGTTTCAAGTTGTTTTCCAGCCAACTTTGTAACATTTGACATTGAACCCAGTTTGTCTTATAAAATCCCACAACTTTCTGTCTCCTCCTTTAATTGTCCTCCAATTGACCAGAACGCACTGCAACAGGGACAGGACAAGCTGCTCTCCAGGCTCCAGAAGGCAGAGGGGAGAGAGGAGGAGTGGCGGGAGAGGGGAGGGGAGGAGGAGAGGGAGAGATCCAGGGTCCAGGAGGAGGAGTACAGGTTGCAGGCGAGGCAGCATGCCCACACCATTGTGGCCCTGGAGCAGTGCTGGGCTCAGGCCAGGCTGAGCGCACAGAGCCTGGAGGAGGAGAGGGACTCGCTGAGCACTCA
This sequence comes from Notolepis coatsorum, assembly GCF_963971535.1. Lineage (NCBI taxonomy): Eukaryota > Metazoa > Chordata > Actinopteri > Aulopiformes > Paralepididae > Notolepis > Notolepis coatsorum. Next base: position 43,839,571 of record NC_140181.1, on the reverse strand, counting down.
GCTCAGAGGTGAGGGAGAGGGGGAGGGGTATGTATGTGCATTTCTGTGTGTTTCCACTTCATACTCTATAATCTATGTGTGTGTGTGTGTGGGATTGTGTAAGGTAGGGATGCTCCGATACCACTTTCTCACTTCCGATACCTAGTTCTAAACCTTCAGCGTGGCCGATACCAAGTACCAATCCAATCCTTTTACTGTATAGACTTAAAGGGGCACTTCATCGGAAAAACAATGGCAATTTATTTTGCACATAATCCCAGGGCTCTAAACTGCTTTGCACACGTTGCTTTAGTTATTGGGAGTTATTGAGTTTGAATATCTCCTCCCATGATGTCAGATCAGAGGACACTGAATCCCTGTGTTGTGTTAATTACTGCTCAATGAAATTATGTAGATGAAAAAATAGCAATCCATATTGCAATGTTGTCTCTATTTTTTCATCATTACTCGTTAACCTTCAATAACTGTCAAACAAAATGAATATGCAAAACATTTTAGTGCCTTGGATGTGTGAGATAATACGCCAAATAAATCGCTGTTGTTTTACGGTGAAGTGCCCCTTTAAACAGTTTAAATCAGTTTGGGGTCAGTGGACAAAAACAATTAAGGTGTAATCTATTTCCCTCCAGTACAGAGATCAAATATGTTTCTAGGATGTCCCGATCCGATCACGTGATCGGAATCGGCGTCGATCACGTGCTTTTCAGAGTATCAGGGATCGGGAAAAAATAATAATAAAAATCGGCAGTCAAAAAAAGAAAATTTTTATTCAACAAACATGACCATGTCCACGTCTTAAACTCATACGGAGGCCTTAGTTTTGGTTTTAAATTACATATAATATATCATCATTAATGTATTTATTGTCACACAGAGCAGAATAATTATCCACAACAAACACATTCCCCTTTAATTTTCACCGTTGCAACAAACATTCCCTTTAATTTAGACGCTACACGCTACACGCGAGTCGCGACCACATCACAACAACAACACGTCGCTCCCGAAACACGGTTAATATCCACTGACTTGAGCAGCTAGACTTAATGTCAGAGGTTTGGAACTAAGCATTTTAAAATAGAAAGTCAAGCAAGTTGCAATGTTTGCAAGGAGGAGATTCCGCGTGGAGGAAAAACTCATGAAGCAGCAGGCTGGAGGCGAAGTTTTCAGACTAACTTTTCAACTGGAGGATAACGTTACGTCGGCGTTTCAGACCAGAATGGACCATTACGTAAGTCGAACACTGAATGTATACTAATGTGCAAACATATATTGAAACTTTTAATATTTCTCATATGAAGCAGAAGCACATTTCTCAGGGTGAATGTAATAACAAAAGCCTCCGCTCTCGCGCCCTATTATAGGCAACAGATGGGCTTGTCTCACTCTGCCAGTTTCTGACAAAAATGCGTCAAAATTGATTACTAATGTGAAAGATCGGATCGGAAACGATCGGATCGATAGATATTTAAAATCATATGATCGGGATCGGATCGGAAGCAAAAAAAGGCGATCGGGACATCCCGACTATGTGTCAAAATGCAGCAAATCAAGTCGCTTTGATTCCTGACATGGTTCTTTGTATCAGATTTGAGTATTTAGGATTAGTAGAAATACTCCCTAGGCTATTATGCCCTATTTTAGTCTGGTATTGGATTTGGACCCATATATATTACCAGCGGCGCATCCCTAGTGTGTGATCTGTGTCTCTGTGTGTACATGTGTGTGTTTGTGACTGTGTGATCTGTGTCTGCATCGTGTCTGTCTGTCTGCGTTTGGGACATGGGTAATGTCTGTTATTTTGTCTGCCTATGTGTCTCGCAGGCTGCTTACTTCGCTTTCACACAGGGGCTGTTTGGTCCGCCTGAAAACGTCGGTCTCGGTTCGGCTTCATCGAACCAAACGCGAACCAAATATAGGAAGTGCTTATTATTACCACTGCTCGCAGCACTCACTGCAAAACAAGCACACTGTATCTAATCTATCTATCTATCTATCTATCTATCTATCTATCTATCTATCTATCTATATATCTATATATCTATATATCTAACTGTGCATCTTGGGAAGCAGGAAGAAAAAACGCGGCTTATTATATTATTAATAAAACAGCTACTTGTGGGCACTCATAAAAACACTGTGGTGTACAAGTTGTTTAGCGAGAGGATGGTGGTAATGTGCTTCAATAGAACAATGGATCAATGCCATGTCAAAACTCGCCTCCGCTCCGCTGATCTGGAGGACTCGCGGTCCACACACAGACACACACACACACGCGCGCGCGCGCGCACACACGGGCTCGCAGCCACACACACATTTCCACTGTCCAATAGACAAGCGCCCTTTTCGACCGCGTGACATTGTTCAGAAGGTTCGGTCCGCCTCACAGATTTCTATGTGAACGCAGGCGAAACAAATGAAGAATGCAACAATGTTGCAACTTCACCCCCAGAACCGCACCGAGTCCACCAAAACTATATGTGAAAGCGACCTAGTCTGTCTGTACAGCAGTTTGCATTTTCTCTGGACTTTTTAATCAAAATACAGAAAAGACCCCGGGAACATGACAGAATGACTCAGTCCATTAGTCCAGAATGACTCAGTACACTATGAATTGAAAATGGGGGACCCTGATGTAAACAAGACAAAAGTCTTTCTCTGGTCTGCATCCCCTTAACAATTGTATGTATTGAGCCGTACTGTATTGTACCCATTCTGTAATCTGTTAAATAAAGTTTTCATTCATTCATTCATTCATTCATTCATTCATTCATTCATTCATTCATTCATTCATTCATTCATTCATTCCACACAATCTGTTGGGTAGCAGAGCATTGATATGCTGTAGTACCACTTGAGACCACTAGATGGCAGTCATAGTCAGTGTACGTTTTTAAAAGTAGTCTACTAGTTAAAGAGACCCTCATCCATGCCTTCATCACCTCATCACCTCCTGTCTGGGGTCCCCAGCAACACCCTGGACAGACTCCTTGACTACTGTAATGGGGTCCTGTCTGGGGTCCCCAGCAACACCCTGGACAGGCTCCTTGACTACTGTAATGGGGTCCTGTCTGGGGTCCCCAGCAACACCCTGGACAGACTCCTTGACTACTGTAATGGGGTCCTGTCTGGGGTACCCAGCAACACCCTGGACAGGCTCCTTGACTACTGTAATGGGGTCCTGTCTGGGGTCCCCAGCAACACCCTGGACAGACTCCTTGACTACTGTAATGGGGTCCTGTCTGGGGTACCCAGCAACACCCTGGACAGGCTCCTTGACTACTGTAATGGGGTCCTGTCTGGGGTACCCAGCAACACCCTGGACAGACTCCTTGACCACTGTAATGGGGTCCTGTCTGGGGTACCCAGCAACACCCTGGACAGACTCCTTGACTACTGTAATGGGGTCCTGTCTGGGGTACCCAGCAACACCCTGGACAGACTCCAGTATATGCAGAACTCAGCTGTCACTCCGCACCAAGCCCTGGCAGCACACCACCTCGACCGTCATCCACCTCCACTGGCTCAGTCAAGTCCCGTATCTCATATAAGATCTGTCTTTTTTGTTGCCTGTAAAGTGTCCTTGGGTTTCTTGAAAGGTGCTATATAAATCCAAGTTATTATTATTATTATTATTATTATTATTATTATTATTATTATTATTATTATATTATATATATTATTATACCGGAAGAAACTCAATGTTAAATGACTATAGTATTGTATCCATGGCTATAATATAGAATATAGATTTAGCTCTACAAACAAGGTGACTAACTCCCATCGTTTACAGCGTGGCAGTAGCTACCACAGGATAAGGCTAATAGCTGGCAGCTAATGAGTTAATAATAATAATAATAATAATAATAATAATAATAATAATAATAATAATAATAATAATAATAATAATAATAATAATAATAATAATAATAATAATATTATTATTATTATTATTATTATTATTATTATAGCCATGGATACAATACTATAGTCATTTAACATTGAGTTTGTTAGATTGTTATTTCGGGAACATGTGTGAGATTATTGGGCATAATAAACATGCTTTATTTTTGTGTTCCTTTAAATGCACTCAATTCAATCAATTCAAAATAAATAGCAGAAACTCTTATCCATTGACAAATGGTAGTGTATTCATTTCCTACTAGTTTGGACGTGAAAACTGCTAAATGTTTTCTTAATATTTTTATTGAAAAGGTGTGCCGTCTATAAGCTGTCTATACCTATAGATGTCTATACCTATGGCTGTCTATAGGTCTGATGCTTGGATGCTTGTTGTGTTTTGTTGTTGGGACGTACTAGTAAACCTCTTGCCTTAAACAATATCCACTTCCTGAGTTGACTGAATTAAAAGCAAATTAACCCCAATCCTGTAATGTATACATAAGGAAAAGTGTTTGAAAACAATTATTTCACAAAAGTAATCTAACATGAGAACTTATTTCATACCATCATTTCTTCCAAGAAATAGAAAACAGTCAACCTGAGGCAGCAGTCTTGGAAGACACCATCACTTCCCTCAGGTCAGGAACGTCACACAACACATTAGTCTCTCTAGATAAGATTTGTTATGAAACCAAGTGTCACTCCAAGGTCATGTTCATCATCACCAACATGAGCACATCATTCCTCTCACACGGCAGTGACATCATCAAGCATCATCCTGCGTCTCGTAGATAATTCCTGAAGCATTATTCATCGCTTGGCATCCCATAATCAGCTCTGATGAGTACGTCTTAATCTTAGCTCGCTGCTTATGAATCATTTTGAAGGATTACTTTCGGCAGCCCCCGAGTTTGCCAAGCAGACTTGGGGCTAGATCCACAAAGAATGGATTGCACGGAGCAAGTTGCACCCTTACTTACAATTCATTATGAATTGAAAATGGGGGACCCTGATGTAAACAAGACGAAAGTCTATCTCTGGTCTGCATCCCCTTAACAATTGTGTGTATTGAGCCGTACTGTATTGTACCCATTCTGCAATCTGTTAATACAACTTTCATTCAATCAATCAATCTGCACAGTGATTGATTGAATGAAAATTGTATTAACAGATTGCAGAATGGGTTTTGATTGATTGATTGAAAAGTTTATTAAGAGATTGCAGAATGGGTACAGTACAGTACAGCTCAATACATACAATTGTTAAGGGGATGCAGACCAGAGAAAGACTTTCGTCTTGTTTACATCAGGGTCCCCCATTTTCAATTCATCATAACATATATGACATACGACTACATGTACTGCTACATCTATATATTTATGACATATCAGATTTGCAAATACAGTACTGTTTGTGATACAAAAGTGTCCAGAAAAAGAGTATATACATTTGACGTAGAAACTGTACATTGGAGGAGGTTGGGTGGGTGGGGTGGGGTTGGGTGGGTGGGTGGGGGCTGTACATTGGAGGTGGGGGGGGGGGGGGGTTGGGTAGGGGGGACACACACTGTACACTGTACATTGGAATACTGACAAAGCCATACTTGGTCATTTACTGTGCAACTGGGTTAGGACATTTGTAGGGGCCAGTTTCGAATTGCAGTCTCCCGTAGGTGTTTTTTTAGAGTGTTTTTGAAAGTGGGTAATGATTCACATTCCTTTACAGCTTTGGGTAGGGCGTTCCACATTGATGTGGCATAATTGCGAAACGTGTTTAGTCCTTTGTTTGAGCCGAATCTGGGTTTAACATGATTTGTGGAGCTCCCTCTGGTGTTGTGATCGTGGTATTCACTGACCTTTGGGAAGTATTTTGACATGTACATGGGTACCTTGGTCGCGTAGTGTATCTTGTAGACCAGGCCCATTGCAAGTTGCTGTACTCTGTCGTCTACTCTAAGCCATCCTAGGTTGTCAAAGTGGGCAGGGCAGGGGTGAGGTGGGTTCTAGGAGTCAGGTCAAGCAGTAGTCTGACTAGCTTGTTTTGAGATGTTTGTAATTTGTTTTTTAGTGCCTTTGAGGTGCTTTGGTACCATGAGGTGCAAGCATAGTCGTAGTACCCTTGAATGAGTGCTCCTGCTAGAGTCTTCAGGGTATTCTTGTTTACCAGAGAGGAGATCCGGTACAAGAATCGAGTTCGTTGGTTGACTTTTTTTTATTACATTGGATGCCATTTTGTCACAGGTACAATACTGTACGGCTCAATATACACAATTGTTAAGGGGATGCAGACCAGGGAAAGACTTTTGTCTTGTTTACATCAGGGTCCCCCATTTTCAATTCATAATGAATTGTAAGTAAGGGTGCAACTTGCTCCGTGCAATCCATTCTTTGTGGATCTAGCCCCGGAGATTGAAGTCTGCATATCTCTGCATCCACAAGACAAGTAGCTACGCACGTTGTCCCACAGGCTCTTGGGTTATCTGTAGTGCGCTGGGGCGGATAAGGACTATGTAATAGCTAGAAAGGCTGTGTTGGCGAGACACATTTACATTTAGTCATTTAGCTGACGCTTTTATCCAAAGCGACTTACAAGTTCTGTACGACAATTCATCAGGAAGGGTACAACTCTATCAGCTGAGTAACAATGTTCATCAAGTGTTGAGTGCTAGGTTAGTTTATTAGGACAAGTGCATGATGAAAATTAGTTAGGGTTCGATTTTTTTTCTTTTTTTTTTTTTAGATAATGGTTGAAGAAGTGCGTCTTTAGTCGACGGCGAAAGATTGGACGGGTTTCGCCTGTCCTAACTGGGGTGGGTAGTTCATTCCACCATTGTGGGGCAAGGACTGTGAATAGGCGACTTCTCTTTGATGACCCTCCCGGAGCTCGGATAGGAGTAGGTCTGAGGCGGCCAGAAGATGCAGAGCGTAATGGAGCACTGTTTTGTTTCGTTTGTTTTGAAAAACTGTGAAGAGTCTGTTTGATATTGCAGTGGGTCACAACAAATACAAACAAAGTCATTCATAAAAAGTATTGGCATGTGAGTGAGTTTCTTTTGGTACAGTCTCTTCCAATGACTTCCATCGTCAAACCGGATAGAAAAAAAGACTCACTGAAATTCCTGTGTACTGGGGAGGCATCTGAAGGACCCAGACAGACCTCACAGACAACGTACATACTGTACATACTGTACATACTGTACATACATACATGGTTATATATGTATTCGGCGCAACTGAATGCAGAAGTAAAAAAAGGCCTATGTGTTCCAATATGCTGTCTACGTGGATCACACAAATCGTAAATCGAGCGATCAAGTAAATAGAGTACAGTATACACAGTGCCACTATTCTGTTCTGTCTGCTCTGTGTCTGTTGGTGATAGAAAGTCTTGACCCAACTTGTCTTATGTGGGTACATCCAGGGGGTAAAACCACATGCTGAGCACACACACCCCCATACATTTTTATTTAGCACCTTGCATGGTTGTCTCTGCCATCGTGTGTGTGAATGTGAGGCCTGAGATGTAAAGCCCTTGGATAAAAGCGCTATATAAATGATAAACATTAACATTAAACATTAAGATTAAATCCGCAATAGCTGCCGCTGCGTGCACGCACACACACACACACACACACACACACACACACACACACACACACACACACACACACATACACACACACACACACACACACACACACACACACACACACACACACACACACACAGTGCTATCCCACGTGTAATATCACTGAGTGAGAAAATGAGTCATACCAAACATGGACAAATTCTTTAGAAGTGCAGCATAATATTTGCCTATTTCTGTGCCTGTGTGCTCTCTCTTCTTCTATCTCTTCTCTCTCTCTCTTTCTCTCTGTCTCTCTTCTTCTCTCTCTCTCTGTCTCTCTTCCTCTTCTCGTTCTCTCTCTTTCTTCTTCTCTTTCTCTCTTTCTCTCTCTCTGTCTCCATCCAGGGCAGACCTGGTCCAGGCGCAGCAGGGGGCTCGTTACCATGGTCACACCATCAAAGCACTGCAATGTGACCTGGCTGCAGCCAACGCCAGGTTCACAGACATGACAGGTGCCGAACAGCACGCTGTTTAATATGGAGTCAGGGTTGTTTTGATCATGCTGTTCTGTCTGAATATGGACACAAATAGTTTTAGGGGTTTCAGAGATTGATCAAATATTGTATTTGGTCTATTTTGATCCGGTTACTTGCATTGAGGAGTGATTTTGAGCACATGTCCATTGGCTCATTTTCATTGTTTGAAATAAGATTAAAATAAATTCTGAACCAAACCAAGCTGTGTAATATATAGCTCTGTAGTCTGAATACATTTTAACACAAATAATCTGGAATCAAATCGTGACCTCAAAATTGAAATATTTATTGAATGTGAAAATATGTGTATCAATACACCCCTAACAGATACCAACGTGTGTGTGTGTGTGTGTGTGTGTGTGTGTGTGTGTGTGCGTGTGTGTGTGCGTGTGTGTACGTGTACGTGTGTGCATGTGTGTGTTGTGTGCATGTGTGTGTGTGTGTTGTGTGTGTGTGTGTGTGTGTGTGTGTGTGTGTGTGTGTGTGTGTGTGTGTGTGTGTGTGTGTGTGTGTGTGTGTGTGTGTGTGTTTGCTGCTGCCAGGAGAGATGAGTGATCAGCAGAAGCAGGAGATGGAGCAGCACAGGGCTACGGTGGCTGATCAGAGGGTGCAGCTGAGCACGCTCACTCAGAAGCTCAGTCTGACGTCACAGCTGGTGGAGCAGAACGGGGAGGAGCTGAGGAAAGCCAAAGAAGAACTCAGGTAAAGCAGTCAGTCTAAAGAAAATGACACGATATTTTAAGTCTTGTGTATATGAGGATTTGCTTATAAACGCTTCATCCTGTCAAAGACCTTAACTGAGATATAGCCAGTAGGTGTGTGTGGTCGTCAGTGGAGGAAGAATAATTCCTAAAATCCTATCTGTTAAGTCTGGCCATAAGCCTGACAACCAGCCGGCAGATGTTGCATTAATATAATTGGAGATTGTACAAATTACATTCTCTACTGTTCACTAGTTTCACCATATTTAACCTACTGCATTGAAGTCTGGGGAAATAATTACAAATGCTCATTATACCCATTAACTATCCTCCAGAAAAGAGCTGTGCGCATCATTCACAAGGTTGGATATCTGGACCATAATCCAAAATTATAAAAATTAACTGATATTGTACTGTATCAAACTGCACAAATAATGTATAAAGCCACTGAACGACCATGAAAAGTCTTTGTATTTCAATTTGGGGAGTAAAATGATTGTGGAGTTAAAGCAATGTCAAAACATAAAACAGTTTAAAATAAAATATAGTCAAATGGTTTTCCAGAGGTACAGAGATGAAGAAGGGGTTTGATATCTGGCTGAGTGTATGTTGTGTGTATGTATGTATATATATGTATATATGTGCTATGTATGTATGTAGTTGTATATATGTATATCAAATGGCTAGAGGGGGGGGGGGGGGGGGGGGGGCGACAGTGGCTCGGGAGGCAGAGCAGTCGTCTGGCAATCCGGAGGTTCCCGGTTCTATTCCCACTCCTCCCGGGCAGAGTGTCGATGTGTCCTTGAGCAAGACACTTAACCCCTAATTGCTCCCGATGAGCAGGTTGGCACCTTGCATGGTGTCCTCCGCCGTCTGTGTGTGAATGTGTGAGTGAATGTGTGTGTGAGTGAATGGGTAAATGTGAGTACCAAATTGTAAAGCGCTTTGGATAAAAGCGCTATATAAAAAAGCAGCCATTTACCATTTAGAGGAACTATAGGGTAACCTACAGTTTTGGCAAATAATAATAAGAAATTAATCAAAAATGTTTTGTTAACTAAGTAAATTTTACCATAAAGAGAGCAGGTAGTTATAAATTAGTAGAAATATGATTTGAGTAAACGGGGTGGGATTAAATAAGTATACTTCTTCCCACTCCTTTTCAAATATGTAATGACAAAATGAAGTTATATTTTTAAGTTATTATTTTTATACAATTATATATTTGGATGGCTTAAGGCTATATCTGTACTTTGTTGTTTGTTGTTGTTTGTTTGTTTGTTGTTGCATACTTCATTATTGTAATGGAACTCTGGATCCTATGGTACACTAACCAATGATTGGATTACACTTAATGCTAGTGTTTATTTAACTTGGTAGATCTGGTTTTGGCTTCAGGGGACATTGAAATGAGGTGCATGGTTCAATTTAGAGCACTGGCGACCAAGCAGGTCACTTTAAAATAGTTTGAGTGTTTGTTGAGGAAAGACTAGCTTTTGTTTGAGTGTTTGAATATTTGTGTTTATGTACCTGTTCATCTGTAAATTAATGTATCTGGCTGCTATGACGATTTAATTTCCCTTCTGGGATTAATAAAGTCAACTACCTCTTTATATCTATTTATCTAATTGAATGATTATGGATCAAAAGTAACAAATAGCTATCATCACCCAATTTTTGTGGGATGAATATGCCAACTCATACAGTTGCAGATTATTCATTTTTATCCCTCCACTTTTTCTCCTCTTTTTATATTTTTCTCCCATTCAATTTCGCTGTGCCAATTCTCCCCTCCCCTGTCTTGAACATTGCTTGCATATGCCCCCCTCTGGCCCGTTGTAGGGAGGATAGAAGCCTTGCATCACGTGTCCCCTCCGATACACGAGGAGGCAGCCTGTCACATCTTTTCACCTGCCAGCGCGGGCTCTCATTGGCGAGGTGTAACGTGTGGGAGGCTCACACTACCCCCACCATTTCCTGTCTCTGCTGTGCAGGCGTCCCCCAACCGACCCGTAGGAGTCGCTGTCCACAACATCCAGATTACCACCCATCGACTTCCACCCGCTAACTCTGCCAATTGAGTTAGTATGACGGGTGGGCCAAGCCGGAGGCAACGCCGACAGCCGGATTCGAACCCGGTGTCTCTTGCGTTGGTGGCGAGCGCAATGTCTGCTACGCCACCCAGCCGCTCAGTTGCAGATTATTCTTGTGTATTGTGATGTATTGACGAAGGGGTATATACGAAGGGATATGAGGGATTTGTAGGTATTGACGAAGTAAGACCGAAATACAGAAATACAGGAGTCTGCCAGTCTGGTTATAACAATGTATTATGTGCTCATAGGAGAGATAACATAATCTGAGAGTCTAGTATGGTCTGTCTCAGAGTTGTGAGGTCTCAGTGATGCTTTATAAGAGTCTAGTATGGTCTGTCTCAGAGTGGTGAGGTCTCAGTGACACTTTATAACAGGGACATTTTACTTTCTACTAACCATCGGGTGCCACTGTGTTTTGGCGCCTTTTTTTTTTTTTTTTGAAGATGGTGGAACTAGCTGTCCTAACTGGACTCTATCAGTCTGAATGCTAATCAATATTTTAACAAGGGAGTACATATAGGCAAGACAGACAGAGAGAGAATGAATGTGTGAGTGTGCGTTGACAGTATGTAATACAACAACTGTCCTCCCAGACAATTCCAGCCTGAGCGGGAGAATAGGATCACTGCCGAGACTGAGCAGAGAGAGCAGCATCCTGACCAGAGCCAGCCATGTCTACCACAACACATTAAGGTACACTATTCTACCACAACACATTAAGGTACACTATTCTACCACAACACACTAAGGTACACTATTCTACCACAACACACTAAGGTACAATATTCTACCACAGCACACTAAGACACTGTAGTATCTGTTAAAGATACTATGTACTCTCGTTGTTGTCAAACCAAATGTAGTATTCTTGTTAAAAAGGGATGTCCAAACAAACGCTCAGATGCTCCTCCATGAATATTTATTTATCAAAAGCAATCAATGGTTGCTTTTAAAAACACTTGTTGTATCTCAAAAACACTGGTTGTTTACAATAGTTCGAGGTCTGAATCTGCATTCAAACTAGTCTAACAAAATATCCGCTGGTCTTATCAACAAGTGTCTTCTGTGTCCACATCTTTGGCAACATGAATATAACTTGTTCTTAATCGATGAGGCAGTCCTGTTCTCCGTCTTCTTCAGCTTTATCTTTCATCTCTGATCTTCTTACACCTTTCTCTCTGATGATCCCTCTTCCAGTGACCTGTGGCCCTGTATTTATAGCAGGCCGGGGTCCAGTTGATGACCTCACAGATAGTGACATCAGAACAGGTTTTCCTCCAATCCCCAAACAGTTAGTTTTCAGTTTGAAAATGTAGGCGTGGCTTATCACTAACTGCTTAGCTGAAAACAGTATTTCTTTCCAACTCATTTTAAGGCTAAATCATTGTTACTATTACATCTACTACACATGATATATGAATATTAAGGTCCTTCTCTCAAGTAAGTAAGTAAGTAAGTATTTATAAAGCACCTTTCATACATGTCATGTAGCTCAAAGTGCTGTACACAATTATAGGCATATATAACGATAAAAGCAATAAAGTCATAGTGATCAGTTAAGATCAATGTTAAAAAAAAAAATAATAATAATAATAATAATAGTAACGTAAAAATGAAAATAACGTAAAAACAGTCATTTGCTTACCAGTTTGGGAGAACAGGTCCGCACAAACATTTCCGCTCAGTGGCAACCGGAAATGCACTAAACCAATGCACTTGTATGGTAGGTAGCAATGTTTAGGTCTTATAATGCTAGTGTAGTTACGTTTTTATCAGTGGTCATAGTTGGGTCCATAGTGCTTTACCAAGTCCCACGGATCCATCAGTGGCCGTGTATTGTGTGCGTATGTACCCGTTCGCTCATGTGGTCAGTGGCCAGAGTTGGGTCCACAGGACTTATCCAAGTCCCATGGACCCATCAGTGGCCGCGTCTTGTGGTAGAAAGAAAGAAAAAGAAAAACGCATAAAGAAAACAGTCTAAAGTTTGAAAGTTTGGGAGGTCCGCAGAAACACGCCTTCAGCTCAGAAGCTGAGGCGTGTCAAAAACTTTTGAAAAACTGGAGGCGTGTCTCCTATTGTACCCATTCCTTCATCTAAAAAGTTTGAAAGTTTGGGAGGTCCGCAAAAACACGCCTTCAGCTCAGAAGCTGAGGTGTGTCAAAAACGTTTGAAAAACTGGAGGCGTGTCTCCTATTGTACCCATTCCTTCATCTAAAAAGTTTGAAAGTTTGGGAGGTCCGCAAAAACACTCCTTCAGCTCAGAAGCTGAGGCGTGTCAAAAACTTTTGAAAAACTGGAGGCGTGTCTCCTATGTACCCGTTCCTTCATCTAAAAAGTTGGGTCCACAAGGCTTATCCTAGCCTCATGGATCCATCAGGTTTTTCCAAGCCATAACTATTTGTAAGCTAGACTGTATAGGTACGTTTTTAATTTTCCTTTAAAAATGTGTATAGAGCTGGCGTTTCTGATGTGTGTTGGTAGTGTGTTCCATAGTTTTGGGGCATAGTTGGCAAATGCCATACTTCCTATCCTTTTTTGGTTTCTGGGCGTGTCTAGTAAACCTGTAGTGGATGACCGTAGCGTTCTTGAGGGCAGATAACTAACTAGGGAATTTGCTATGTATTTTGGGCCTTGCTCATTAAGAGCTTTATATGTTAGGAAAAGGACCTTAAAATCAATTCTATGAGTTATTGGAAGCCAGTGCAGAGTGGCCAGGACTGGAGTGATATGTTCTCTTCTCCTTGTATGAGTTAGTAATCGAGCTGCAGAGTTTTGGATAAGCTGAAGCTTCCCAATGGTTGCTTTGGGAAGACCAGTGAACAGTGCATTACAATAGTCAAGCCGACTTGATACAAAAGCATGAATAAGTTTCTCTGCATCCTTTTTATTTACGAAAGGTCTTACTTTCGCTATGTTTCTTAGGTGGAAGAATGACGTTTTCATGGCCTTATTTATATGAGACTTAAAGGTCAGGTCTGAGTCCAAGATGACACCTAGGCTTGTAACCTCAGTCTTTACATAGGATGACAGACTCCCCAGGTTTTTACAAAGCACTTCCCTTTTCGCTTTTGGGCCGATCAATAGGATTTCGGTCTTGCTTTCGTTTAATTTTAGGAAGTTATTGTTCATCCACTTGTTTATTGCTAACAGACAATTTGTAATGGACTGTATGGCTGTAGTGTTATTTGGTTCTGCGGAGATATATAGTTGTGTATCATCAGCATAACTATGGAAGCATACATTGTGGTCTCGAATGATGTCCCCGAGGGGCAGCATATATAGTGAGAAGAGTAATGGACCAAGGCAGCTTCCTTGTGCGACTCCAAAATTGCTGTTATGTTCCTCGGATACATTGTCTCCAAGCTTAACATAGAACCTTCTTCCCTTAATGTATGTTATGAGCCAATTTAGTACATGATCGGAAAAGCCAACCAGTCTTTCTAGACGACTGATCAAGATATTATGGTCAATCGTATCGAACGCTGCACTAAGGTCCAATAGGACAAGAATTGAGACTTTGCCAGCATCGGAGTTTAGCCTGAGGTCGCTAACTATTTTGGTAAGGGCAGTTTCAGTGCTGTGATTTGTTCTGAAACCTGATTGTAGTTCATCCATGATGTTATTATCTTTGAGAAAGGAGTTTATTTGTACTGAGACTATCTTTTCTAATATCTTGCTGATAAATGGAAGGTTCAATATTGGCCTATAGCTTTTTAGTTCGTTTACATCTAAGTTTGTTTTCTTTAGTAGTGGTTTTACTACAGCTGTTTTAAATGCATCTGGAAAAGTGCCTGTTTGAAGAGACATATTTATGATTTCAAGGACATGATTTGAGACACTATCAAACACCCGCTTGAGAAATGCTGTTGGTATAGGATCGAGGCAGGAGGTGGCGGAATTACACTCAGAGACAATCTTACAGAGGTCAGGTAATGTAATACATGTGAATTCCCCCATAGTTATCTCAGGTGGGGTTTCACTCACAGCCAGATCCATATCAGCGGTAATGCTTGCTCTAATCAATGATATTTTTTCATTAAAGAAAACTGCGAACTCTTCACATTTTGTGGCTGATTGCTGCGGTATATGGGGGGGTGGTATGTTAATCAGCCGGTCAATGGTGGAAAAAAGTACCCTCGAGTTACCCATATTTTCTGAGATCATTTTGGAAAAATATTCCTTTCTCGCAAGTTGTATTGCCTTATTGTATGCGCCCATGGCGTCTTTGTATAAATTAAAGTGAGCTGTGAGTTTGAGTTTCCTCCATTTTCGCTCGGCTATCCTACATTTTCTCTTGTTATCTTTAACATTGGTTTTATTTAGCCATGGAGAGATTCTATCAGTTTTTACCTTTTTAACCTTTAGAGGGGCAACAGTATCTAACACGGTTGACAAGGTGTTGTGGAAGTTTTGCACTTGCTGATTTAAGGAGGATTTACTGCATTGGTCGTATGATTTCATCATACTAGAGAATTTTGCTTCAGCTCTAGCGTCCAGAAGCCTTCTGTGAACTAGGAATTCGCTTCTGGTCTTATGTAATATTAGGCTTGTACCATAGAACACACAATAATGGTCAGAAATTGGAATTTGTTTTACTGATATATTCTCAATGTTTAGCCCTGTTGTTATTAGTAGGTCCAGAGTGTTGCCATGTTGGTGGGTGGCCTCGTGAACATGTTGCATCAGTCCAAAACTGTCCAGTAGGTTCAGAAACTCACAACCCCTGGGGTCATCCTTTTTGTTGATATGAATATTTAGATCTCCATTAAGAATGATTCTATCATACCTGGTAATGCAGATCGATATGAGTTCTGAAAATTCCTGTATGAAGAGTGGCGAGTACCTTGGTGGTCGATACAATGTCACACATATTACTGGCATTTCTGTTTTCAATACAATAGCAAGGTATTCAAATGATAAAAATGTTCCCAGGTCAATATCATTGCACACAAATTGAGTGGAGATGATTGCTGCTATTCCTCCTCCCCTCCCACTCTGTCTGTTTGATTGATAGAATTTAAAATTGGAAGGGCAGGTCTCAATCAGTGTTGCTACACCAGTGATATTGTCTAACCATGTCTCTACTAAAAACATACAATGTACACCATGTTTTACTATGAGTTCATTTATCAGAAATGATTTTTGTTTCAGCGCTCTAACGTTGAACAGTGCTAGTTTTAGCTGTACGGGTTCTGTAGTGGGGTGTGAGATAGTCTGTGGTTGAACACTGATATTGATAAGGTTAGATTTACATATGGGACGTGATAATGAGTAATTGATTAGTCTTTTGGTGATCAGAATCGGGATGACACTCAACGTGTTTTTTTGTAGTTTAGGCTGCTTCTGTATATAGTCTACAGAGCTAGATATGGTTGGTTGTCAGGCCAGTGATGCTATACTTTGTATGACGTTATGTATTAGCACATTTACCCCTGATATGTTTGGATGGATGCCATCGGGTCTGTAATGGTCTTTCCTGGACCAGAGCAGATCAAAGTTATTTATATAGCAAAGTCCTATAGTAGTACAGTGGGTCTGTAGCCATTTGTGCAACCAGAACAGACGGCTAAATCGCTCAGATCCACGACCTATGGATGGAATGGGGCCAGACACAATGCATATTTTACCCAGGCTTTCAATAGTGAGTATTAGTGATTCAAAGTCAGATTGGAGTTTAACGGATTGTCTTCTAGCCATTACGTCATTTGCTCCGATATGAATAATAACGGTGTGGGCGGACGGATATCTCTCGATGATTTCGGGAGTACACTCCAGTAAGTCAGTAACTTTTAAACCGGAAAAACAATACGTAATGCCGTGTGGTATTTGCAAAAACCTGGTGATGGAATCTCCGATGAGTAGGATCTCTGGCTGTTCCTGGATGCATTCCCCGTCGTAGATGGCCAGGTTTCTATGGTGAAAAGCCGCAGGAGTAGCGTCTGCATTGCTGGCGGAGTTAGACGGTTGGTCGGGCAGCAGCGCCGTGAGGAGGGGCTCATTCACAGCGGCATTTCCATCGATGACACTCGCCGTTTGAATGATCATCCTGGTATGTGCTGCAGAGCACCGCAGACACACATTTCAACATAACACATTACTTGTTTGTCCCAGAGTAAACCACAAAGCTGACATTCACATGAGTTATTTCCAGTTCAGTGTATCAAGATTTATATTACCTCATTTAATTTATTCATTAAACGTATCTGTGTGTGTGTGCTGATCAGGAAATAAGATAATCGATTTTTCAGCCCGCTTCTCTAGCGTGCATAAGTACACATATACTATCGATAATCTAGCGTTTATTTGAAAACGATTCATAAATAGGCCGAAAAATGACAACGTTTTTTGTGTATTCCAGTAAAGGGCGATTCCTGCAAAAACACTTTTTTCTGGAAATTTCCAAAAACGAGCGTTTTTCAAAATGGTATAAAACGGAAATGTACCAATGAAAAAACAATCCATTTCGACAATTGTTGACTGCAAGCAAGTCATTGATAAGCGACGGGCGTATTAGACACATAGCCATAATTTAAGATATAGTTTATGTTAGGAATCCAGGTAAGAATGTTGAGTTCAAGTATGGCATGGAAGAATGGAGACGGAGAGGCTGCTGCTCTTCTCGAATACGTGTTATTTTTATTATCAGAAACACTTTGAGCGATAACAATACTTTACCAGGTAAAGCAGGAAGTAGTAATAATGAAGGATACTTAGAAGAGAACTTAAACAACAAAAGAGAATAGGGAGCGGTGAGAGATCCCACTTCTCTACCTAAAGCAAGGATAACTTAAATCATGATAACAGGCTAGATATCCGACTTCTGCCTGTGGACGGCTGTTCCCAGTAACACTGCTGATGAACCGACAGGGAGAGAGGGGCAAAGTATTACTATAAGGCCTCAGTACAGCCAGCAGACCCAATCAGCACCAGTGACATAATTATAGGCAGGTGACAACAATCAGGGTAATTACTGAGACAGCACGTGACGACAATCAGATAATACAGAGACAGAGTGAGAATTCCAAGATGGCGGCAGGGCCTCCAATCCTGAATAGGGAGAGAAGCCCAGACGTTACAGTACCTCACCCCGACGAACGGCACCTGACGTTCATCTGGGTGCCTCGGGATGTAGCCGGCAATAATCGTTGCGATCAATGATATCCCTTTGAGGCACCCAGGAACGCTCTTCTACCCCGTACCCCTCCCAATCCACCAAGAACTGGAACCCCCTACCCCTCCGCCTACAACCCAAGATCCTCTGCACCGTGTAGACCATTTGACCGTCAAGGATGCGAGGCGGAGGAACCGCAGGAAGTGGCGGGGACAAGGGCGATGAGAGGAATGGCTTCAACAGGGACACATGAAACGTCGGGTGGACCCTCATAGAAGCCGGGAACCGCAGCCTGTAAGCCATAGGGTTCACCCGACGAACTACTCTAAATGGTCCTATGAAGTGGGGAGCTAGCTTCCTGGATTCCACCCGGAGAGGGATATCACGGGGGGAAAGCTAAACCCGCTACCCAGGACGGAAGACCGGAGCCGGACGCCGCTTGCGGTTAGCCTGGTGCTGAGCCCTAACCGAGGCCTTCCGCAGCATCGTCCGAACCCGGTTCCACGTCCTGTGGCAGCGAACCACGTGGGCCTGGACCGATGGTACCTCAGCGTCCTGCTCCTGTTCGGGAAACAGAGGAGGTTGAAAACCATATTGACACTGAAAGGGAGACATACCAGTAGAGGAGGAGAGGAGGGTATTATGCGCGTACTCCGCCCAGGCCAACCTCTTACTCCAAGTTGCCGGGCACCCGGCAACGTAACACCTCAGGACGCCCTCCAGATCCTGGTTTACGCGCTCCGTCTGCCCGTTCGACTGCAGGTGAAACCCAGAACCTGAAACCCAGAATGCCTTCCAGAACCTGGAGGCGAACTGAGGGCCCCGGTCAGACACAATATCCACTGGTAACCCGTGGACCCGAAAGACGTGCTGCACCACTAGGTCAGCAGTCTCTCGAGCCGAGGGAAGTTTGGGCAGGGGAATGAAGTGGGCCGCCTTGGAAAAGCGATCCACTACTACCAAGATGGCAGTGAACCCATCTGACGGGGGAAGGCCAGAAATAGAATCCAGGGATATGTGCGACCAGGGACGTTTAGGAATAGGAAGCGGTCGGAGGAGACCCGCCGGTGCACGGCGAGAGGTCTTACTACGCGTGCACACCGGACAGGCCGCCACAAAGGAACGCGTATCCCCCACCTCTGTAGGCCACCAGAACCTCCTACGGATAAACTCCAGGGTCCTGGCGGCCCCAGGGTGGCCGGTGAGTGAAGAGGTATGTGCCCACTGCAGCAGTTGCGAGCGCGCAGCCTTGGGCACATACATCCGCCCCAGGCTCCCGTGCCAGAGCCGATCTTACCACCCTATCTATGCCCCATGACACGGGTGCCAAAATAAGGGCCTGTAGAATAATAGGGTGGGGCTTCTCCTCTCGGTCCGGAGTATCAAACTGACGAGAAAGAGCGTCAGGTTTGTTGTTCTTGGAACCAGGCCGGTAGGAGATGGAAAATCTAAATCGAGTGAAGAATAACGCCCACCTGGCCTGGCGAGCATTAAGGCGTTTAGCCCCTTGGATGTAAGCCAAGTTCTTATGATCAGTCCAAACAATGAAAGGATGTGCCGCCCCCTCTAACCAATGTCTCCATTGCTCCAGTGCCAACTTGATTGCCAACAACTCCCGATTAAAATGCCTGTAAAAATGTGCAAAGCCCAAAAACCGTTGTAATTCCTTGAGCGACGAAGGGCGTGGCCAGTCCAAGACTGCACTCACCTTGGCTGGATCCATGCGAAGATCACCCTTCCTCAACACAAAGCCCAGGAAGGACACGGTGTCAGTGTGAAACACACACTTTTAACAAATAGCTGATGCTTGAGGAGATGCTGTAGCACCTCACGAACATGCATTTGGTGCTGCACCATATGGCTAGAAAAAATTTGGATGTCATCTAAGTAAACAAACACTGACACCCCAATTAAATCCCGCAGCACGTCGTTGACCAGGGCTTGGAAAACTGCCGGAGCATTAGCTAAACCAAAGGGCATGACTAAATACTCATAATGCCCGTTGGGCGTGTTAAACGCAGTCTTCCACTCGTCCCCCTCCCTAATCCTGACCAAATTGTATGCATTACATAAGTCAAGTTTAGAGAAGACCCCCTGTAAGCATTCAAAGGCGGTGTCCATGAGAGGTAGAGGGTAGCGGTTCTTGATGGAAACGTCGTTTAACCCCCTATAATCAATGCACGGGCGCTGGCTACCATCCTTTTTATTCACAAAAAAAAACAGCGCCCGCAGGGGAGGTAGACGGACGTACAGTATGTGCCCCGCGGCCAGTGCTTCCTGAATATAGGTGTTCATAGACAGTGTATCGGGGCGAGAGAGAGAAAACATGCGGCCGCGGGGCGGAGTGGTACCAGGTAGAAGATCTATGGTACAGTCGTAGGGCCTATGAGGTGGCAGTGCTTTGGCACGCGACTTGCTAAAAACCTCTGCCAGATCCCAGTAAATTTCGGGGACCCCCGTTAAATCGGAATTAGGAAGTACTGTAGGCTCAGCAACGCCAACCGCCATCCTGGAGAGAGACAAGGGGAGAGAAGAAAACAGAGTGGGTGAACTTTCATTGGAAATCGGCACAATACTCTTATCCAAAGAAAGTACACCCGTAGACCAGTTAATGGCAGGGTTGTTAGCTGCCAGCCAGGGATGGCCTAGAACAATGGGTGAATGGGGAGAAATAACCACAAAAAAAATATAATAATTCCCACTCACCCCCAGCCACCTGCAGAAGTCAAGCCAATACAGCACCAAAACAAAACTCTGGATCTACCAAAGCTGCGTACTCTCAACACTACTATATGGTGCAGAATGCTGGAAAACCACAGAAAGCGACATCCATAAATTATCCACTTTCCACACCTCATGCCTGCGCAAAATCCTGCATATATTCTGGCCCAAGATCATCTCCAACAATAACCTCCTCAACATTACCCAACAAGATGACATGCACTGTATAATTAATAAACGAAGGTGGACCTGGATTGGCCATGTACTCAGAATGGACACCAATGCGATCCCAAGAGTTGCATTACACTGGACCCCAGAAGGCAAAAGAAAGAAAGGGAGGCCTAAAACGACATGGCGTAGGACTACAGAGAAGGAGCTCCAGCAACACCACCAGAACTGGTGGACCATAGAGAAGATGGCCAAAGAGAGATGCAAGTGGAGAAACTTTGTTGCTGCCCTATGCGTCAGCCGGCGTAATGGGGATAAGTAATTAGCACACAGCACAGACAGAACAATCGTCCTCTTAAATGAAAAACGTTAGTGGTCTTGTAAGGACTCAAGTCACCATTTTACATTAACTTCATACAGTTACCACTTACGGTATACAAATATATTTTCCACTGAACTTGCATCATACTTAAATCACCATCTATTTCTGTTTGTGTCCAATGTGTTGAGAATAGCTGAAGTTCTATGATACAGTTAAATTTCTCAAATTCTTCTCACTGATGTTTTCTGTTCTCTCAGTATGACAGTTGACATTGTAAATACTAGGACTGTCCTCGACTAAAGAAATGCTTAGTCGACTAAGAGCCATAGATTTTTGCCGACTAATCAATGAGTTAATTACTTCGATTAAGACCAAAGACTATCTAACAACGTCTCTGTCGACTAAGACCAAAGACTATCTAACAACGTCTCTGTCGACTAAGACCAAAGACTATCTAACAACGTCTCTGTCGACTAAGACCAAAGACTATCTAACAACGTCTCTGTGGACTAAGACCAAAGACTATCTAACAACGTCTCTGTCGACTAAGACCAAAGACTATCTAACAATGTCTCGGTTGACTAAGACCAAAGACTATCTAACAACGTCTCGGTCGACTAAGACCAAAGACTATCTAACAACGTCTCGGTCGACTGAGACCAAAGACTAACAAACAACGTCTCTGTCGACTAAGACCAAAGACTATCTAACAACATCTCGGTCGACTAAGACCAAAGACTATCTAACAACGTCTCGGTCGACTAAGACCGAAGACTATCTAACAACGTCTCTGTCGATTAAGACCAAAGACTATCTAACAACGTCTCTGTCGACTAAGACCAAAGACTATCTAACAACGTCTCTGTCGACTAAGACCAAAGACTATCTAACAACGTCTCGGTCGACTGAGACCAAAGACTAACAAACAACGTCTCTGTCGACTAAGACCAAAGACGACTATCTAACAACGTCTCGGCCGACTAAGACCAAAGACTATCTAACAACGTCTCGGCCGACTAAGACCAAAGACTATCTAACAACGTCTTGGTCGACGGGCAGGGTAATAGAAATTAAAAAGATACAAGAATAAAAAGTATGTATGTACGTGTCATCCACTAAGAGGAGGCATCCCTGGTAAATACATGATTTGTTGTTGTTGTTGTTAATTCTTAAAGTTCTCTTGCAGCACTTGAATATGAATTGTTCTGTGGTGGAAAGTGGTGTGGCTCTATGTTCCTAGCGACTCTCTCTGCTCCTCTGCCAGCCAGTCTGAACAGGTTCTGCTGTGTTCACCTGTGTGTGTGTGTGTGTGTGTGTGTGTGTGTGTGTGTGTGTGTGTGTGTGTGTGTGTGTGTGTGTGTGTGTGTGTGTGTGTGTGTGTGTGTGTGTGTGTGTGTGTGTGTGTGTGTGTGTGTGTGTGTGTGTGTGTGTGTGTGTGTGTGTGTGTGTGTGTGTGTGTGTGTGTGTGTGTGTGTGTGTGTGTGTGTGTGTGTGTGTGTGTGTGTGTGTGTGTGTGTGTGCGTGCGTGTTCCACGTCTATATATAAGGAAGACAACTGTCGCCTGTGTGTCTCCTTTCTCCTGCTCTTGCGCCACAAGAGCTATCATTTATATTGTCCCATACAGGCAGTCACACCCTTGTTATGTAAGGGGATAATGAGCCCACTGCACGTTGGTGAATAGCCTTGTGGGACTGCAGTGGGGGTGACATTCATACTCATGTCCACCACAATGAGAGCTATTGTGCCTTGGAGTATGTTCCACACTATCAGCCAACAAAAATCAACAAACCATGGGATTTGAGCTTGAATCCCAATACTTGTTGAATGTTTTTAGACCATGATATTGGAGGATTATGGTCGTGTTTTTATAGGAAGAGTCCTGTATGTTCTCACAGTCCTGGCTGTATGTCCTCACAGTCCTGGCTGTATGTCCTCACAGTCCTGTATGTCCTCACAGTCCTGTATGTCCTCACAGTCCTGTATGTCCTTACAGTGCAGTGCCTCTCCTCCCATTCTGATATTAAAGGGATAGTGCTGATTTTTGTAACATCAGCCTTATTGGCTACTTACCAATGATGTTGTTGATCGGTAGATGTTGTTTCTCAGTACAATCCATGCTACCCCACAGTACCTCCGGCTAGTTAGCCACGAACCAATGCAAAGTCAATAAGGTCACGTTTCTGTCTGTACAAGTTCACTGAAGACAAATGAAATCTAGTCCACAGTGCACACATTATAGATCACTGGTAAGTAACAAATAAAGCTAGAGTTCCAAAAATCAAAACTATTTTACAATTTTATTTTGAACTTTAATGTATGAGGTGTTTGATTGATTGATTGATTGAACATTTTATTAATAGATTGCAGAATGGGTACAATACAGTACAGCTCAATACACACAATTGTTAAGGGAATGCAGACCAGAGAAAGACTTTCGTCTTGTTTACATCAGGGTCCCCCATTTTCAATTCATCATAACATATATGACATACAGATAGACAGTACTGTTACATCTAGACATTTATGACATACCAGATCTACAAATATACAGTACTGTTTGTGATACAAAAATAGTCTAAAAAGAGAGTATATACATTTGAGGGGGAAGAAACTGTACATTGGAGGAGGTTGGGTAGGTGGGGTGGGGGGGGGGGGGGAACTGTACATTGGAGGTGGTTGGGTGGGTGGGGTGGGGGGGGTTGGGTAGGCGGGGAAACTGTACATTGGAGTGGGTTGGGTTTGGACATTTACAGGGGCCAGTTTCGAATTGCAGTCTCCTATAGGTGCTCTTTTAGAGAGGTTTTGAAGGTGGGTAGTGATTCACATTCCTTTACAGCTGTGGGTAGGGCGTTCCACATTGTTGTGGCATAATTGCGAAATGTGTTTAGTCCCTTGTTTGAGCCGAATCTGGGTTTAACATGATTTGTGGAGCTCCCTCTGGTGTTGTGGGTGTGGTATTCACTGACCTTTGGGAAGTATTTCGACATGTACATGGGTACCTGTGTGGTGTAGTGTATCTTGTAGACCAGGCCCATTGCAAGTTGCTGTACTCTGTCGTCTACTCTAAGCCATCCTAGGTAGTCAAAGTGGGCAGGGGTGAGGTGGGTTCTAGGAGTAAGATCAAGTATTAGTCTGACCAGTTTGTTTTGTGATGTTTGTAATTTAGTTTTTAGCACCTTTGATGTGCTTTGGTACCATGAGGTGCAAGCATAGTCGTAGTACCTTTGAATGAGTGCTCCTGCCAGAGTCTTCAGGGTATTCTTGTTTACCAGAGAGGAGATCCGGTACAAGAATCTAGTTCGTTGGTTGACTTTTTTGATTACATTGGATGCCATTTTGTCACAGGAAAGATTTGCCTCTAGGATGGAACCCAGGTATGTAATTTCATCTTTCCTTGTGACAGTATTGTCACCCACTGTAACTGAGAAGCCATCGGTCTTGCTGAGTTATTTTTTTGAACCGAAGAGAATGGACTCTGTTTCACCCAGGTGTAATGATAGTTTGTTATCAGCGTGTAACCTCCTCTTTGGTAGTGTCTAGATCCCATTGCCGGGAAGGGCATTTGTATTTTTTCTCTTTTTTGGTAGTGGTAAGGTTAAGGTTAAGGTTATAGCTTTACATTTACATTTAGTCATTAAGCTGACGCTTTTATCCAAAGCGACTTACAAGTTCTGTACGACAAGTCATCAGGAAGGGTACAATCAGCTGAGTAACAATGTTCATCAAAGTGTTGCGTGTTACAGTGTAGGTTAGTTTATTAGGACAAGTGCATCACAGTAAGGTTAGTTAGGGTTAGATCCTTTTTTTATTTTTATTTTCATTATTTCAGATAATGGTTGAAGAAGTGCGTCTTTAGTCGACGGCGAAAGATTGGACGGGTTTCGGCTGTCCTAACTGGGGTGGGTAGTTCATTCCACCATTGTGGGGCAAGGACTGAGAATAGGCGACTTCTCTTTGATGACCCTCCCGGAGCTTGGATAGGAGTAGGTCTGAGGCAGCCAGAAGATGCAGAGCGTAGGGGTCTTGAGGGTGTGTAGTTAGAGACCATTGACCGGAGGTAGGCGGGAGCGGTTCCCTTTGCCGCACGGTATGCTAGGTCGAGGTCCTTGAAGCGGATACGTGCAGCAATGGGGAGCCAGTGCAGGTCCCTAAGAAGTGGGGTGACATGGGCCGACTTCGGTAGGTTTGAGATCAGGTGGGCCGCTGCATTCTGAATGAGTTGAAGAGGCTTGGTGGCAGTGGCCGGGAGGCCAGCGAGCAGTGCGTTGCAGTAGTCGAGGCGGGAGATGACTGTTGATTGGACAAGGAGTTGGGTGGCTTCTTTTGTCAGGAAGGGGCGGATCCTTCTGACATTGCTCAGGAGGAATCTGCAGGTTCTGGTTGTCGCTGCGAAGTGAGCAGAGAAGTTCAACTGGTCGTCAAGGACAACACCAAGGTTCTTGGCGGTCGGGGACGCGGTCACAGCTGTATTCTCGACTGTGATGGAAAGGTCGGTCAGGGGGGGGGGGATTTGGCCGGCAGGTGGAGCAATTCTGTTTTGCTTAGGTTCAGTTTGAGGTGGTTGGTCGTCATCCAGGCGGAGATGTCGGACAGACAGGCCGAGATCCACTCAGAGACGTGGATATCTGAGGGAGGGAAGGAGAGGAAGAGTTGAGTATCATCGCCATAACAATGATACGAGAAGCCATGAGACGTGATAATGTTACCCAGTGATTTAGTGTAGAGGGAGAAGAGAAGGGGTCCTAGGACCGAGCCCTGGGGGACACCCGTCCGCAGGGGGCGGGTTGCCGACAGGGTCCCTCTCCATGACACTTGGTAGGAGCTAGGGGTGGGAATCGCCAGAGACCTCACAATACGATACTATCGCGATACTTGCGTCACGATACGATAGTATCGCGATACTAAATATATCACGATACGCTGAGTATTGCGATCTTTTTTTATTTATTTTTTATCAAATTTAATTTATTACCTTTTTTCAACTGCAAAGTAAAACTTTGTCAACATGTTTTATCTAATCAAATAAAGTTCAGTCTGTTCATCTCACTTCAATCATTTTTATTGCAGAACATGGTATTTTCTCAAGCAGACAGATGTAAACACTGTAATCTGTGTTGCATGTACCTGACAAACTGAACTGTTTGTATTACAGTCATATTCCAACTTAACTGAATGCACATGTGTGTGTGTGTGGACTACTGTACTATTACAGGTATTGAAATGAACAATGCAACTTCCTTATAAAAAAAATAAAAAATAAAAACTATGAATAATTAAATATCGATACTTGGCGTCCCTGTATCGATACAGTATCGCCGCGCAAAGTATCGCGATACTACTACGTATCGATTTTTTCCCCCACCCCTAGTATGAGCGGTCATACAGCGGTCACAACTGTACATATCTGCTGAACCAAATGATACAGCGATTAGCTCCATTACAGACTGCTTACTGGCAATAAATAAATGGATGAGTAAGAACTTCCTGAAACTAAACGAGAACAAAACTGAAATTCTAATTATCGGCTCCAAAACTAAAAAAGAAACATTAATAAAGAACCTGGGGGGACTAACCCCTTGGATCAAATCTGAGGTCACTAGTCTTGGGGTTGTCATAGATTCAGAACTGAACTTCAATTCTCATATTAGCAAAGTGACGAAAACATCGTTCTTCCATCTCAGAAATATAGCAAAAGTACGACCATTTATTAATCAGAACGATGCTGAGAAGCTAATTCATGCATTCATATCTAGCCGGTTAGACTACTGTAATGCACTTTTCACAGGTCTCCCTAAGAAAACCACAGAGAGGCTTCAGCTAATCCAAAACTCTGCAGCCCGACTGCTAACTAGAACCAAAAGGAGAGAGCACATTAGTCCAGTCTTAGCCGCTTTACACTGGCTTCCTGTAACATTTAGAATTGACTTTAAGGTCCTTCTCCTTACATACAAAGCTCTAAATGGACAGGGACCTAGCTACATCGCCAACACTCTAATAAATTACACACCAGCAAGAACACTGCGATCATCAGCTGCTGGACTACTAGAGGCTCCCAGAAGCAGTCAAAAGAGGATCGGTAATGCAGCCTTTATCAACTATGCCCCAAAACTATGGAACAAACTACCCCAAAACATCAGGGAAGCCAACTCGCTAGACATCTTTAAAAGACAGCTTAAAACCTATCTCTTTGCTCAGGCATTTCACTGATAGATATCTGCTACCACCTAGTGGCAAGAGGAAACATCAGGGATATCCTGACACAACTTGTATTTATTCTTACCCTGCCTACTCTTTTACACTGCCTATCAAATTAATGTGTCGGTTATTGCACTTTTTACTTCTTACTGATGACTATTTTTAAACTGAATCATTTTAAACTATTCTTATTATTTGCTATGCTCGCTCATGCCTGTATTTTTTATGTCCGTTGGTTATTGCACTTTTTAATTACTGAATAGAGAGCCTATTAGGATGCTAGATCCTAATGTGTAGAACCAGGTTAACTGTGTCCTGGCTGTAGTAGAACCAGGTTAACTGTGTCCTGGCTGTAGAACCAGGTTAACTGTGTCCTGGCTGTTAGTAGCATTGTAGAACCAGGTTAACTGTGTCCTGGCTGTTAGTAGAACCGGGTTAACTGTGTCCTGGCTGTAGTAGAACCAGGTTAACTGTGTCCTGGCTGTAGTAGAACCAGGTTAACTGTGTCCTGGCTGTTAGTAGAACCAGGTTAACTGTGTCCTGGCTGTAGCATTGTAGAACCAGGTTAACTGTGTCCTGGCTGTAGTAGAAACACTATGACTGTAATCTTATGCTTATGGCAGATCAATCAGCATGGATTGTCTGTAAACTTTAATACATGGCAGTTTGGTTTGTTAGAACAGACTGTAATCTTCACTTGCTTATGGCAGATCAATCAGCATGGATTGTCTGTAAACTTTCACTTGCTTATGGCAGATCAATCAGCATGGATTGTCTGTAAACTTTATGCATTGTTGTCACTTGCCATATCTTACTATGCTCGCTCATGCCTGTATTTTTTATGTCCGTTCTATTTTATAATTTTTATTTTATTTTATTTTATTTTTATTTTACTATTCTTAAACTGAATCATTTTAAACTATTTTTACTATTTGTGTTACTGAAAACTGTAAGCGGAGAGCCTATTGGGATGCTAGATCCTAATGTGAAACACTGTGATTCTACCTGTCTATCTTTTTATGCTCGCTTATGCCTGTATTTTTTACTGTTGTGAAGCACTTTGAACTGCAACCTCTGTATGAAAAGTGCTATACAAATAAAGTTATTATTATTATTATTATTATTGAGGTATGATGTCAGCCATGTCAGCGCAGAGCCAGCCACTCCCATTCCTGCGAGGGCCACGAGGAGGATCTGATGGTTGACTGTGTCGAAGGCTGCAGATAGATCTAGGACAATCAGGACAGAGGAGAGGCCTTTCGCTTTTGCTAAGTGAAGTGCCTCTGTGACCGCAAAAACTCTGTGGAGTGGAAGCCAGACTGATTAGGGTCTAGGACTCTAGGAGGTCATTCTGTAAGAGATAAGCAGTAAGTTGGTTGGATACAGCACGTTCAAGTGTTTTAGAAAGGAAGAGAAGAGAGACAGGACAATAGTTGCCTATGACGGTGGGGTTCAGGTTTTTTCTTTATGAGGGGCGTGACTCTGGCTTGTTTTAGGGAGGTGGGGACCACCCCCGAGTTGAGTGAGGAGTTGATGGTTGCAGTTAGGAATGGGAGGATGTCCGGTGCTATGGTCTGGAGGAGTGGGAAGGGTAGCTGGTCCAGCTGGCATGTAGTCGGACGGTTCGACGTTACCAGTGTCAGGGTCTCGGCTTCTGTAATGGGAGAGAAAGATGACAGAGTGAAGGATGAGGTCCTCGATTCAGTGTTTGGAATGGGTGGGGGTTGGGAGAAGGAGCTGCAGATGTTCTCCACTTTTTCCTCAATGAAGATCGCAAAGTCTTCGGCAGAGAAAGATGAGGGAGGAGGGGGTGGGAGTGAGGAGGGAGGACATGGTAGCATGCAGTTTGCGAAGATTCTTGGCAGAGGCCTCGATCCTATGGTGAAAGAAAGAAGCTTTGGCATTAGTAATGGTTATGGAGAATTTTAACAAGAGGTTGTGATATGTGTCGATGTCAGCAGTGAGGCGTGACTTTCTATACCTCCTCTCAGCCGCTCTCAGGACCTGTCTTTGTTCTCTCACTGCATAAGCTGGCCCCCCCCAAAAAAGACAATTCCCCTCCTTTCGGGGTATGGGATCTAGACACTACCCTCCTCTTTCCTCCCCCCAGAAACCAGCTCCCGACACTGCTTCCAGGAAGCTGACCAAGCAGGGGTCAAAGCGCAAGTGTCACCGCCATGATGAGGTCACCCTGGACCAGAGTGAGGCGATGGCGGAGGCGCTGGCGGAGATGAGGTCCCAAATGAGGTCCCGCATCAGAACCCAGGAGAAAACGTCAACTCTCAGTAAGAAGATTGAAGGCCAGTATCCTGGACTGACTGTGATTGACAGTAATCGTCTCTTGATTATTAGGGATATAACGATTCATTCCAATGATTTGATTGAGATTTACAATGTATATTCATACCAGGGCGGTTAGGTGGCGTAGCGGAGATTGCGTTCGTCACCACCCGGAGCTGTGAGCTGGATTCGCCTGTTCGAATCCAGCTCACAGCTCCGGGGTTGTCACCAGCTTGGCTGGCCGTTCACACTAATACAATTGGCTGTATTAGAGGGTGGGAGAAGCTGGCGGGGTGGGTCCGGGTCGTTGTAAACAGCGACTCCTACAGTTCGGTCGGGGCGCCTGCTAAGTGCGGATAGGACCTGAGTGGGATAGTGTGATCCTTCCACACGCTACGCCCTCTCAGGGAGGATCCGCGCTGCCAGGTGAAAAGAAGCGGTTGATTGGCTGGACGTGTGTCGGAGGAAGCACGTGATAGCCTCCACTCTCCCAGATGATCTGACTGTGGGGGGTAAGTGCGCAGCGACCAGGAAGGGGATTGGGAATTGGCATACGACTAACATTGGGATGGGAGAAAATCGGAGGAAAATGGAGGGGGAAAAAGATAAATAAAAAAAAAATAAAAAAATGTATATTCATACCATATAATTGTCATTTGATTTGAGTCAATTCAATTGATTTGTTTGATTTTAAAAATAATAAATATGCAGATGTGACACCATGCTGATAGTCAGCTGTAATTGAATATAAACAATTTAAATCTTTAAAATTTAAATCAAGTCATTTACTTCACATAATTATACTTCTACATTAATTTAACACATTCATTTCCATTTCAAAGTTCACATATGGATCCGGTTTGATTTCCACAAATGTAATATGCGTCGGATGAATTCTTGCATTCTCTTCATAAATTGAAGTTAACTTCCTGCTCAGTGTGCTTGTTGCTGTTTGTGTGTTTCCCTCAGAGCATGTCAGCCGGCAGGCGGCGCCAACGAGACTAACTAATAGTGAGAGGAGCAAACTCAGCGGCCAGAGATCTGCAGTGACCAAGGACTCCGTCACATCCTCTGTACGTCACTCAGCCGCCATACTGACTGTGATTACATGCATACAGCATTCCAGATACTCACTTGTACCCTGGTTAAAGGGATAGTTCAGGAACGCTAGCAGTACTTCTTACTTACCAGCAATGATGTTGATTGGTGGATTCCATTCTCTGCACAGTCCATGCTGTTTCTCATACTAAATCCGGCTAGTTAGCCACAAACCAATGCAAAGTCAATGGGATCAGGCTCCTGTCTGTACAAGCTGACTGAAGACAACTGAAATCACTGCACTTTGTGTGCTCTGTGGAGTAGTTTTTAGGTGTCTTCAGTAAGCTCGTACAGACAGGAGCCTGATCCCATTGACTAGTTTGAGGAACAGCATGGATTCTGGTGAGTAGGAGACTGAATGATCAACATCATTGGTAAGTAGCAAATAGGGCTTTAAAATAAGGTTTCAAAATTCAGAACTCTCCCTTTAAGATTTTCATTGGTAGTATCTTCATATCCCACTCGTTATTATCCACCAATGACCACCATATACATTAATTTACCATATTCACACGACGATTTTGCTCTTATGTCATGCTCAGGTTGTGTTCCTTGGAAAGAGGAATAGAAAAGAATATAGAACACGACAATAGTAAACAGCATATGTGGTATTTATTTACATTGCTTATTATCTCAACTGAAACACCTCATACCCAGCGATCACATGCAGGTTTCTGACAGCTGGGATATAACATACCATGGTTATTGTAAATGATCACATGCAGGTTTCTGATGGCTGGGATATAAGATACCCTGGTTATTGTAAACTGGATATGGCGTTTACATGTGTAACGGATGGTATCGTGAAGCCCAAATATTTATTGAGTATAACAATAGAAATGTATAATATCAAATAGTACAACAAAGACAGAGGAAACCATTGTATTTGGTATTGATCAGTGCTATAAAGTATGTTTGGTAAAATTCTTCTTTGTATAAAAAGGAAATGTTGTCAGTTATAGACGGTTTCACTGGAATTGCGTTGCTAGGGAACAGCTTGGACCCATGTTTCCTTTACCTGTCAGTTATTTATATTAGCGAACACTGCAACAGGAAGTAAACTTGGTTCCATTTAGAATGTTTATATTGAACCGGTCTATTAGTGCCTGCGGTTTCCTGTGTTCGCAGACGTCCACTACTCTGTATTCCCTGAATGTGACGATGCTTAATGACATTGTAGAATGTGATGGTGCTTAATGACATTGTAGAATGTGACGATGCTTAATGACATTGTAGAATGTGACGGTGCTTAATGACGTTGTAGAATGTGACGATGCTTAATGACATTGTAGAATGTGATGGTGCTTAATGACATTGTAGAATGTGATGGTGCTTAATGACATTGTAGAATGTGACGATGCTTAATGACATTGTAGAATGTGACGGTGCTTAATGACGTTGTAGAATGTGACGATGCTTAATGACATTGTAGAATGTGATGGTGCTTAATGACATTGTAGAATGTGACGGTGCTTAATGACATTGTAGAATGTGACGGTGCTTAATGACATTGTAGAATGTGACGGTGCTTAATGACATTGTAGAATGTGATGGTGCTTAATGACATTGTAGAATGTGACGATGCTTAATGACATTGTAGAATGTGACGATGCTTAATGACATTGTAGAATGTGATGGTGCTTAATGACATTGTAGAATGTGACGATGCTTAAGGACATTGTAGAATGTGATGGTGCTTAATGATGTTGTAGAATGTGACGATGCTTAATGACATTGTAGAATGTGATGGTGCTTAATGACATTGTAGAATGTGACGATGCTTAATGACGTTGTAGAATGTGACGATGCTTAAGGACATTGTAGAATGTGATGGTGCTTAATGATGTTGTAGAATGTGACGGTGCTTAATGACATTGTAGAATGTGATGGTGCTTAATGATGTTGTAGAATGTGACGGTGCTTAATGACATTGTAGAATGTGATGGTGCTTAATTACGTTGTAGAATGTGACGATGCTTAATGACGTTGTAGAATGTGATGGTGCTTAATTACGTTGTAGAATGTGACGGTGCTTAATGACGTTGTAGAATGTGATGGTGCTTAATGACATTGTAGAATGTGACGATGCTTAAGGACATTGTAGAATGTGATGGTGCTTAATGATGTTGTAGAATGTGACGGTGCTTAATGACGTTGTAGAATGTGATGGTGCTTAATGATGTTGTAGAATGTGACGATGCTTAAGGACATTGTAGAATGTGATGGTGCTTAATGATGTTGTAGAATGTGACGATGCTTAATGACATTGTAGAATGTGACGGTGCTTAATGATGTTGTAGAACAGGGGGCAGCAACCTTTTTGACATGGAGTGCCTGTTTGAAATATAGTTGTAACTAGTGTGCCTCAACAATATTCCATGCATCGAATTTTTTTTTCTCATAATCAGGTATTTTTAATGATAATTTTTACATTATTACATCATTATTGTTATTATTAACAATATTATTATGATGGTTGTATCAACCCTAAATCTGAGTTGGGGGGGGGGGGGGGGAATGCAATGCAGACAAACAGCTGCATACAGTGCGACCATTTCACTCACATTTGCCCATTCATTTTTGGACACATCACACACCATCGGTTTGTGTACTGTACGTGTGCTGTCATAGCTCCACCTACAGGCCTAATGGAGAACACCAGGATGTGAATGTGAGGTATATCGTGTAAATAAGTTTTGATTGATCGCAAGACTACACTGTAAATTTTTTTTATAATAATAAGTTACCAGAACTTAAAAATATTGAGTTCAGTTACTGCGCATTAAGGTTTTCAGTTTTCAATCCATAATAAGTTAACAGAAAAATAAGTACACAACCACATTATTTCAACCTATGTCATTGTTTTAAGAACACAACACTTGGTAATACTCACATTTTGAGTGAAAAAAATGGCTTTTAACATGTGCAATGTTCAATGAAATAGAAAAATAAATAATAAAATGTGTTGATTAATCCCACTGGTCACAATGGTGACCGTAATAATGCTTTTGTTATAAGGCTCTGCAAATGTTACTGAATGATGTAGCAATGTATTTCCAGCTAAATTGAAATAATAAACAAATAAAGGGTCTCAATTAAATATGTGGTAGTAAAAAGAACCTGTGGGAGGATTTCAACAAGATAAATGCGACAACAGTGCAAAATATTTCACTATAATATTTCAAAGCAAAAAAAAAAAAAATTATATATATATATATATATATATATATTTTTTTTTTTTTTACTGCTGCCCCCTGTGCCTATGCAAATGCCCCCGCGTGCCTATGCAGGCACGCGTGCCTAGGGTTGCCTACCCCTGTTGTAGAATGTGACGATGCTTAATGACATTGTAGAATGTGACGATGCTTAATGATGTTGTAGAATGTGACGATGCTTAATGATGTTGTAGAATGTGACGATGCTTAATGATGTTGTAGAATGTGACGGTGCTTAATGATGTTGTAGAATGTGATGGTGCTTAATGATGCTGTAGAATGTGATGGTGCTTAATGACGTTGTAGAATGTGACGGTGCTTAATGACGTTGTAGAATCTGACGATGCTTAATGATGCTGTAGAATGTGATGGTGCTTAATGACGTTGTAGAATGTGACGGTGCTTAATTACGTTGTAGAATGTGACGGTGCTTAATAATGCTGTAGAATGTGACAGTGCTTAATTACGTTGTAGAATATGACGATGCTTAATGACATTGTAGAATGTGACGGTGCTTAATTACGTTGTAGAATGTGACGGTGCTTAATGATGCTGTAGAATGTGACGGTGCTTAATTACGTTGTAGAATGTGACGGTGCTTAATTACGTTGTAGAATGTGACGGTGCTTAATGATGCTGTAGAATGTGACGGTGCTTAATTACGTTGTAGAATGTGACGATGCTTAATGACGTTGTAGAATGGCTGGTCTGGGCTTCCTGGACGGGTGGAGGAGGAGAGCTTGGAGCGCACGGCCATGCTGGAGCTCTCTGACGCTCTGGACCTCAGCGAGAGGACGGTGAGGACATAAATACTCCCAGACAGGCCTGTGGGCAGGCGGTTAACGTCAGAACATCACATCACGTTTCCATCTGGGAGACAGGAGACATTCTTGTCCTGTTGCTCCAAACTCAAAACAACACAAACACACAACATAAGTAACATAAACACAAAGCAACATAACACAATGCAACACATGAGAGAGAGTAGCTACCTCAAATAGATTATAACCAGAGGGGGTAGTTCCTGTTTACACAGTAGTCAGTGCATTCCCACAGCTACCAAATTTCTACCTGTTTTCTACCTCATTTGAGATTCAACGGTGGTTAGAACACTGAACTTATTTTTATTTTTATTTTTTGTATCTCTCTTTCTCCCATTTTTCTCTGTTTTCTCCCCGTCCCAATTTTTTTGTCGTTGTGCCAATTCCCCCCCCTCCCCTACCTGGTTGTTGTGCGCATGTTCTCCTACTGGTCGGTACAAGGGAACCCTGAAGTATCAGCACGCTTCCTCCGACACGTGCGGCGACAGCCAGTGGCTCTCTTCTCACCTGGCAGCGAGGGCTCTCATTGGTGAAGTGTAACTCATGGGAGGTCACGCTGCCTTCCTCAAGTCCTGCCTCCGCTGAGCAAGCGCCCAGACCAGACCTGACCTGTGTCCACAACACCAGTTTCCCACCCACGGCTTCCCTCCCCCTAACCCAGCCAAACGAGTTAGTATAGCGATCAGCCCAAGCCCAAGCCAAGACTCCGGGAGTCGAGACCGCAGCCTCTTGCATTGGTGACGAGCGCAATCTCCGCTATGCCACCTGTCCGCCTGAACACTGAACTCTTTACAGTTTACACGATGGGGGAGTAAATCTGGGCCTCTAGGTGGCGGTTTACACATGAGAACAGTCCATTTCCCCTTCAAGCGTTGTAGAAGATCAGGATACTTCAAAAGTACACACTCTATGCATCTCTATTGAGTACCTTAGTTACAGTAACATCAGTACTGTACATACATGATAACCTTGGGTTGCCCCAGTAGGAATATAACCCCTAACTGTGGCGGTGTCGGTGCCTTGCTCTACATATCAACCTTTGGGCAACTTGATGAATCTCTTCTCACTCACTCTCTCCCTTGCCACATACTTTACATCCACCCTTTTCACCAGTACATGGACCTGGCGCGTGTGCTGTGTGAGACCCTGGAGTTTAGCGAGGGCCAGCTGGAGGGCATGGAGCCCCTGCAACACCTGCGCAAGGAGGAGAGGCCTACGCTGGGCAGCCTTCGCCACAGGGACCTGGAGGTGTTCTGTACGCGGCTAGCCCTCCACCAGAGCCACTGCCAGAGCAGAGACACACTGGTACAAGAGCAGAGCCGGGAGATCAGCTCTCTGAGGTAAAGGAGGGTGTGAAATGTAGGATGTGTTTATATTGCTTGGATTTTGTGTAAGACGCCACTTTTGATCTTTGGGTCTTAAAATCCTCCAAAATTTTAGAACCTAAAACACGTAGCATGGTGGAGGGTTGGGCATGAAACTATTCATAGTTCATAATGGATACATGTAGCCTAGGTTTCAACACCAGTTGGCTATGTACCAATGTGACTAGTGGAATTGACAGGCTCACCAGTCGCATATCGCTGGTGGCTACTGCTGATTACAAACACTTGTTTCCAAGACACAACCGAGTAGATGTGTTGATTGACGTACAGTAATTCATTAAAGGAATGATTCCCAGCTGCAGTTTGGTGAAACACTGTTGCCACTGTAGTAAATTCCCAAACATAGACTCATCAAACAGAATGTGTGGAAATATTTAGGCCTCAAAACAATAAGAAATATGAATGTGTTTGTGGTTACATAGACGTGATTGCCATTGTAGGCCACACAGGTCGATTTACACGTGAACTGAGTGGTCAAAAGATTACATCTATGACCGCAACCCAAGTGTCATCTGCTATGGCCGGGGACAATGGGCTCTGTAAAGATCAAACAAAGACAAAAGGTCATGTCTCGCTGGAGTATCCTGTCACACACACAATGAGGAGGTTAAAAGGAAACAACTGTTACATCAAAGAAGTGTTATCAGCTGCTTACGGCTTGGGGACACAGACAGACACACAGAGATCCACACACACACACATTTTCGAATACACATCCACACACACACACTCACACACACAGAGACACACACATAGCCACACACACACACTCACACACACATAGCCACACACACACACTCACACACACATAGTCACACACACTCACACACACACTCACACACACACACACACACACACATTCACACACACTCACACACACACACACACACACACATTCACACACACACATACACACACACACACACACACACAGGAGATCTCCAAACTAACTATTTCCTAGTATATTGTTAAAATAGTAATTTGAATAAGTAAGTTAAAATATAATTAGTGTTTGGTCATACTAAAAATGTCTACAATTAGTTAATGTGTCTGTGCTATTTTCAATTAATGTTCAATATGATTAAATTGATTGTTACACATTCTGCAATCTGTTAAGCTTGTTATATGGTATTGAAATGTATTCTATTAAGCTAACAGAATGGTTAGATATATGTTCTGAAAGTCAAACAGACTTAGAAATATGGCTGTGTTTAGGTAATCAATATATTTTGAGGTACATCAAAGTACTAACAAGTCAAGTAATGTGTTTAAGTAAAAGATATAAGGAAATGAAAATGATGCAATGTTTAAACTTTGATTAAGGTAAAGGACAGCCTCTTTTTGCAGTTAGGTGGAGGGGGTTGGCCTATAGGCCAAACCCCTATTTTCAAAATGCAAGCTTAGCTGGCTTGTGATTGGAGCAATTAATGTGATGATGTCATCAACTCAAAGACACTCGGCTTGGGCTATAAGAATGGGGTGGAATGGTGGAGAGAGGAACTCAGAACTCAAGGAAACAACCAGAAGAACACTCTGGAACCAACCAACACCACCAAGGACAAGACCTCTCTCACCATCTCATCCACAAGCAAGGCGGGCAGAGGACAAAGGAACTTTTTGGAGGGAAAAACAGAATCCTCTTTGTTATCAGCAGAGAACAAAGACTTTCAACAATTTATCAACTAGCATTCTCTTTACTGTTATATTAGCCTGGTTGTGTTCAATTACGGCATAGTGTTTTTGATCACAACTATAGCATTCTTTAATGTAATTTGTATACACTTTTTCTCTCTTATTAAACAACTGTTAAACTATCTTTCCTCCTTAATTCCATCTGCCTTTCGGCCTGCTCAGTCAGTTTTGAAGAGAAGTGATTCCCAGCTTTAAAGTATTGAGACACAACGCCGAGAGTACTAACCAACAGGTTCTGAAGCAGAGCAGAACCAAAACAGCCTGAGAATCCACTTCATTTTGGTGCTGTGACCCTTGAATAGAAACGTCCGTTTTTGAACGAGAACAAAAGAGAATTTTTTTCTTCCTCTTTCTTCACCTTGAACGACAACAACAACTGATCAATCGATCCGTCTTCAAGTGACTGGAAGTCGCTAAAGGTGAGTGTTATGGAGTGTACGGGTGTTCAATTCGAACCAACGGGGGGGGTTGCTAAAAGTATGACTGTAATTAAGTATTAAATGAAATGTTCTGACCAAGGGGTAGCGGCTCAAAGCTGTGTGATTATGGGTCCTGTGAGCAGGATTTTTAACCACACTAGTGCTGTAGTATTCCTTACAGTAAGAGAGTTAAGCACGGATATGCGTAGTATTTTCTAAAGTAGAAATTTTAGCATAAGTGAACGAGGCGCTGCCCGTGGTCGGAGCATTAATAGGTATGGAAGTATTTAGGAACAATGTCTAATTACTAGTGTATGATGTTTAGGTATGAGTGAAAGCGTTATGGTTAGGTTTAACATGTGTGGAGTATATAGATTAAATCTGTAAAGTGGCACTTATAATATGACTGAGAACGGTTTTTAATATTGTATCGGGTACACACGCTATATCCACTGCGCCGCTCAACTATGCGTGGAGGGGGAGCGCGTTCTCGTCAAAGCTCGTACGTATCAACGTTAGCTGTTGTGTTAGCCTCTGAGGCACCGGAGCAAACGGAGCGAAAAGTAGACGTAATTCAAATGTATAAGGTCGATCGATAGTGTCTTGAGATTACGGCGATGTGTAAGGCACTTAAAATTTTTCATATTCGTGGCGGATAAAATAGTTATGTAATGTTTAAGGTGATCGGGATTATCTAGACCCCGACCCGGAAGTCGTTCTAAGCTCGCCGGAAATGACGACGGAGGGGTCAAACTAGTATTTTACTATTATGTTTTTATATTTCTAATTAGATCACTACACTGGCGT